>NC_091453.1:56764649-57124927 GCF_964237555.1 Oryctolagus cuniculus
ATCCCAGAACGCCACCAGAGTCTCCCACATGAGTGGCAGGGACCCAGGTACTTGGGCCATCTTCCACTGCCTTCCCAGGCACTTTATCAGGAAGCTGGATTGGAAATGGAACAGCCAGTACTTGAACCAGTACTCATTTGGGATGCTGGCAGTGTAGGTAGTGGCTTACCTCACTGTGCTACAAAATCGGCCCCCAAAAATATACTATATTAAAGGAAAATATATTGAATAAGGGTTACTAACATGTGTTTGCCCATTCTGAACTTCTGAATATTGAGTTATCATTTTAGTACAATATATCACCATTATTTATATATGAGTACCCAAATTGGTTACTTAACTGAGACTTTAAGAAGATAAGAATTTTTTTTTTTTTTGACAAGCAGAGTTAGACAGAGAGAGAAAGAGACAGAGAGAAAGGTCTTCCTTCCGTTGGTTCACCCTCCAAATGGCAGCCACGGCCGGGGCGCTGCACCGATCCAAAGCCAAGAGCCAGGGGCTTCCTTCTGGTCTCTCATGCGGGTGCAGGGCTCAAGCACTTGGGCCATCCTGCCTGCCCTCCCGGGCCACAGCAGAGAGCTGGACTGGAAGAGGAGCAACCGGGACAGAATCGGTGCCCCAACCAGGACTAGAACCTGGGGTGCCGGCACCGCAGGCGGAGAATTAGCCTAGTGAGCCGTGGCGCCAGCCATAAGAGAACTTACTTTCTAAATTAAGTATTGGATGTGTTGCGGCCAGCATTGTTGCACAGTGGGTTAAGCTGCAGCTGGCAACATGAGCATCCCATATTAGAGCACTGTGAGGAGCAACTCGGACTATACTGTTACTGGAATTAAGACTACTGGAATTAAGACTTATTCTATGCATCTGCTCTCCCACAATGTGGCGCTGGGAGAGGAGCGAACAGCTTCTACCCAGCTGCCTCTCACCAACTTGACAAGCTGCAGGAGCCGCTCCTGATTGGAGGAGAGCAGCGCGCTCGGCGTGTGGGTAGCAGAGCACGGATTGGTGGAGAGGACTATATAGGAGGAGAGAGACGGCATGGTGGTGTGGGTTGGTTGGAGAGTGCGTTGGAGAGTTCGCAGGGAAGTTCGTTACTTCGTTCTTTCTCACTTCTCTCTACTCATTCTTGCTTTGGGAGTTTGCTGTTTACTTATTCTTACTTTACTATAGAAAGGACTTGTAAAAAAGGGAACAACAAGCGTCCGGTCCGGTGCGGCTCCTCTGCGTGCGGAGGAGCAGCAAATGGTGCCGTGACTCGGATAAGAAGCCTAGGCAGGGTTTAGTGTCGTTCCTCCATGAAGACGGGGAGCGACAAGCACTGGTTTCAGTCCCAGCTGCTCCAATTCCAATCCTGCTCCCTGCTAACGTACTGAGGAAGGCAGTGGAAGATGGTCCAAGTGCTTGGGCCCCTGCCACCTATATGGAAGACCCAGCTGGAGTTCATGGCTCTTGGTTTCAGCCTGGCCCAGCCCTGACTGCTGTGTACATTGTTGGGGGTGAAACAGGAGTTGGAAGATTCTCTCTCGCTCTCCAATTGGTGCAGCTTCTTCAAATAAATAATTTTTAAAAGAGTTGGATATAGTTTTACTATAACTATATAAATTAACTAAAATTTATTCTATATACTCTGATAAAATCATCTCTAGTTCACCATACTAAGGAACTATTTATCTTTAGCCCTTTTGACCAAGGGACTTGCTTCTAGATAATTCTGTTTCCATATGCCATGCCATGCATAATTTAGTTCCACATGATTTGCTCTTGTTGAGATGTTGGCTTTGTTGTTATTTCTTGGTTTTTAGTGTTTATGCACCTACTCAGAGAAGAGTAGTTAAGGAGCACCAAGTATATAATTGCTGATGTTTATAAAGGTTTTGGTCACCTTTAGTTTGCTCATTTGAATAGTTTACTTTGCTCATCGGAATAGCATTCTATTCTGATTCTACTTTTTTAAATATTTTATTTATTTGAGAGCTAGAGTTACAAACAGTGAGAGGGAGAGACGGAGAGAAAGGTAAGGATTCTATTTTTATGTCCTCTCAACAATTGAGTGCTTTTTCTTTTTTTTTTTTTAAGATTTATTTATTTATTTGAAAGGTAGAGTTACAGAGAAAGAGAAACAGAGAGTAAAATCTTCCATCTGCTGGCTTACTCTTGAAATGGCTACAATGGCTAGAGATTGGCCAATCTGAAGCCAGAAGTCAGGAGCTTCTTCTGGATCTCCTACATGGGTGCAGTGGCCCAAGTTACATGGGCCATCTTCTGCTGCTTTCCCAGGCCATAGCAGAGAACTGGATCAGAAGTGGAGCAACCGGGACTGGAACCTGGTGCCCATATGGGATAACGGTACTGCAGGGGGTAGCTTTACATAATGTGCTACAATGTCAGCCCCTACTGTGTGCTTTTTCTGTGGCAGAGTCACCATTTTTGTTGCCAAGTTTAAAACCTTATACCCTGTGAATATTTATTTTCCTATTTACAGTTTTAATTTTAAAAGATCTTTACTTTGTAGAGAAATGGACTCCCAGGCATTTCTTCATGTGAATCATTAATGACCTCTTCTCCTGGTTCCCACTTTTCCCTATCAACCCATTCCCACCATCAGCAGCAGTCACTCCTAAATTTGCTTAGAGGAGTCATAGTGTACTCACTCCATGCCCATAAAGACACAGAAATGTTATAATTGGATTCCAGTTCTGTCCTTGACTACACATTTATTATGGAAGTAATCACTTATAGTATATACAATTCACAATAAAATGGGTTTACATTCAGCCAGGCAGACATTTACAGAATACTTTAGAAAGTTTAATACTTGCACATCCTTCACTTCAGGTTTCAGTAATATATTCTAAGCTACAGAGGATCCACTGGGAGGCATATCTTGGGAAGTGACATCCCTGTTATGTAAAATTTATTCCTGATCTTTCTGTCTTGAATTGAATTCCTTTTTGAAGATATTCAGATGATGCCTCCAGATTGCATTTCTTCTGAGCCTTTCTGTCCCTGTTGAGTTCCAACCGTTCTTTATCATCCAGTTTTGTTGAACTTTTTCTCACCCACAGCATCTTCTCGTTTTCATCCTCTAATAGGATTTGTCACTATTTTTTCTGTTCCTTCTGCTTTTATTGCCGAATAACTGGATAAATTTCCTCACCTGGGTCTTTTGCCAATTTGAATTATCTAAGAATCAATACTTTCTTTTTATTAATGAGATTAAATTCTTGCCAGAATATTTCCTATATTTTATTGTACTAAAACAGGTCTCGTTCATATGTTTCATTTATTAAGTACCTGTTCTTATTCTTACTATTATATCCCAGATATTGTGCTAAGCTGTTTTTAAGTACAACGTCAAGAAATGTTCACCGAAATCCTGTGAAGTAGGTGGCTAGAGGTATATCCATCTCCATCCTATAGATAAGTAAACAGAGAATGATGTGAAATAACAGGGCTTGCAATCCCTGAAATTTTGTGTGATAGTCTTCAGTGATACTGTCTATGCTGTGCAGTTTTGCACTTACTTCTATTATCACCATAGGCTCTAATATTATTAAGTATTACTTAGGCTTCTACTAGTTTCCAATGGGGGCAGGAACATTAGACGTAGAGTGAAGTAAGGATGTGTTCTAACATACACATTTTTCTCTCAGTTACAATGAAATTCTTTTTTATTTTTTGCCAGGCAGAGTTAGACAGTGAAAGAGATACAGAGAGAGAGTTATAGACAGTGAGAGAGAGACAGAGAGAAAGGTCTTCCTTCTGTTGGTTCACTCCCCTAATGGCCACTATGGCCGGCACTGCGCCAATCCCAAGCCAGGAGCTGGGTACTTCCTCCCGGTCTCCCATGCGGGTGCAGGGACCCAAGCACTTGGGCCATTCTCCTCTGCCCTCCTGGATCACAGCAGAGAGCTGGACTGGAAGAGGAATGACTGGGACTAGTACCCGGCGCCCCAACTGGGACTAGAACCCGGGGTGCTGGCGCCGCAGACGGATGATTAGCCAAGTGAGCCATGGCGCCGGGCTACAATGAAATTCTTTAAGAGCTAATATTATTTAGTGAATGGGTTATACATTATGTTTATATGAAAAGCAGTGAAACATAAGTTAATTTCACAAGTATTATGCTAAATATTTGTTCAACTGGCAAATACATGAATTTGTACTGGAGACAGAATTTAGACAAAATATAATGATAACAAGGGCAGTTTATTTTGACTTGCTCATCTCACACATTAAGTTATTTCACGTAATAAATTTAATTCAAAAACATTTTAATTTATGAGACTGGTAAGTGTCTTTTTGTATTCTGAATACATACCTCTGTGGTGTTTAAATAATCCAGTGTTCTCAGATTGTTTCATGAGTGTTAGAGTTGTCTTTCTAGTTAGATTTTACTCTTCTGGGTAGCACTAATTGAGTTTGCATTATTTTTTCTTGCAGCACTGAATATAATTTTTATGAACAAGTTACACTCTTATTCCAAATAGCATGTATTATTTTCCCAGGACTATGATAAGAAAACACCATGATAAGAAAACTGGTGAAATAAAAATGTATTGTCTCACAATTAGAAGTTCAAATCAAAATGTTCCCAGAGTCATGCTTCCTTTGAAGGGTCTCAGGGAGTATCATCCCTTGCCACTACTAAGTCTAGTAGCCTAAGATTTCCTGAGCTTGTGGCACCTTAACTACAGTCTCTATCTCTGTATTAACATGTTGTTCTGATAAGGCCATATCTGTATCTCTTTCTGTCTTCTTATTAGGGCACAAGTCATATTGGATTAAGGCCTACCCTAGGGACCTCATCTTAATTTGATTATATCTGTAAAGACTCCCATTTCCAAATAAGTCACATTCTTTGGTACTGGGGAATATATATATATATATATATATATGTGTGTGTGTGTGTGTGTGTGTGTATACACACACATACACATGAACACATTTTATTCCCGATATTTATGTTTAACTAATGCATAAAAATAGTACATGTTTATGAGTACCATGTCATGTTTCTATAAGCGTGTACACTACATATCTATTCCCTCAAAAATTCAATGTTTGGTGCCAGTGTTGTGGCACAGTTGGTAAAGCCACAGCCTGTGATATCAACATCCCTTATGGGTACTAGGTCGAGTCCCAGATGCTACACTTCCTATCCAGCTTCCTGCTAATGGGCTGGGAAAAACAGCGGAAGATGGCCCAAGTGTTTGGGCCCCTGCCACCCATGTGGAAGACCTGGGTGAGACTCCTGGCTCCTGAATTTGGCCTGGCTCAGCCCTGGCTGTTATGGCCATCTGGGGAGTGCACCAGAGGATGGGAGATATATCCCTCTCTCTCTTTCTCTCACTCTCTTTGTAACTTTGATTTTCAAATAAAATAAATATTTAAAAACAATGTTTTTTACAGTAAAAATGTTAAAAGTCCCTATTTCTACTCTTCTTGAGAGAAATATACAGTGTTATTATCTATAGTCACTCTACTGTGCAATAGAATCCTAGAATTTTTACAACTGTATAACTATAACTCATACTCTGTTAATCAAGCTTTTTACAGCCCTCAATTCCTGCTATACTCCTCAGCCTCTGAAAATCACCAATACACTCTTAATTATATGAGATGAACTTTTTAGACTCCATATATATAAATGAAATCAGATGATACTTGTCTTTCTGTGCTCGGCTTATTTCACTTAACAAAATGACCTCCTGTTCCAGCCTTGTTGTTACAAATGACAAGATTCCATTCTTCTTTGTAGCAGAGTATTATTTCATTACATATTTTATACACACACACACACATTTTGTTATCCATTCATTAATAGATGGTTGCTGAGGTTGTTTCTAGTTTTTGAGTGTTGTGAATAGAGATTCAGTGAATGAGGTGATGTGAATGTCTCTGTGACAGAGTGATTTTATTTTCACTGGATAGATACCAAGTAGTGAGAATGCCAGATCATGTGATAGTTCTATTTTCAGTTGTTTGAGGAACCTCAATACTGTTTTCCACAATGGCAACACTAATTTACATTCCCACCAACAGCTCACAAAATTTCCCTTTTCTACACATCCTTATCAGAACTTGTTATCTGGTATTTTTTTGTAATAGACAATCTGACTAGAATGAGGTGACATCTCACTGTTTTTTATTTGTATTTTACTGATGATTAGTGATGTTGAGTTACTAGTGATCTTTTCATTACCTGTTGGATATTTGTATGTTGTCCTTCGAGAAATATCTGTTTAAATCTACTATCCACTTTTAAATTAGATTTTTATTGAGTTGTTTGAGTTCCTTTTATGTTCTAGTTATTAATCCCTTGTTAGATGTTTAGCTTGCAAATATGTTCTCACATTATGTGAGCTATCTTTTCATTCTGCTGATTGTTTCCCTCGCTGTGCATGAGCTCATAGTTTGATGAAATTCCATTTATCTATTTTTGCTCTTCTTTCCTATGCCTTAGATGTTTGATCCCCAAAAAAATCTTTGCCTACTGCAATGTCCTGAAGCTTTTCCCTTTTTTTTAAAAGTAGTTTCAAAGAGTCAGGTCTTAAAACTACATCTTTATTCCATTTTATGCTGATTGTTGTACAGAGTGTGAGATGAGGGTCTGATTTTCATTCTTTTGCATGTAGTTACCCAGTTTACACATCATTTATCAAAAAGACTGTCCTTTTCCGTGTGTGTTCTTAGCAACTTTGTTAAAGATAAGTTGGCCGTAAATGTGTGGATACGCTTCTGTGTTTCCTGTTCTGTTTCATTGGTGTATGTTTCTGCTCTAGTCCAAATATCCTGCCGCAACTTTGTAATATATGTAAAAATCAGGTACTTTAATTTTCCCTGTTTAGTTCTTTTTGCTTAAGATTGCTTTGGCTATTTGGGTCCTTTTGTGGTTCATATATATTTTAGAAGAGTTTTCTCTACTCCTGTAAAAAGAAAATACCATTGAAATTTTGATACAGATCAGATTGGATCTATAGACCACTTTGGCTTCTATGAGCATTTTAACAGTATTATGACTTCTAACCCATAAACAGAGGATTTCTTACAAATTATTTTTATCTCCTTTGCTTTCTTTTGCCAACATTTTGTTGTTTTCAGCATACAAATATTTCACCTCTTTATTTCAGTTAATTTGTATTTTATTCTTTTTGTTACTATAGTAAATAGGTTTGTTTTCTTAATTTCCTTTCAGGTCAATCATTGTTACTTTATAGAAACCCAAGTGATATTAGCATAATCATTGTGCATCTTGAAACCTTGCTGAATTTATTTATTAGTTCTAAAAGTTATTTCAAGAGCTCTGTAGTGAATTTCATATATATATAAATATATGTATGATAAAGTGATCTGTGAATATGAATAATTTTTCTTTTATAATTTTGGTAGCTTTAGTTTCTCTTGGTTTATTTCTCTGGCTAGGACTTGCAGTACTATGTTGAATATTAGTGGTGAAAATTGATATCCTTGTTTGTTTCCTGTCTTGGAAGAATATCTGGGGCTGGCATTGAGGTACAGAGGGTAAAGCCACTGCCTGTGATGCCAACATCCAAGATATGCGCCTTCTCTAGTCCCCAATGCTCTACTTCTGATCCAGATCCCTGCTAATGTGCCTGAGAAAGCAACGGAGGACTGCCCAAATGCTTGGACCCCTGAACCCACCTGGGAGACTGGGAAGAAGCTCTTGATTCCTGGCTTTGGATCAGTCCAGCTCTGACCATTGTGACCATTTTGGGATTGAACCCAAATGGAGTCAGCCTCTCTCTCGCTCTCTCTCCCCTTCTCTTTGTAACTCTGCCTTTCAAATAAATAAATAAATAAATAAATCATTGAAAAGAATGAAGAACATCTATTATTAGCCATGTACTTTTTGTATGTGACTTTTATTTTATTGAGATAATTTTATATTAATATTTTTGTCAGGAATTTTTAAAAATGAAAAGATGTTGAATTGACAAGTGCTTTTTCACATAATTTGAAATAATCATGAAGTTTTGGTCTTTCTGGTAATGCAATGTTACTACACCATTCATTGTTTAATGTTAAACCTTCCTTGCTTTGCAGACATAAATCCTATGTATATACATGGTAAATAATCCTTTTAATGTATGGTTGATTTTGGATTTCTATTATTTTGTTGAGCATTTTTGAACTATTTTAACCAGGGATATTGGCCTGTAATTTTATTGTGATACTAATTTTCCAAGTGTTCTGTCTTCTTCAATTACTTGGAAAAGAGTGAGGAGAATTTGTATTTATTCTACATTAAGTGTTTGGTAGAATTCTCCACTGTAGCTTTCTAGTCCTGGGTTTTTCTTTGTCAAAAGGCTTTCATTTGTCCCTCCCATTTCTGTACCAGTAATAGATCTGTCCATATTTTGAATTGATTACTAATTCAATATCCTTTTCTACTATAGAACTGTTAATAATTTCTAATTCTTCACGATTCTGTCTTGGTAGATTGCATGTTTCTAGGAAGTGATTCATTTCTTCTAAGTTACCCAATTTGTTGATATATAATTGTGCATAGTAGTCTCTTAAAATTCATTGTATTTCTAAAAGTGGGAATAAGAGGGGCAAGAGATGCACAGTTTGGCACATGCTCACTTGGACTTACCCCTAATGGTAGAGCTAGAAACATGCCAGGGGATTCCAATTCAATCCTGTCAAGGTGGCATGCACCAAAGCCATCTTACTAGTCAAAGTGATCAGTTTAAGTTCATAATTGATCATAATGATAGGATTAAGTGTCAAAGGGATCACAAACAAGACTAGTGTCTGCAAATAATAACTGATAGAATTAAAAAGGAGAGAATGACCCCACATGGGAAGCAGGATACATAGCAGACCCATAGAATGGCAGATGTCCTAAACAGCACTCTGGCCTCAGAATCAGCCCTTAAGGCATTCGATTTGGCTAAAAAGCCCATAAGAGCTTCTCAGGCATGGAAAACCAAGACACTGTGGGAAAAAATGACCTAAATGAAAGATCTCATCAAAGAAGGAGGTACCTTTCTCTGAAGAGAGAAGAGAATTTCCACTTTGGCTATGGCCTTTTCTAAATAAGATTGAGTTAGTGAGCTCAAGAGGCTTCCATAGCCTTGGCAGCTCATGACAAAAGCCTCAGGTGATTACTGACATCATAAATGGGAGTGTCAGTTGTCAAATCAACTACAGGAGTCACGGTGTACCTACTCCCCATGTAGGATCTCTGTCCTTAATGTGTTGTACTATGTGAATTAACGATAAAACTACCACTCAAACAGTACTTTATACTTTGTGTATAAACAGTACTTTATACTCTGTGTGGGTGCAAACTGTTGAAATATTTACTTAGTATATACTAAGTTGATCTTCTGTATATAAAGATAATTGAAAATGAATCTTGATGGAGATTGGGATGGGAGAGGGAGTGGGAGATGTGATGGTTGTGGGTGTGAGGGAAGTTACGGGGGAAAAGCCACTATAATCGAAAAATTGTACTTTGGAAATTTATATTTATTAAATAAAAGTTAAAAAATCATTATATTTCTTTGCTTCTATTGTAATGTCTTTTATTTCTACTTTTAATTATTTGATGCATCTTTCAATTATAACAGTGCATTTTAAACTGATAACAGCTCAACTTTAATCACACATAAAATTCTAATTCTTAATGTCTCCACCCCCATTTTATGTATTGATAATACAAATTACCTTTTTATAATACATATATCCAGTAACAGATTTATAATTATTTTTCTGCTTCCATTTCTAAAGACTGTGTCAGATGTTAAGGTGACTTGTGCACCCACATTATAATACTATAAGACTCTTAATTTGTCTACATACTACTTTTTTTTTTTGACAGGCAGAGTGGACAGTGAAAGAGACAGAGAGAAAGGTCCTCCTTTGCCGTTGGTTCACACTCCAATGGCTGCTGTGGCTGGTGCACCACGCTGATCCGATGGCAGGAGTCAGGTGCTTCTCCTGGTCTCCCATGGGGTGCAGGGCCCAAGCACTTGGGCCATCCTTCACTGCACTCCCTGGCCACAGCAGAGAGCTGGCCTGGAAGAGGGGCAACCGGGACAGAACCCGGCTCCCCGACCGGGACTAGAACCCGGTGTGCCGGCGCCGCAAGGCGGAGGATTAGCCTAGTGAGCCGGGGCGCCGGCTTACATACTACTTTTAGCAGGAAGTTTTAGATTTTCACATAGTTTTGTATTGCTACTTATTGTTCTTCTGTGTGTATTTGAATGATTCCTTTAAGCATTTATTACAAAGCAAGTATAATAGTGATGAGATCTTTCAGGTTTTGTTTATCTCAGAAAGTTTTACTCTTTCCTTTGTTTGTAAGGAATAGTTTTACCAAGCATAGTATTGTTTGTTGGGTATTCTTTTTTTCCCACGACTTTGAATATACCATCTTATTCCCATCTAACCTGCAACATTTCTGCTGAGAATCTTACACAAGCACCTTGTATGTGATAAATTTCTTTTCTCTTGTTTTTTTTTTTTTTTTTAAGAGTCTTTGTATTTAACTTTTAGCAGTTTAACTATAATGTTTCTTGGTATATGTCTCTTTGAGATCATCACAATTGTATGTCTTTTAGCTTGCTGAAATTGTGCAACCATTTCTCCTTGGAGTTGGCCATTATTTCATCAAGTAGTCTTTTTTTTTTTTTTGACAGGCAGAGTTAGACAGTGAGAGAGAGAGACAGAGAGACAGAATGAAAAGTCTTCCGGGCCGGCGCCGCGGCTCACTAGGCTAATCCTCCGCCTAGCGGCGCCGGCACACCGGGTTCTAGTCCTGGTTGGGGCGCTGGATTCTGTCCCGGTTGTCCCTCATCCAGGCCAGCTCTCTGCTGTGGCCAGGGAGTGCAGTGGAGGATGGCCCAGGTGCTTGGGCCCTGCACCCCATGGGAGACCAGGAAAAGCACCTGGCTCCTGGCTCCTGCCATCGGATCAGCACGGTGCGCCGGCCGCAGCCCGCCGGCCGCGGCGGCCATTGGAGGGTGAACCAACGGCAAAGGAAGACCTTTCTCTCTGTCTCTCTGTCTCACTGTCCACTCTGCCTGTCAAAAAAAAAAAAAAAAGAAAAAGAAAAAAGAAAAGAAAAGTCTTCCTTCCGTTGGTTCACCCCCAAATGAGCGCTATGGCCGGCGCGCTGCGCTGATCCGAAGCCAGGAGCCAGGTGCTTCCTCCTGGTCTCCCATGCGGGTGCAGGGCCCAAGGACTTGGGCCATCCTCCACTGCCTTCCCAGGCCACAGCAGAGAGCTGGACTGGAAGAGGGGCAACCGGGACAGAACCGGCGCCCCAACCGGGACTAGAACCCAGGGTGCTGGCGCTGCAGGCAGAGGATTAGCCTAGTGAGCCACGGCACCAGCCTCATCAAGTAGTCTCTCACCAATTTCTCTTTCTTTTCCTCCTGAGATGCCAATGATATATATATATATACACATACATATATAATGATATGTATGATATATAGTAAACATGTGAGATATATATATATATCCATGATATATATCTATATATTTCCATTTGATGGTATCCTATAGGTCCCGAAGATTCTTTCTACTTTTTTTCTTCTTATTCCTTGGTGTAGACAATTTCAAATGTCTTGTTTTTGAAAATATTTATTTATTTATTTATTTGAGAGGCAGAGTTACAGAGAGAGGGAGAAACAGAGAGAGAGAGAGAGGTCTTCCATCTGCTAGTTCACTCCCCACATGGCTGTAATGGCTGGAGCTGAGCCGAACCAAAGCCAGGAGCCAGGAGCTTCTTCCAAGTCTCCCATGCAAGTACATGGGTCCAAGGACTTAGGCCATCTCCTACTGCTTTCCCAGGCCACAGCAGAGAGCTGGATCAGAAGAGGAGCAGCCAGCACTAGAAATGGTGCCCATATGGGAGGCTGGCGTTGCAGGCAGAGGCATAGTCCACTATTCCACAGTGCCGTTCTCCTCGACTCCATTTTAATTTACTGAATATTCTTATGATGACTATCTTGAATACTTTGTCTATTAACTAATTTATCTCAATTTCTTTTGGATCTGTTTATTTTTTTTCCCTTGAGACTTGGTTCCATATTTCTTTGTTTGCCTTGTAGCTTCTGTTTGGACTTCAGCATTTGATAAATAAAATGCCTCTCTCAATCTTTGTGATCTATTTAAACATTTTATTTGTTTATTTATATTTAGTTAAAAGTCACAGTGACACAGATATAGATAGAAAAACAGACATCTTTCATCTGCTGCCAATTCCTGCAACATCTGGGGCTGTGTCAAGCCAAAATCAGAAGCCTGGAACTCAATCCAGGTCTCCCACATGAGTTTCAGGGAACTAACTACTTGAACATTACCAGCTTTCTTCGAAAATGTGCATTAGCATGAGGCTGAATTGGAAGCAGAGCCAGGACTCTAACTCCGGTATTCTCGTATGGGATGAGGGTATCAAAAGTGATAGTCTAACTGCTATGCTACAACACTTACCCTATGGGGGTCTGGTTTTCTAGAAAGATTTCTTTTACCCTTCAGACTGCCTAGAAACTCTGGAGACCTTTAAAGTCTTTTCTTTTGCCATTGGTTCACCCTCCAATGGCCGCCGCGGCCGGGTACGTTGCGGCCGGAGCACCGTGCTGATCCAATGGCAGGAGCCAGGTACTTATGTCTCCCATGGGGTGCAGAGCCCAAGGACTTGGGGCCATCCTCCACTGCACTCCCTGGCCACAGCAGAGAGCTGGCCTGGAAGAGGGGCAACTGGGACAGAATCCGGCGCCCCAACCGGGACTAGAACCTGGTGTGCCGGCACTGCAAGGCAGAGGATTAGCCTAGTGAGCCGCGGCGCCGGCCCTAAAGTCTTTTCTGTGAATGTGTCCTATCTAGGCTTGTGTGTATGATCTTCTAATTGAAGATGTTTTCTGTTCTCTGTTTAGATGCTCTGCTTGGAAACTTTATGCAGTACTGAAGCATTTAGAGATGCAGAAGTTGCAGTCCTAGGGCTCCTACTTGTCTCCCAATGGTACTTTAGGTGCTTGGCCAGTTCACATTGGTCAAGGAGTATTGCCACCTTTTTTCTCAGCATACCTCCAAACTGGAACTCCATTCTTGTTAGTGCTTAGATTCATTCAAGACAGAAAGCAGTCCCTGGCCAGCAATCTGAAAAGTCAGAGCTTTAAATGTATGTCCGATTTCTCTTCTCTTTCTGAGGGATTAAGTCAGGAATTGAATGTTTTGTGGTTGCACCATGTTCTTTCAGGTACATTGGCTCAGGCGAGAAAATGCCACAAATGTCCCTACCATGTTTCAATGGAGTTAGCTTTGCATCCATCTGAGTTAGAGGAAAATCTTAACAAGCTTTTTTGTTTGTTTGTTTCTTGAGTATTGCTAAGTTAATGTCTCCATAGGGAAAGGAGACATGAAAATTATTTGAAATTCAAATTTTAATCTCCATAATTAAAGTTTTATTGAAACAATTCATGCCAATTCATTTATATATTATAGCTGCTTTTCTGCTACAATTGCAGAATTGAGCAGTTACAACAGAGAAATTACAACGGTGTTAAGCAAACACCATAAAACCTGAAATATTATCTAAGTGGTCTACATTTTCCTGATGACCCAGATATGGCTAAGAAATTTACCCAGGCTGAATGAATTCAATGAGAAATGGCCCACAATGTGTTCTAGTAATGAAGCAATATACTAGCTAACATTTTAGCAGTTACTATGGGCCAGATACTATAAAAATACTATATATAGTTATTACATAAATATTACAATAATCCTAAGAAACCGGTATATTATTATCCCTAATTCACAAATGGATAATCTGGATTTCATAGAGGACATTTAATCTTTTCATGAAAATAATGCTAGGAATTTACTGACTTCTCAGTTCTTTTGATTCCTAGATTATTTTTCCTTTCTCCTACTCTATGACCCTTCTAGACCCCAAATCCTGTTATCCTAAGACTACAACCAAGTATGTATTTACTCATCCTGATAAGTGATGATTATGGCTGTCATTTTTGGAAGTCCTAATCCCTGGTCCCTATAAATATTACTTTATTTGGAAAATGGGACTTTGTAGATGTAATCAGGTTACGATGAAACCGTATTCAATCAGTACGGGTGTTAATGCAGTATGACTCATGTCCTCATGAGGGAAAAATGCAGGGGAAAGAATGCCATGTGAGGATAAGACATCATCTAACCAGATGATCATGTCACAGTGGTACAGATTAGAATGATGCAACTACAAGCCAATGAACACTAAGGATTGATGACTGTTACTAGAAGTTAAAATGAGGTAAGGAAGGATTCTACCCAGTCTCAGAGGAATTATGTTCCTATAGACAGCTTGATTTCAGACTTCAAGTACACATAACTGCGAGGGAATAAGTTTCTGCTGTTTTTAAGCCACCTAGTTAGTGGCACCTTGTTATGGAAATTTGAAAATAATGCAGCTCTCTAGATTCTCTTTGTTCTCCAGAAACTTACGATGCTATTTTTAAATCTGATTTTATTCTGTGATATTCTTGGGTTGTTTCTCCTCATATTCAACTCTCCTGTGTAATTAATTAAATTATGCACGGTGTTAAAATAGTCCACCCAGAATATGAAACATCAGATGATAGTCACTGAAATTAATTCTAACATTTAAGGTTATAAAGCTTCTTTAATTTCGTAACACCTTCTAGAAAATTAATGAAAACAGGAATGATGATTTTTTCGCTTAAATCCATGAGTTGTTTTAATTATTTGTCCTTTACTGGAAACCACATGATTTTATCTGAGATATCATCAAAGCATATATTAGATAACAGCAAATTGACTAAATTAATATTTAGTGATTGACAAAGACGCTACTAAATAATTAAAACCACCGATCTGAAGGCAATTCAGTCTTTATAATTTATTTGTAGTGTCTACATCCTAAACTTACTGGAGAAGACTTCTAACTAATTTTTAGGTTACCATTGCTCTCAGGTTGATTTTCTTTCCTTAGGCTGGCAGCACTGCTCTATATAATGATAAGAGAGAAATGAAGTAGGAGGCAGAATTATCTACTGATTTAAGAGAAAGGAGGCCTTTTACCTAAGAGAAACTCTAATATATGTATCTCTACTGATTTCACTATGTTCCTCTTCTAGGCTACATAAAGATTTTCTCTTGTAGTCTTTCTCTTGTTCATTACAAGCAAGTGAATTTATTGAAATAAAAGACACTATATGTTTGAATAACTGAATTTAAGCTGATACTGCTCCATTTTACATCCTCACTTAGTGTAGGCACTCAAAAAGAGAAAATCATTTGCTTCAAATCAATACCTCTTTTCAACAAATGGTGCTATAGAAACTGAATACCTACATTCCAAATAATGACATTGAACATTTATAGTTGTTATCATGTGTAAAAAATTGCTCAAAACAGATCAAAGATACAAACATAAGAGGTAAAACTATAAAGCTCTTTGAAGAAAACATAGCGAAAAAGCTTCAGGAATACTGTACTTGGCAATCATTTCTTGGGTAGGAGCCCAAAAACACAGGCAATAAAGGAAACAAATTGAATGAATTAGATGTTACCAAAATAGAACATGTTTATATGCTAATAATCACTGTCAAAAGAATGACAAAGCAACCAAAAAAAAGTGGGAGAATATATTTGCAAATCATATATCTGGAAACATATTAATATCCAGAACATACATATATACATAAATATATGTATATATACATATACATCTCTATAGATGCATATATATGACTTCTGTGCCCCAAGTGCTTGGGCCCTTGCATCTATATAGGAGGAATGGAAGAAGCTCCAAGCTGCTGGCTTCATTCCAGCCCAGATTCAGCCATTGCCACCATCTGGAGAGCAAACCAACGGATGGAAGACCTCTCTCTCTGTCTCTCCTTTTCCGGTAACTGCCTTTCAGATAAATAAATACATATTTTGAAAACGTCTATAAATCTACAATAAATAAATAATCCAATTAAAATGACAAAATGACTTGAATAGACTTTTCTTCAAATAAAATACAAAAATGACCAATAAATACATGAAAAGATGCTCAACATCATTAATCATTAAGGGAATACAAATCAAAATCATGAATAGATACCACTTCATTCTCATTAAGATAAAAACTTTCAAAAACAATAAAACAAAATAAATGAAAAAAATAGGTGATAGCAAGTATTGGAAAGGATGTGGAGCAATAGAAGACCTGTGTAATGTTGGTGGAAACATAAAAATGGTGCAAATGCCGCATAAAATTATACAGTGGTTCCTCCAAGACCTATAAATAGAATTACTATATGATTCAGCAATTACATTTCTCGGTACATATACAAAAAAGATTTGAAAACAGGGCTTTGAGCTTGTACTTTTGCACCAATCTGCATAGAAGTATTTTTCTCAATAAAGTGAAAACATCCCAAATGTCCACTAACAGATGTGTATGTGAACAAAACATGGTATATACATTTAACGGAATATGAAATGTGAAAAGTGTTATAAATTCCTGGGGTGCTTGTGGTATATCAGGTTAAGCTGCCATTTGTAATACTGCCATCCCACATCAGAATGCTGATTTGAGTTCAGGCTACTCTGCTGCAGATCTAGCTCTCTTCCTATGGGCTTGAAAAGGCAACACAAGATGGTCCAGGTACTTAAGTACTTAGGCTGGTGCCACCAATGAGGGACCAGGGGTGAACTCCTGGCTCCTGGCTTTGGCCTGGTTCAATCCTAGCTGTTGCAGCCATTTGGGGAATAATTCAACAGATGGAAGATCTCTTCCCCCAAATAAATAAATAAATAGATGATAGATAGATAGATAGATAGATAGATAGATCGAAAATTTAAAAAATGAATGCAGGGGCTGGCGCTGAGGTGTGGCGGGTAATGCCGCCACCTGTAGTGGCGGCATCCCATGTGGACACTGGTTCTAGTCCCAGCTGCTCTACTTCTGATCTGGCTCTCTGATATGGCCTGGGAAAACAGTAGAAGATGGCTCACTCCTTGGGCCTTGCACCAGCATGGGAGACCTGGAAGAAGCTCCTGGCTCCTGCCATCGGATCGGCGCAGCTCCAGCTGTTGCAGCCAATTGGGGAGTGAACCAGTGGATGGAAGACCTCTCTCTCTCTCTTTCTCTCTCTCTCTCTCTCCTTCTGCCTCTTCTTCTCTCTCTGTGTTACTCTTTCAAATAAATAAATAAATAAATATTTTTAAAAAATGAATGCAATTCTTATACATGCTAAAATGTGGATGAACTTTGCAGATATTATATGAAGTGAAATAAGTCAGATACAAACAAATATTTCATTAATATGACAAACCAAGAACAATCAAATTCATAGAGACAGATAGTAAGAATCCTGGGGTTGACATGTGGCATAGCAGGTTAAGCTGCTGTTTGTGAATGTATCACATATCTGAGTACTTGATCGAGTCCTGGCTGCTCTGCTTCTTATACAGCTCCCTGCTAATGCACCTGGGAAGGCAGCAAACAATCACCCAAATGGTTGGACCTTTGCCACCTATAAGTGAGACCAAGATGGAATTCCTGGCTTCCGGTTTTTGCCTGGCCCAGACTTGGTTGTTGCAGGCATTTGGATGTAAATCAGCAGATGGAAGATCTGTCACTCTTGCTCTTGCTCTTTCAGAAAAAAAAAAAAAAAAAAAAACTATAAAAAGGAAAGTAGGGTATTGGTTATCAGGGCCTATAAGACAGGGAAGATTGGAGACTCCTTGTTTAATAGGCATGGAATTTTAGTTTGGGACAATGAAAAAATTTAGAAAATATAGTGGTGATTGTTGCACAACAACATTAATGTACTTAATGCCACTGAACTGTATACCAAAAATAGTTAAAATGTTGTCTTCTCTAAATTTTACCATAATATAAAAGAAATAAAAAAGGAATCTCTTTCATTATCCTTGCATCTTCTTAAGTCTATTTCATGGCAAAGAAGATTTGTAAATTTGTTTAAATAACTTAAAGATCTCAATTACAGATGCTATTTGTAACCACTGTTTTCAATTATGAAATGAATAAAAACTTTAAATTGGCTCAAATAATACATAATCATTTCATCTTAAAAAACTTTCTCTTAAATTATCTAGTTCATCCTCAGATTATCATAATAGTGAGAGAAATGGAAATTAGTAGTTTCACTTTACAAATTCATATCTTAATTCATTAAATCATTACTATGTTTACTCAATGTAAAACAATGAACTTATTTGTGAAGGCATAAAAATTGCTCTTAAGCTGCTCAAAATCACAGAATCATACCACTTGCAGATGTAAGGACTGTAGAGACCTTGAATCTTGAATCTCATATTTAAGACTCAGTCAGGTTAAGTTACTTACCCATAGCCACATAGCTTGTTACTAGTAATCTCTTAAAATCAAGCACTCTTGATTTCACCAAGTGTTCAATGAAATAGGATATGTATATGACGATGGTTTGGAAAAGACTGAAAGAGAAAATTCAATTGGTGAGAAAATTTCTATAACAAGATAAGAAATTCTTCCTAGAAAAGATGATTCTAGAAGGATTAGATAAATGAGATATTAACAAGATGTTGGTGTAAGGGATATGTCTTTTTATCCTCACAAAAAAAAAAATAAAACTAAACAAATAGACATTATGCATGAATGATAATATTTATAGGAAGGCATAAGCTCAATTTAAGAACTTACAGCTACATAGTGGAACCAAAAGCTGGAAAATAAGCAGAGGAGCTGGCAGTGTGGTGTCTTGGGTATAGCCAAAGCCTATGACAGACACCAGCATCCAATAAGGACACCAGTTCATGTTCCCGCTGTTCCACTTCCAATGCAGCTACTTGCTAATGGCTTGGGAAAAGCGACGGAAGATGGCTCAAACCCTATCCTCTATATGGGAGACCTGGATGAAGCTCCTGACTCCTGGCTTCGGCCTGCTTCAGTCTTGGCTGTTTCTGCCATTTTGGGGAATGAACCAGCAGATGGAGGAGATTCTCTCCCTCTCTGTCCTCTGTCCCTTTCTCCCTCTCTTCTTCTCCTTCTCTGTCTGTAACTCTGACTTTCAAACAAATACATAAATCAATATTTTTTAAAAAAATTGAAAGGATCACAGAAGAGTTTAGCATACCTGAGACTTCTAGATGTGTCTAGGAACAAAGATCAGGGGCTATCAGTATCAGCCACATGGTGGGTTACTCCATTGTCCCCAGTAGTCTGCTTTTCAAGGAAACTGGCCACTTTCACCACAGACATAGCCAATAGCCATCCCCTTCACAGAACCCCAGGAGAGGGCACATTCTGCTCCACCTACCACTCTGTAAGAAGTAGCTTATGTTGTAGCACCCAAGGATCAGAACTGCTACTCTTCCCGGACCCACATCCATCATGGACTCTAAGGCCACAGCTGCTCCATGTATACCTATACCCCGAACTTTAGCTCTGCAGCCCCTCCACACTTGCCTATATTCTAGTCCCTGGCTCTGTAGGCACACAGTATGTAACAGTGTCTCAGACACCAGAGCCATTGCTGTTATAGGCTGTCCTCAATTGGCCTTGGAGTCCTGGTTATTATATGTGTATACCCTAGTGACTGGCACCCGAACTCTGCAGCTGCTAAGTAAACACCTGCAGCTCTGACATCTGATCCACTGTCAAAGTGAACTATTTCATTCCCCAAACACTGGAGCTTCAGTAGCTTCTCATGTGCCTGTATGCCACACCCAGTGGCTACGGTGTGCATGCTTGTAGCTCAGGCACCAGAGCCAACAGTGACACAGGTTACTTTAAATCTTGGATCCCAGATCCACTGTAGTTCAGTGCATGCTCATGATCCAGACCTTGGCTTCCTGGGAACTCTACAAGCACCTCAGACACTGTTATCATCATGACAGCGGGTGTACCTGTGTCTCAGGCACTGGTGCCACTGCCACACCATGATCCAGAGCCTTGGTTACTCCACATGTACCCATGCTTCAGACCCAGCTCCAGGATGGCTCCATGGATATGGTACTTCAGACATTGGTTCCACTGACACCATGAAGGCACCCAGAAGCTGGATTGGTAACCAAAATTCCCTTTGGGAATGTATTCTCTGGTGGGAGAAAATTAGATTGATGGAATCCAAGGAGCCTTTGTCACAGGAGATGTAAACAGCCCTTGTCATCAAATATTCCTGCAATTTCCGTCAATGCTGACCTTAGGAGACAGAGCTGCACAGAGACGGCAGAACTGAACTCTCCCAAGAGGCAGATTTGTCACACTCCACTCAATTGGTACTGTTGAATACATGCATAGGGTAAGGTCTTTCCTGCAAAATAACAGTCTGTAACGTCTGGAAGAGACAACTGGTCCAGCACATGTGCAAATAGCAACATAAGTAAATGAGAAACATCAAAATTAAGTAAATATAGTATTACCAAAAACATAATAATTTTCCAGTAACTGAATGAAATAAATGGAAATCTTGAAAAGCTTCTTCCGGGTCTCCCATGTGGTACAGGGGCCCAAGGACTTGGTCTATTGTCCCCTTTTTTTCTAGGAACATTAGCAGGGAGCTGGATTGGAAATGGAGTAGCTGGGACTCAAAATGGCATCCATATGGGATGCCAGCACTGCAGGTGCCAGCTTTACCTGCTATGCCACAGCACCAGCCCCAAAACAAATTTCCCAGCAAAAACTACGCAGGCCAGGATACAATCGGATGATATATTGAGTGTGCTGAAAGAAAAACAGTTGCAAAACAAGAATACTTTACCATCAAAGCTGTCCTTCATAAATAAAGGACACTGTCTTTTCCAGACCACAAAAAGAGAAAAAAGAAAAGCTAAGAAAGTTCATCACTCACCACTAGACTTGCGTGAAAAGAATTGCTAAAGGTAGTTCAAGCTGAAATGAAATTAATAATTTCTGATTAATAATGTGAAAACATATTAAAACGTAAAAGTGGTAAAAGTAAGAACACAGTCAAATTCAGGATGCTCTATTGCTATAATGGTTATGTTTAAATATTTTATACTGCAGTATAACTATTAAAGGAAAAATTATTTAAAATAACTATAGGTACAATAATTTGTTAAGAGATACAAAAGCTAAAAATGTAAATGTATTGCATCAGAAAATAAAATATTTGAGGGGATTGATGTGTAGAGTATTTGTATGATTGAACTTATGTTGTTATAATCCTAAAATAGTCTGTTGTAACTTTAAAATTTGTTAGGTAAATCTCATGATAACCACAAACCAAAAGGAAAGCATACCACTTCAGAAAACCAAGTCACAAAGAAAGATAACAAAAGAGGAAGAAAGGGGCAATGGATATATGAAACAATCAGAATACAGTTAACAAAATGGCATCAATGGGGCCAGAGCTGTGGCTTAGTAGGTAAAGCCACCGCCTGCAGTGCTGGCATCCCATATGGGCGCTGGTTCTAGTCTCGGCTGCTCCACATCCAATCCAGCTCTCTGCTATGGCCTGGGAAATCAGTAGAAGATGTCCCAAGTCCTGGGGCCCCTGCACCGACATGGGAGACCAGGAAGAAGCTCCTGGCTCCTGGCTCCTGGCTCCTGGCTCCTGGCTCCTGGCTCCGGTCATTGCGACCATCTGTGGAGTGAACCAGCAGATGGAAGACCACTCTCTCTGTCTCTACCTCTCTCTGTAACTCTTTCACATAAATAAATAAATCTTTAAAAATGGCATTGATAAGTCAGTAATTACTTTGAACATAAATGAAATAAGCTCTCCAATCAAAAGACACAGAACAGCTGAATGGATTAAAATGAAAGAAAGAAAACAATTCAACCATATATTTATGACAAGAGAATCATTTAATTTTCAATAATAAAGACTACAAGTAAAGGGATAGAAAAAGATAGTTCAATGAATGGAAATTCAAGAGAGCAAGGGTAGCTATATTTATCAGATAAAATAGAGTTTTGTTTTGAATCTTACCAAATGCTTTGGTTTATTACTTTTAGAATTTTTTAAAATTTTAAACTGACATACAAAATTTGGATATATGTATGGGTTACCACGGCAGGTTTTTACACATGCATGCAATCTTGTTGAACATATATATGCACTCAAAGAGACAAAGCCATTAATGGTAAAGAAGTAAATCCACCAACAGGATATAACATTTTTAAATAAATACTTAATGTTGAAACACCTAAATGAACAATGCAAATATTAATAGATCTGAAGGGAGAGATAGTCAGCAATTCAATAGTAGCAAGAGATGTCAATACCCTACTTTCAACAATGGGTAGATAATCCAGACAGAATTTCAATAAAGAAACATTGGACTTGAACTACACTTTACAGCAAATGGATCTTACAGATATACAGAGACTATCACATCCAACACAGCAGAATGAACATATTTCTTCAACATGCCTGGTAAATTCTCCAAAACAGCTAGTTTATAGGCCACAAAACAAATATTATTAACTAAAGAGTATTCAACTATTATAAATTATCTTTTCTGACCATAAATGGCATTAAACTAGAAATCAACAGCAGGAAAAACTTTTAAAAATTCACAAGTATATGGAAATTATGCAGCAATTCAGCCAATGAGTCAAAAAGAAATTAAAGGGGAAATTAAAGATATATTAAAGCAAAGGAAAATCAAAACATAACAAAGCAAAACTTATGAGACATTACAACTGATACCACAGAAATACAAAGAATCTTAAGAGACTTGTTTGAGCAATTGTGTGCTCAAAAGTTGAATAACCGGAAAGAAGTGAATAAATTCCTGGACACATACAATCTAATAAGACCGCAATATAAAGAAATAAAAAATATGAACAGACCGATACTTAGTAAAAATATTGTATCAGTAATCAGAAGTCTTTCATCAAAGAAAATCCAAGAACCTGATGGCTTTTCTGATCAATCCTACCAAATATATAAAGAACTACTATTAATATTTCTTAAACTCTTAAGAAAAAAATGAGGAAGACAGGATACTTCCAAATTATATGAAACCTCAATTACCCTAATGCCAAAGCCAGATAATGATGCCAAAAGAAAATAATGGGCCAATATTCCTAATGAACATAGATACAAAAGTCCTCAACAAAATACTAGAATTCAACAAAAAAGTGATTCAACAGGCCATTAAAAGGATCATTTACCATGATCAAGTGGGGTCTATCCCTGAGATACAAGGATTGCTTAGCATATGTATATCAATAAGTATGACATAGTACATTAACAGAATAGAAGACCAATACCGTTTAAACATCTCCATAGATGTAGAAAAATGTGTTTGACAAAATTCAACAACTTTTCATGACAAAAAATTTATATTACATATATAAACACTGTGCCTCAATACAATAAGGACCATGTATCTCAAGTCCACATCTAATGCCATACTCAATGCTGAAGATTTGAATGATTTTCCCACAAAACCGGAACAAGACAAAAGTACTCTAACCACTTATATTCAATAAACTACTGGAAGTCCTAAATGGAGACTTTAGTCAAGAAAAAAAGAAATAAAAACATCCAAATCAGGAAAGACAAAGTATCTCTGTTTCCAGATAACATAATTTTGAAGTTTATTTGTTTTATTTATTTGAAAGTCAGACAGAGGGGTAGAGGGAGAGGGAGAAAAAGAGGGAAAGGGAGATTTTCCATCCACTGGTTCACTCTCCAAATGACTGCAGCTGGGGCCTGGCTAGGCTGAAGCCAGGATCCAGGAACAACATCCCAGTCTTCACACATTGGAGTCAGTGACTCAGTACAGGAGCTATCATCTGCTACCTCCCAGGTGTATTATCAGGAAGCTGGATCCACCAGAAGCAGAGATGGAGGTAGGACTTGATCCCAGGCACTCTAATATGGGATAGACATCCCAGCAGTGGCTAAACCCACTATACCGCAGCACCTTTGCCCCCTCCTTTAAAAAACTAATTTATTTTAATTTATTTGAAAGAGAGAGAGAGAGAGAGAGAGAATCTTATTATAGGAAACCCCAGTTTCCACTACAAAATGGTTAGAGCTAACTACCATATTCAGAAGAGTTGCAGGATTTCAAATCAACACAAAACAACCAATCATTTATATCTCCTCACCAAAAGATATCAAGAATACAAAGTGGGGGAAAAGATTGTCTTTTCAATATACAGTATGTGGGAAACTGTTTATCAACACACAAAAATTAAAAAACTGAAATTGGACACTTATCACACTCTATGTACAAAAATAAACTCAAAATCAAATAAAGACTTAAATGTGATACTAGCTCTGAGTTTGTCATATATTGCCTTGATTATGTTAAGAAATATTCCTTCTATACACAAAGTGCTTAAGGTTTTCATCATGAAAGAATGTTGTATCTTAGCAAATGCTTTCTCTGCATCTATTGAGATAATCATATGCTTTTTATTTTTCAAATTGTTAATGTACTATATCACATTGATTTGTGTTTGTTGAACAATCCCTGCATAGCAGGGATAAATCCCACTTGCTCCAGCTGAATGATCTTTCTGATGTGTTGTTGGATTCAACTAGCCAGCATTTTGTTGAGGATTTTTTTTTTTTTTGCATCTATGTTCATCATGGATATTGGTCTCTAGTTATTTCTGGATTTAAAATCAAGGTAATGTTGGATTCATAGAAGGAGTTTGGAAGGATTCTCTCCCTTTCAATTGTTTTGAATAATTTGAGACAAATTGGAATTAGCTCCTCAAAAGTATGGTAGAATTTAGCAGTGAAGCCCTGCTGGGCTTTTCTTTGTTGGGGGGGGGGGGGGTTCTTTATTACTGAGTCAATCTCTGTCTTTGTTATTGGTCTGTTTAGGTTTTCTATGTCTTTGTGATTCAAAAGACATACATTCCTTATGTATGTATGTGTCCAGAAATCTTTCCATTTCTTCTAGATTTTCCAATTCCCTGGCACATGGCTGTTTGTCTTAATTCTTGATGATTCTTTTTATTTCTGTGCTGTCCATTTTAACATCTCCATTTTCATTTCCCTGGTTTTATTAGTTTGGGTCTTCTTCCTTTTTTGATTAGTTGGGCCAATGGCATATCAATTTTTTTTTGTTCCAAAAAGACAATTCCCCCCATCCCTCCCTTCCCTTTTCTCCTTCCCTTCCCCTTTCTCTCACTCTTCTTTTTCCCTTTTTTTCAGTTTTTGAAGTAATATTTTAAATTTATATTAAGGTAAAAAGGTTTAATATTTCACCAAATAAGAAATTTAATAAGGAAAAAGGAAAAATATCATTGTTTAGTAGGAATGTAGACAATGGCTATAAACAATAATTGATTGGAAAAATGACCATTTAATCCATATACAGTAAATTTGAAAGTAATCACAGAGCATTAAAGCTATAGTAACAGAACATTCTTTTTTTAAAAGTTTTTTTTTTTTTTATTTGAAATGCAGGCTTCAGCCACAATGCCTCAATGCCAATAGTATAACATTCTTATTGGTTTGACAAACGTTTAAAACAAAGTTTTACAAAACGATATTTGCAGCAATACTGATGCTCAAAGACATTTCCTTTTTTTAAAAAATTTTATCTCCATATACAAAGGAAGAATCTGTGGTTCTCCTTTGTCCACATCCTCACCATCATTTGTTACTGTGTTTTGGATTTTAGTCAAATTGACAGCAGTGAGGTGATATCTGACTTTGGTTCTAATTTGTATTTCCCTGATGGCTAGTGATGTTGAGCATTTTTTTTTTTTTTTCATATATTTGTTAGGCATCTGTATTTCTTCTTCATATTGAAGTCCTTTGCCCATTTCTCAACTGGATTGGTTGCTTTTTGTTGTTATTGTTCAGTTTTTTAAGTTGCTGATATTTTGGGGAAATTAATCTTTTTTCAAATAGGTGGTTTGCAAATATTTTTTCACATTCTGTTGGATGTCTCTTCACTCTTTTGATCGTTTCCTTTGCTATAGAAAAGCTTCCGAGTTTGATATAGTCTCATTTGTTTAATTTTGTTTTTGTTGCCTGTGTTTTGAGGGTCTTGTTCAAGAAGTCATCCCCGACACTAATGTCTTGAAGTGTTTCCCCTGTTTTCTCTCAAAAATTTTACTTCATAGTCTCCAGTCATAAGTTTAGATCTTTGATCCATATGGGGTTAATTTTTGTATATGATAAGAAGCAAGGATCTAATTTCATTCATACACACACACACACACACACATCCAGTTTTGTCAGCTGTGTTTGTTGCAGAGATTATCATTTATGTACTGTATGACTGAGCATTTTTCTAAAAAAATCAGTGGTTGTATGCATGTGAATTAGTTTCGAAGCTCTCTATTCTGTCATTTGATCCATGTTTCAGCTTTTATGCCAGTATCATGCTTTTTTAAAATTGTTACAGCTTTTTAGTATGCTTTTTTAACTTTTATTTAATGAATATAAATTTCCAAAGTACAGCTATGGATTACAATGGCTTCCCTCCCATAACCTCCCTCCCACCTGCAACCCTCCCCTCTCCCACTCCCTTTCTCCTTCCATTCACATCAAGATTCATTTTCAATTCTATTTATATACAGAAGATCAATTTAGTATGGGTGCAAACTGTTGAAATCTTTAGTATGCTTTGAAGTCAGGTATTGTGATACCTACAGCTTGATTTTTCTTGTTCAGGATTGTTTTGGATATTCTGAGTCTTTTGTGATTCCATACAAATTTCAGGATTGCTTTATATAATTCTGTAAGAATGTCATTGGTATTCAAAGACGGGGACTGCGTTCAATCTGTAGGTTGCTTTAGGTAGTATAGACATTTTAATGACAGTTTTCTAATCAATAAGCAAGGAATATCTTTCCATTTTTTGTGTCCTTGATGATTTCTTTCACTAATAAGTGATAATTTTCGTCGTAGACATCTTTCACTTCTTTGGTTAAATTTAATCTGTGGGTTTATTGTGGTTATTGTGAGTGGGATTTCTTTCTTGATTTCTGTTTCTGTGAATCCATAATTAGCATACAAAAAGCTACTTTGTTTTGTTTATTTGTACTTTGCAAATTTACTGAATTGCCTGATCAATTCTAACAGCTTTTTGGTGGAATTTTTAGATTTTTCAAGGTACAACACCGTGTCTTCTGCAAACATAGTTTAACTTCATCTTTTCCATTTTGATGCCATTTGTTTCTTTCTTCTCCTTAAGTCCTCTTACTTAAACTTCCAGTACTATATTGAATAAGTGTGGTGAAAGTGGACATCCTTGTCTTGCACCAGATTTGAGGAGAAATGCTTTCAGTTTTTCCCCATTCAGACTGATAGTGGCTGTTGTTTTGTGATAGATAGCCTTTATAATTTTTTTTTTTTTGACAGGCAGAGTGGACAGTGAGAGAGAGAGACAGAGAGAGAAAGGTCTTCCTTTGCCGTTGGTTCACCCTCCAATGGCCGCCGCTGCAGCCGGCGCACCGCGCTGATCCGATGGCAGGAGCCAGGAGCCAGGTGCTTTTCCTGGTCTCCCATGGGGTGCAGGGCCCAAGCACCTGGGCCATCCTCCACTGCACTCCCTGGCCATAGCAGAGAGCTGGCCTGGAAGAGGGGCAATCGGGACAGAATCCGGCGCCCCGACAGGGACTAGAACCCGGTGTGCCGGCGCCGCAAGGTGGAGGATTAGCCTATTGAGCCACGGCGCCGGCCTAGCCTTTATAATTTTGAAACATGTTCCCTCTATACATAATTTGTGGGGAGTTTTCATCAAGCCATGTTGAATCTTATTAAATACTTTCTCTGCATTTATGGATATGGCCATATGTTTTTTGTTCTTCATTCTGATGTGATTTATGACATTTATTGATTCACGAATGTTGAACCACCCTTGCATTTCTATGATAAATCCACTTAATTGTGATATATGAACCTTTTGTTGCAGGATATGGTTTTGGATTTGATTTGCTAATATTTTGTTGAGAATCTTTTCCTCTATGTTCATTAAGGATATACATCTGTGATTTTCTTTCTTGTCATGTCTTTTTTTGGCTTTGGTATAAAAGTAATGTTGGCCTCATAAAATAATTTGGCAGAGTTCCATGATGTTCAATATTTTGGAATAGTTTGAAGAGTACTGGAGTTACTTCTTCTTTGATTGTTTTGTAGAATTCAGTAGTAAAGCCATCAAGGCCCAGACTTTTCCTTCATGGAAACTTTTGATTACTGCTTCAATTTCAGTGTTTGTTATGGGTCTGTTTAGGTTGTCTGTATCTACTTGAGTCAATCTTGTTAGGTTATATGAATCCAATAACTTATCTATTTCTTTGAGATTTATTTGCATATAGTACCCTATGATCCTTTGTATTTCCATGCTGTCAGTTGTAATGTCTCATTTTTCATCTCCAATTTTATTCATAAGATTTTTTCCCCTTTTTTTCTTGGTTAATATGACTACAGGTTTAACTTTTTTTATCTTCTGAAAAAAGCAATTTTGTGTTTTGCTGATTTTTTTAGTTTCAATTTCATTTATTTCTGTTCTGATCTTTATTATTTCTTGCTTCCTGATGATTTTGTGTTTGGTTTGTTCTTGTTCCTGTAAGTCTTCAAGATGCATCATTAGATATTTAATTTGAGACATTATCTTTTTTTCATGTAAAAACACCATAAACTTCCCTCTTAATTCTGCTCTTGCTGTATGCCAGAGGCTTTGATATGTTGTGCTTTCATTTTCATTCATTCCAAGAAAATGTTTTATTTCCTTTTTAATATCTTCAATGGCCCAATGATCATTCCATAGCATATTGTGTAATTTCCAAGTATTTATGAGTGTTCTATTTTTCTTCCTCTTGTTGATTTTTCTAGTTTTATTCCTTTATGGTGTGAGAAAATACATGGTATTATATATAAAAGAAAAATTGCTGATACTTGATTTGTGTCCCAATATGTGGTCTATTCTAGAAAATATTCCATGCAATGATGAGAAGAATGTGTGTTCTGTAGTTGTTGGGTGAACTATCCTATAAATGTCTGTTGGGTTCATTTGCTCAACTCTGATATATCTTTATTGATTTTTTATCTGAACGATCTGTACATTGATGTGTGGGGTGTTGAAATCACCCACTATTATTGTATTGGAGTATATCTTTCCTTTATGTTTAATAGTATTTTATCTATATATCTGGTTGGTCTTTTGTTGGATGCATAAATGTTTATGATTATTATGTCTTCTTACTGAATTGAACATTTTATCAAAATGTCTTTATCTGTTTTTACAGTTTTTTAAATTCTGTTTTATCTGATATCACGATAGGTCCTCACTTTTGGTTTCCTGCTCACTTTTGGTTTCCATTTGCCTGGTTTATCTTTTTCCAACCCTTCTCTTTCAGTCTGAGTGTATCGTTGTTTGTGAAGTGAATTTCTTGTGGGCAGCATATTGTAAGGTTCTGTTTTTTGTTTTGTTTTGTTTTGTTTTATTTATTTATTTTTTTATCCATTCAGCCAATCTAAATCTTTTGGTTGGTGTTTTTAATTCATTTACCTTCAAGGTTATTATTGATAGATAAGAACTAAGATCTGTAATTTTGTTGATCTGATAATGATTCTACCTGCTCTGTTAGTGAATTTGGTGGTGTCATATGTTTTATGATGTTTACTTCTAATGCAGGATACCTTTCAGAACTTCTTGTAAATCTGATCTGGGGGTGATGAATTTTCTCAGATTTTGTTTTTCTGGAAAATAATTTATTTCTCCTTCACTTTTAAATAATGATGTCACTGAATATAATGCTATTAGAAGTTTTTCTTTTTTTCTTTTAATACCTTGAATATATTATCCCACTCTCTTCTGGCATGTAGAGTTTCTGTTGAGAATTCTGATGTTATCCTTTTGGTTTTCCTTTATATGTAACTTGAAGCTTGTCTCTTACTGACTTAGGATTCTAGCCTTGTCTTTAACATTACAATTTGAGGACAATATGTCTTGGAGAATACCTTTTCCGGTTGAGTCTGCTTGAGGATTTTTAAGCTTTCTGTATCTGGATGTCCGTGTATCTTTCAAGATATCCATATCTATTTCAAAACCTGTGAAATTTTCAACTATGAATTCATTTAATGAGTTCTCAATGCCTTTTTACTTTTCTTCTCTTTTGGGAATACTTATAATATGAATAATTGGATGTATAATGGTATTCCATATTTCACATAGATTTTTTTCATTCTTTTTAATTCTTTTCTTTTTCTTTTTGCCTGATTGCAAATTTTTGGTCCTCGAAGACAAAAGTTCTTTCATCCACTTGGTCTATTCTGTTAAAAGTGTCAATCATATTTCTCTGATTAAAGATTTCATCTCCAAAATTTCTATTTGGTTCTTCTTATTGAGTTTTACCTCCTTAGTAATATTTTCATTCATGTCATTCATTGATTTCCTCATTTCTTTAATCTATCTGTGTTCTCGTAAAGCTCATTGAGTTTTCTTACAATCATTATATTGAATTCTATATCTGTCATTTCATAGATTTCCTTCAGTTCAGGGTCTAATTTTGCAGAAGGATTATATACTTTTGGAGGTGTCATTCTACCTTGCTTCTTCATGTCTCCTGTGTCCCTATATTGATGTCTGCCCATCTGGTGTTTTCATCCCTTCTTCTTCTTTTTATTTATTTATTTATTTATTTGACAGGTGGAATTATAGACAGTGAGAGAGAGACAGAGAGAAAGGTCTTCCATTAGTTCATCCTCCAAATGTCCGCTATGGCAGGTTCTGAACCGATCCGAAGCCAGGAGCCAGGTGCTTCCTCCCAGTATCCCATGCGGGTGCTAGGGGCCCAATCACTTGGGCCACCCTCCATTGCCTTCCCGGGCCACAGCATAGAGCTGGACTAGAAGAGGAGCAACCGGTACTAGAACCCGGCGCCCATATGTGATGCCGGTGCCACAGACGGAGGATTAACCAAGTGAGCTATGGTGCCAGCCCCTCATCCCTTCTTCTTTACAGAGCAGATTTTATTTCAAAAGAACTCATGATGTAGCTGGAATGCAGGGATGGTATCACGTGGTTTGTTGCTTTGGTTTTAGTTCTTGGTAAGCCCAGGAGTACAGTCTCTGTATAATTTCCTTTGTCTTAATCAATATCAGCTGTGTCTATAAGTTACACAGTTGCCTTTTATGCTGCAGTTCGTAGGGATAGAAGTAGACTTTGAGATGAATAAGGGTTTCCTTGGGTGTGTATGTTTGGTCCACAGAAAGGTCAGTGCCAGTCTCCCTGGCAAATGTGATAGCCAAGTCCTTATTCTTGGTGCTGAGGAAGACAAAGGCTCCTGCCCCCTTGTCCTGCTGGCAAGTGTGAGTGATGCTAGGTCTTGTAGCACCAATTGGTGTGGATCTAGAATTGTGTGATATGTATAGAAACTTCCTCAGATCCTGCTAGGAGAGTCCAATTGGTGCTGTGGCTTACAATACCAACAGCCCTAGTCCTAGGACTAATGGTGTGACTGAACCCTGTTCCAGTCCTACAGGGTGACTACAAGGCTTACAGGAGATTTTACTCTGGGAGACATTAGTCCAGAGAGGTGGAATGCAGGTAAGTTCATCCCTATGTCCACCAGGTAGATTCCAGTGGCACCAAGGAATATAGAAGGAATTGTTATAGTTCATGTGTTGTATAGTGGGGTCATTGCCCATAACTCCCAGGGTTTGAGAAGATATTTTTATAGGCTGCTTCTGGTGTTAGCCCCCAAGAAGCTAAGGTGAAACTCCCTTGCTCATGTAGAGTGCATGAGCATAGCTCTGGGGCTAATGCCCCCAAACTTCCATAGATTGCAGGATGCAGGGGATCTGTCCTTTGGCAAACATGTTGCCCTGACTCTGACTGTAATGCTTTTAGGATGACATAGGTCCACTACATGATGTTTTGCTGCCGAGTATGGTGCTCTACTGGAGTGGGGAGGGGAAGGAAGCAAGGTAGCTTCCCAGGTTCAAGATTGGCAGTTGATCAGACATCAGTCAGCTCTCCAGGCTGAAGTAAAAGTCAATGGGTGACTATGGAATTTCTGCTCAGCTAAAACTGCCATCAGTGGGGCACATGGCATTTTCTTCCTACCTTGATGTGGCCAGATGGAGGCTCACAGCCAACAAGTGGCTTTGCAGCATGACTGGCTGCAGTGGTATTTTTGTCTTCTCTTCTCTTGTCCCATATAGTCTTTGTTGTTTATTTGTTTGTTTTTCACATAGCCAAAATTTAGCATCAGACCTCTGAAAATGTAGTCCTTCCCTTGTTCTTTTAATATCCCAGAGCAGCTTATTGTGGCTATACTCTATTCAGAAATCTTGGATACTTTTCAAGATTATTATTGATAATTAATGACTTGATCTTGTTATTTTTCTATATATTGTAGTTGTTTGGTTTGGATTTTCTTTGGTCTTTTACTAGATTTTCTGTTTTCATATTCTAGCATAACGATGATTATCTTTCTCTCTTTCTGTGTGTAGCACATTCTTAAGTATCATTTTTAAGGCTGGATAAAAGGTAAAAAATTCTTTAAATTTCTGTTTGTTTTGGAAGGACTTTATATCACTTTCATTTATAAATAAGAACTTTGCAAGTAATAAGACCAGTGTAAGCAAATAATGAAAGATAGAATCAAAAGGGAGAGAATGATCCTGCGGGGGAAGCAGGACACACAGCAGACTCATAGAATGGCAAATGCCCAAAACAGCACTCCTGCCTCAGAATCAACCCTTGGGACATTCGGATCTGACTAAAAGGTCCATGAGAGTCTCGCAGGCATGGAAAGCCATGACACGGTGGCAAAAAAACAATCTAAATGAAGGATCCTGGTGAACAAGACCCCAGCAGAAGGATCAGGCCATCAAGGAGAGAGGCGCCTTTCTCTGAAGGGAGGAAGGAACCTCCACTGTGATATGGCCTTGACTAAACAAATTCAGAGTTGGTGAACTCAAGGGGCTTCCATAGCCTAGACAGCTCATAGCAAGAGTCTCGGGTGATTGCTGACGTCATAAATAAGAGTGCCAATTGTTAAATCAACAGCGGGAGTCACTGGGTTCATGCTCCCCACGCGGGATCTCTGTCCTTAATATGTTTATCTATGAAACTCAAAAACAACACTACTAGTGGAACAATACCCTATACCTGGTTCGGTTGTGTGAGTGCAACCTGTTGAAATCCCTGCTTAGTATATACTAAGTTGATCTTCGGTATATGAAGGTAATTGAAAATGAAACGTGATGAAGGGCGGGATGGGAGAGGAAGTGGGTGAGGGGAGGGCCACGGGAGGGAGGGAGGTCGGGGGGAAGCCACAACAATACAAAAGATGCATTTTATATTCTACTTAAAACTATTGGTTGAACTCTGTAATTAATACACAATTACTCTTAGGTGTTTAATCAATGCTGTAACTAGTACTCAAATAGTATTTTACACTTTGTGTTTCTGTGTGGGAGCAAAATGTGGAAATCTTTACTTAACATACGCTAAATTGATCTTCTGTATATAAAGATAATTGAAAATTAATCGTGATGTGAAGGGGAAGGGGAGAGGGAGTGGGAGAGGGGAGCGTTGTGGATGGGAGGGAAGACACGGGGGGGAGGAGGCTATTGTGGTCCATAAGCTGTACTTTGGAAATTTATGCTCATTAAATAAAAAAAAAAAGAAAAAAAAAAGAACTTTGCAAGTTATAAAATTCTGATTTGGCAGTTTTCATTCTCTTTTAGGACTTGGACTATGTTATTCCATTGTCTCCTAGAATGTAGGGAATGGGGAAAATTTGGAAGCATTTACACTAAGATCCAGAACTAGACAAGGTTTCCACTCTCATTATTGGTATTCAATATAATTCTAGAAGTTTTAACCAGAGCCATTATTCAAGAAAATCAAATCAAGGGGATATAAATTGGGAAGGAGGAAGTCAAATTATCTGTATCTGCATATGGCATGATTCTATACATAGGGAAACCAAAAGACTCCAGTAAGAGACTATTGGAACTCATAAAAGAGTTTGGTGTAGTTGCAAGTATAAAATCAATATACAAAAAAGCCAGTAGACTTAGTACACACAGAAAATACCATGGCTGAGCAAGAAATTGTGAGATCAGTATCATTCACAACAGCTAAAAAATTAAATATCTTGGAATAAATTTAACCAAGTCTGTGATAAATCTCTACAAAGAAAATTACAAAACATTAAATAAAGAAATAGCATGAGCCGGCGCCGCGGCTCACTAGGCTAATCCTCCGCCTTGCAGCGCCGGCACACCGGGTTCTAATCCCGGTCAGGGCGCCGGATTCTGTCCCGGTTGCCCCTCTTCCAGGCCAGCTCTCTGTTGTGGCCAGGGAGTGCAGTAGAGGATGGCCCAAGTGCTTGGGCCCTGCACTCCGCGCTCCAGCCGCGGAGGCCATTGGAGGGTAAACCAACGGCAAAGGAGGACCTTTCTCTCTCTCTCTCTCTCTCTCTCTCACTGTCCACTCTGCCTGTCCAAAAAAAAATAGCAGAGGACACAAAATAATGGGAAAAATCTTCCATGTTAGTGGATTGGAAAAATTAATATCATCAAGATGTCCATAAAACCCAAAGCAATTTACAGATGCAAACAATCTAAATCAAAATACCAATGACATTCTTCTTAGATCTAGAAAAAATAATCCTAAAATTTATATGAAAGCACAAGAGACCACAAACAGGTAGAACAATCTTACAAAACTAACACAAAGTTGGAGGCATCACAATACCGGATTTCAAAACATAATGCAGGACAGTTATAATCAAAACTGCGTGGCACTGGTACAAAAAATATACATTTAGACTAATGGAACAGAATACAAACCCCAGAAATTAATCCATATAGGTAAAGCCAAATAATCATTGCAAATGAGATAAAATCAATTCTTGGACAAAGGATAGACACTTCAACAAATGGTTCTAGAAAGCTTGGATCTTCAAGTGTGGAAGTATGAAACAAAACCCCTATGGTACACCTTACACAAAAATCAACACTAAATGGATCAGAGATGTAAATCTATGTCCCAATATGATCAAATTACTTTGGAAGTGCATTGCAGAAATTCTGCACGACATTGGCATTGGCAAACACTTCTTATAAAAGACTCCAGAAGCACAGGAAATCAAAGCAAAAATAGACAAATGGGATTACATCAAATTGAGAATCTTTTGCACTGCAAAGGAAACACTAAACAAAATATATAAAGAGGCAACCAACAGAATGTGAGAAATATTTACCAACTATGAAACTGATAAATAATTAGTGTCCAGAATCTATAAAGAGCTCAAGAAATTCAACAATAACAAAAGAATAATCCAAGCAAGAAACAGGCAAAGGATCTGAACAGGCATTTTTCAAAGGATGAAATTCAAATGACCAACAAACACATGAATAAATGTTCATGATCACTAGCCCTCAGAAAAATGAAAATCAAAACCACAATGAGGTTTTACCTCACCTCCAAAATCAATAAATATTGGCTGGGATGTGGGGGAAAAGGTACCTTAATACAATGTTGATGGGAATATAAACTAGTACAACCATTATAGAAGACAGTAAGTTGATTCCTCAGAATTCTGAAAATAGATCTACCATATGACTCAGCCATCCCACTTCTGGGAATTTTCCCACAGGAAATGAAATCAGTATATGAGAGTCATCTGTACCCCCATGTTTATAGCAGCTCAATTCACAACAGCTGAGATAGGCAAACAACCGAGATGTTTATCAACTGACGACTGGATAAAGAAAATATGGTATATATACACTATGGAATACTACTCAGCCATGAAAAAAATGAAGTCACATCTTTTTCAACAAAAATGATACAACTGGAAGCCATTATACTTAATGAAATAAGCCAGTCCCCAAATATCAAATATCATATATTTTCCTGATTTGTAGTAATTAATATACAAAGTACAAAAATTTAATCTATATGACCAAAATTGACATTTTGAAATTTGATTATTGTTTGCAGCACTTGTCTATACTCTTGAGGAAGAGTGATTTGTCTACTTACTGCTGTTGAATTCTATATCTGATGGAGGGTTAAAATTGTGACTATAAAATAAATTGAAAGTATTTTATTGTTAAAATTAAAAGAAAAATAAAGTAAGGCGGAGGGAGAGTGGGAGTGCGGGCAAGAGGGCAGATAGAGTGGGAAGTATTATCCTCTTAAATGTCTATATTTGAAATACATTAAATTTGTTCACTTTATATAAGTAAAAATAATAAAATAAGACTTAAATGTAAGATCTGAAACTTTTAAGCTACTAAGAAAATATAGAAAAAAAGCTTGACATTTGTTTTGCAAAAAAATTAATATGACAACAAAATCACAAGCAACAAGAACAATAAGATACAAATGCATCAAAATACAATGCTTCTGCACATCTAAGGAAACAATCAAAAGAGTGAAAAAACAACTGATGGAATTTCATAAATTGTTTGCAAACCATAGGTCTGATATGAAAGTCATAACTCATAGTAAGAAAACAAATAATTCAGATAAAATTGGCAAAATTCAAAATAGACATTTCTCAGAAGATGTATAATTGGCCAATCAGTATATGAAGAAAATGTTCAACATCATCAGGAAGCTACAACTTAAAATCATAATGGAATATTACCTCATGTCTATTAGAATTATTATTATCATAAAGATAAAGTATTACCAATGCTACTGAGGATGCGTAGAAAAGAGGACATTATATACTATTGGTAGGAATGTAAATGAATACAACCATTATGGAAAACAGTGTAGAGGTACCTACAAAATTAAATATGGATCTACTATAGGATCCAACCATCTCACTCCTTGGTATATATCCAAGGAAAATGAAATTAATATGCTGAAGAAATAACTGCACTCTCATATATTGCAGTGTTATTCATGACAGCCATGTTGTAAGAACAACCCAAATACCCATCAATTGATGAACAAATAAAGAAAATTTGTTATATATGCACAATAGTGTACTAATTAGCCTACAAATCATTAGCAGTAACATTGATGAATCTGGCAGTAATTATATTAATTGAAATATCATACACATAATAAATGCCACATACTATCAGCCATTTGCAGGATCTTAAAGATTCACACTCACTGAAAGTGAAAGGATGGAAAAAGGTATTCCATGCTAATAGAATGCAAATAATGGCAGCTATTGCCATCCTAATATCAGAAAAAATAGATTTTAACACAAAAACTGTTAAAAGAGATGAAGAAGGGCACTATGTAATTGTTAAGAGATCAATTCAACAGGAAGATGTGACTATAATGAATGTATATGCACCCAATTACAAGATGCCTGGCAATTTAATGAAATGTTGATGGATCTAAAGGGAGACACAGACTCCAATACAATAGTAACGGGGACTTCAACACCCCATTTTCATCAATGGGCAGATAAACTAGGCAGATAATTAACAAAGAAACAACAGAGCTAATCAACACTATGGACCAAGTGGACCTAACAGATATCTACAGAAGTTTTCAACCCACAGATACAGAATACAAATTCTATTCATCAGTGCATGGAACTTTATCTAGGATATACCATATTCTAGGCCATAAAGCAAGTATCAGCAAATAAAAAAAGTTGAAATCATATCATGCATCTTCACTGACCACAATGGAATGAAGCTGGAAATCAACAATTCAAGAATCTCTAGATAATATGCAAACACATGGAGACTGAATACCATGCTCCTGAATGAACAGTGGATCACAGAAAAGTCAAAAGAGAAATAAAAAATTTTCTGAAAATGAATTAAGATGACAAAACATCATATCAAAACATGGGAAGCAGCAAAAGCAGTGTTAAGAGGGAAGATTATAGCAATTGGTTTCTGCATGAAGAAATTGGAAAGATACCAAATAAATGATCTATCAATGCATCTCAAGTATGCAGAAAAACAACAGCAAACCAAGCCCAAAATTAGTAGGAGAAAAGAAACAAAATTAGAGAAGAAGTAAACAAAATTGAAACAAAAAAAGATCAGTGAAAGAAGAGGCGGTCTTTTGAAAAAAAATAAATAAAATTGATTCAACATTGATCAAACTAACCAAAAAAAGAAGACCCCAAATCAGAGATGAAAAAGGAAATGTAACAGCTGACACCACAGAATTAAAAAGAATCATCAGGAATTAATACAAAAAGCTGTATGCTAACAAATTGGGAAACTTAGGATAAATGGATAGATTCCTGGACACATACAATCTACCAAAATTGAGTCATGAAAACACAGAACACCTAAACAGACCAATAACAAAGATGGAGATTTAATCAATAATTAACACCCTTTGAGCGAAGAAAGCCCAGGACCTGATGGATGGCTTCACAGCTGAATTATACCAAACATTTAAGAACTAATTCCAATTCTTCAAAAGCTATTCAAAAAAATTGAAAGGGTGGGAATCCCCCCAAACTCTTTCTATGAAGCCTGTATCACCTTAATTCCTAAACCAGAAAAAAGATACAACAGAGACAGAAAACTATAGACAAAAATCCCTAATGTACATAGAAGAAAAAAAGCACAACAAAATATTAGCTAATCGAATCCAACAACACTTTAGAAAGATCATCCACCCAGACCAAGTGGGATTTATTCATGGTATGTAGGGATGCTTCAACGTTCAAAAATCAATCAATGTGATACATCAAGGTAACAATCTGAAGAACAAAAACCATATGATTATCTCAATAGATGCAGATAAAATATTTGGTAAAATACAACATCCTTTCATGATGAAAACCTTAAGCAAATTGTGTATAGAAGGAACATTCCTCAACACAATCAAGGCAATTTATGACAAACTTACAGCCAGCATTCTACTGAATGGGGAATACATGGAAGCAATCCCCCTAAGATCCAGAAACAGACAAGGATGCCCACTTTCAACATTGCTATTCAATATAATAGTCCTGGAAGTTTTAGCCAGAGCCTTTAGGCATTAAAAGAAACCAAAGAAATACAACTTGGAAATGAGGAAGTTAAAATATCCCTATTTGCAGATGACATGATTCTATATATAGCGTATCCAAAACACTCCGCCAAGAGACTGTAGGAACATATAAAAGAGTTTGGTAAAGTGGCAGGATATAAAAACAACACACAAAAATCAATAGCCTTTGTAAACATAGACAATGCCTTGACTGAGTAAGACCATTTAAGATCAATTCCAGGCTGGCACTGTGGTGTAACGGGTAATGACACTGTACATAGTACAGGCATCCCATATAGGCCTTGCTTTGACTACCAGCTGCTCCACTTCCGATCCATCTCTCTGCTATGGCCTGGGAAGATGGCTCAAGTCCTTGGGCCCCTACACCCACACGTGGGCAAAATGGAGGAAGCTCCTGGCTCCTGGCTTTGGATTGGCACAGCTCCAGCCATTGCGGCCATTTGGGGATTGAACCAGCAGATGGAAGACCTCTCTCTCTATCTCTCTCTGCCTCTCCTTTCTCTCAATCCCATTCACAATAGATACAAAAAAATTAAATACCTTCGATAAATTTAACCACGGGTGTGGTAAATTGCTACAATGAAAATTACAAAATTTTAAAGAAAGAAATAGAAGACATAAAAAACTGGAAAAGTCTTCAATGTTCATATATTGCAAGACTCAATATCATCAAAATGTTCATATTACCAAAAGCCATTTATAGATTCAATGCAACCCCAATCAAAATACAAAAGACATTCTTCTCCAATCTAGAAAAATGATGGTAAAATTCATATGGAAACACAGGAGGGGCCGGCGCTGTGGTGTAGTGGGTTAAAGCCCTGGCCTGAAGCTCTGGCATCCCATGTAGGCACTTGTTCTAGTCCAGGCTGCTCCTCTTCTGATCCAGCTCTCTGCTAGTGCCTGGAAAAGCAGTAGAGGATGGCCCAAGTCCTTGGACCCCTGCACCCACGTGGGAGACCTGGAAGAAGCTCCTGGCTCCTGGCTTCAGATCAGCGCAGCTCCAGCCATTATGGTCATCTGGGGAGTGAAGCCGCAGATGGAAGACCTCTCTCTGTCTCTACCTCTTTCTGTAACTCTTCTTTCAAATAAATAAAATAAATCAATAAATCTTAAAAAAAAAAAAAACAGAAACACAGGAGACCATGAATAGCTAAAGCAATCTTATACAACAAAAACAAAGCTGGAGTCATCATGATACCTAATTTGAAGACATACTACAGGGAAGTTATAATCAAACAGCCTGGTACTGGCAAAAAAAAAAAAAAGCAAAAAACAAAACAAACAAACAACAACAACAACAAAAAAACCAGATGTGTAGACCAATGGAACAGAATAGAAACTCCAGAAATCAATCCTCACATCTACAACTAATTTATTTTTGACAAAGGAGCTAAAATTAGTCCCGGAAATAAGGAAAGTCTCTTTAACAAATGGTGCTGGGAAAAGTGGATCTCCGCATGCTGAAGTATGAAACAAGACCCCTACCTTACATATTACATAAAAAACCCAACAAAATGTATCAAAGACATAACTCTATGACCTGATATCATCAAATTACTAGAGAAGAATGGGGAAACTCTGCAAGACATTGGCATAGGTAAAGACTTCTTGGAATAGACATTAAAGGATCAGGCAATCAAAAGCAAAATTGACATATGAGATTACTTGAAGCCGAGAGGATTCTGCACTGAAAAAGAAACACTTAGCAAAGTGAAGAGGCAATCTACATAATAGGAGAAAGTATTTGCAAACTATGCAACGGATAAAGGATTAATATCCAGAATCTATAAAGAGCTCAAAGAAATCCACAATAACAAAACAAACAATCAAGTTAAGAAATAGGCAAAGAACTTAAACAGGGATTTTTCAAGAAAGGAAATCCAAATGGCCAAAAGACACATGAAAAAATGTTCAGAGTCACTAGCCATCAGGGAAATGCACATCAAAACCATAAGGAGGTTTCACGTCATCCCAGTTAGAGAGGCTTTCATACAGAAATCAACAAATAAAAAGAAGGAGGTACCTTTCTCTGAAGGGAGGGGAGAACTTCCAGTTTGACTATGACCCTGTCGGAATAAGATCGAAGTCAGCGAACTCAAAAGGCTTCCATAGCCTTGGCAACTCATGACTAGAGCCTAGGGAGATTACTGACACCATAAACAAGAGTGTCAATTTGTTAAGTCAACAACAGGAGTCACTGTGCACTTACCCCTCATGTAGGATCTCTTTTGTTTAGGAATGGCGTTTCTTTCTTCATACTATTTGTCAAACTCTTTACTTAGTATACGGTTAACCTTATGATCGTTAAGTATACTAAAAATAGATCTTTGTAAAAATTAAGAGTGAAAATAGGAGAAGGAGGAAGAAGAATGGTTGGAGTGTGGGCAGGATGGATAGTAGGGTGGAAAATATCACTATGTTCCTAAATTTGTATATATGAAATTCTTGTATAACTTAAATAACAGTTTTTGAAAGAGTGAGCTAATGGGATGGGTGCTGTGGCATAGTGGGTTAACACCCTGGCCTGAAGCGCCAGCATCCTATATGGGTGCTGGTTCTAGTCCCGGCTGCTCCACTTCCAATCCAGCTCTCTGCTGTGGCCTGGGAAAGCAGTAGAGGATGGCCCAAGTCCTTGGGTCCCTGCACCCGTGTCGGAGACCTGGAAGAAGCTCCTGGCTCCTGGCTTTGGATAGGCACAGCTCCGGCCATTGCGGCCAATTGGGGAGTGAACCAGCGGATGGAAGATCTCTCTCTCTCTCTCTCTCTCTCTCTCTGCCTCTCCTCTCTCTGTGTAACTCTGAGTTTCAAATAAGTAAATAAATCTTTAAAAAAAAAGTTGAGCTAATAGACGTCCCATGGTAGTTACCAGGGCTGATGGAGTCAGTCAATGGACAAGTATGCAGTGATGTTACTCAGAAGCTACTAAATTTTAATTAAACAGAAGGAATGAAAGTTTTAGAGATCTGTTCTATAACATGGTGTCTTTTGTTTTTTTAATATTTTATTAAATGAACATAAATTTCCAAAGTACAGCCCATGGATTACAATAGCTTCCCCCCTATAACTTCCCTCCCACCCACAACACTCCCCTCTCCCACTCCCTCTCCCCTTCCACTCACATCAAGATTAATTTTCACTTATCTTTATATACAGAAGATCAAATCAGCATGTATTAAGTAAATATTTCCACAGTTTACACCCACACAGAAACACAAAGTGTAAAATACTATTTGAGTACTAATTATAGCATTATATATATATATATATATATAGTTAATAATATACTGTGCAGTTAATGTTTTGCTGAGATAATAATTTTGTATGGTCTCATCACAAAACAATGGTAAGCATGAGAGGTGATGTACATGGCAATCATCTTGATTTCATCATTTAATAATTCATAAATATACGAAAATGTTTAGTTGTATACCAATTATATGTATAATAAAATGATGGTAGAATTACAGAGAGAGAGAGGGAGAGACAGAGACAGAGATTTTCCATTTGCAGGGTTACTCCCTAGATAACTGCAACAGCCAAAGCTGGGCCATTGCGAAGCCAGGATCCAGGAACTTTATTCACGTCTCTCCTGCGGATGCAGGGACCCAAGCACTTGGCCCATCTTCCGCTGCTTTTCCTAGGCCATTATCGGGGAGCTGGTTCGGAAGTGAAGCTGCGGGACACAAACCAGCTGCAATAAGGGATGCTCATGGTGCCAGTTTTACCTATTCTACCACAAAGCTGGCTAGGGAAAACTGTAAGAATTTGCACAGTAATCTAGTGGAAACAAGTCTAGAATGAGGCCTAAAGACCCTTAGATATTGAATTTCCTTCCAAATATGCCCTATTATTATTGATTTCTAGACTAGCATGTATATTTGTATGTCCTGGAATAATTTTGTCTTCCTAAAATATTTGCCTGACCAACTTCAAAATGACTTTTTAGTAAATTAGTAGGTATAGTCCACTACTAAAATCTAGTAGCAATTTTCGTGGTGACCAGAACTTACATGTTCTGCATTGCTATTACCATTATATTTTACTTTAAATTTCATTAATCATCTTTTCAAATTAAATGTTTCCCTTGAGCGAGGTCTTTATGTTAAAATTATATTTTATTTGATTTGAAAATCAACCTAATTAAGGTAGATATCCTGAATGAGATTTAAGTCTCACCTCCCAATGGAATGATGAAACAGTTAGAAAAATAATGAATTGCATCTTATATAATCTTTATTGCTACATTAAAAATGACTAATATATGCAGTTTGGGTTGAAATGATGTATCCCAAAGGAAAAATTTGTTTCCACAAATTAGATTGGTTCCTTACATACAAGATTATTGAGCATGAAGTAGGAAATTATTGGAAGTTGTATTCTGTGTAGGAATGAATTTTTTCTTTTTTTTTTTAATATCTGAGCCCAGTTTAGTGGTTGAAGGTAAGGACAGTTAATAACAAAAACATTGCTGCTTTTTTCACTAACAGCTTCATCTACTTTTTACCTCCATTCATTTTTTATTTATTAAAAGTCAGATGAAGCTGGCACTGTGTGCTTCAAGGATTCTTAAAATTATTGAGGTCAATGTTAAAGTTACACAGTCATCTTTAGAAAAAAAATTGAAACATTTGGAAATGTGTGTGTGTATGTGTGTGTGTGCACGCACATGTGCCTGTTTGAGCTAGTGAAGGCTGAAGTCTACCTTCCCCTCTTTTATTTTCCATAATCTCTTTTATCTCAGCAAGGTTAAGGCTTTCAAAGTACTAGAGAGCTCAAAATACTGAAATTTTGTACTGATTAAACTTATTTAGTTACTAAAATGTTGAATTATTGAATTAATCCATTTAAACCAGGCAGTTTTTAATGTAACAAACACTTTTCTTGACTTCATCATCATCACTATTCTTTATTTATTTGAGAGGCAGAAAGAGGGAGCTCACATATTCTGGCTCACATTCCTCAAATATCCCCAATAGCTTTGGCAGATTCAGGCCAAAGCATGGGGACCAGAAACTCAATCCATGTCTCTCACATGGGTAACAGGAATTGAATTACTTAAACCATTACCTGCTGCCTCCCAGGGTCTGCATTGTATGAAGCTTGAGTGAGGAACAAATTGAATTCAGTCACTTCATTGTATGACATGGACATCTTTTCCCCTGTCTTTACTGCTAAGCCACATGTCTGCCCCTTTTAGGCTTTTATCTTCGTGACAGATAGGAGCAATAAATAGAAATTACAGAATGTTAGAGGAGGGAGTGACATAGGAGACGGACAACATTCTGAAAGCCTTCTTTACAAGGGGAAATTTTAAAAGTTGACAGAGTGTATTCAAGGTAATCAACATAACTATGCATTTTGAAAGTATCATCCAATTAATGCATCCATCACTACTCATTCTATTAGAATTTCAGAACTTGTTCATCTTACAACAAAAGTTTGTACGCTTTGGCCAGTATCTCCACATTTCTTATACTCTCAGCCTCTGGCAATTGCTATTCTACTTTGTGTTCTTATGAGTTCCATTTTTTATAATATGACATGTAAGTAAAATCACGCAGTATTTGACTTTCTATGCCTGACTTCTTTAACTTGGGATCATGTCCTGTAAGCATATCTGCATTGTTGCAAATGGTAGAATTGTTCCATTATTTATGGCTGAATAGCATTCTCTCTATCTCGTGTGTGTGTGTGTGTGTGTGTGTGTTGCATTTTTTAAATCCATTCACCCATTGAAGGATACTTAGGTTGATTCTGTCTTAGCTACTGTAAATTATGTTGCAATAAGCATGGAGTACAGAATCTCTTCAAGATACTGATTTTATTTCGTGGAAACATACAAAGAATGAAAAGAATTCTTTCTCAGAAAGTCTCAGCAAACTTTTTTTTTTTTTTTTTTTTTTTGACAGGCAGAGTGGACAGTGAGACAGAGAGACAGAGAGAAAGTTCTTCCGTTTTCTGCTAGTTCACTCTCCAATGGCCGCTGAGGCCGGCGCACTGTGCTGATCTGAAGCCAGGAGCTAAGTGCTTCTCCTGGTCTCCCACGTGGGTGCAGGGCCCAAGCACTTGGGCCATCCTCCACTGCACTCCCTGGCCACAGCAGAGAGCTGGATTGGAAGAGGAGCAATCGGGACAGAATCCGGCGCCCCGACCGGGACTAGAACCCAGTGTGTCGGCGCCACAGGCGGAGGATTAGCCTAGTGAGCCGCGGCGCCGGCCAGCAAACTTATTCTTATATATCTTACTGGTATGAATGTTGCATTCTGGTTTCTGGTATATTAATTGTTTATGCCTAATATTTTGTTGTTAACTACTTACAGAGATCCACTTTCTCTCTTAAGTATGTTTAAGTTAATTACATAAATTAGTATGTATTTATTGGTATACTTATGGAATGGATTAGGTCATATTCTTACCCTACAACTAATTATATTTCCAAAATTGTCTGCCAGTAATAGATGACATACCAACTATCTTAGATGAAATTCATACAACCTGTCCTAGAAGCCAGAGATGGAATTATGTTCTTCCAAAGCATATTGGCTCATTGGCTGTATGGGAGAGGTACAGATACCAGAACAAAAAAAATCAGATAATCCCCAACAGAGTTAATTGGTTGATAAAGATGTGATCAAAGCATCTACAACACCTGTACTTGTTCTTATTCTAAGTGTATTCATATCATCTTAATGTTTTATCATTCTGATCCTAAAGCACAACATATTTCCATCTCCCAATGTTGTTTGCCTCTGAAATTAAAACAGTTACTACAGAAAAAATTATTAATTGACATTAGTGGAAACATTTGGAATGTCCAACTAGACAAATATAATCTTGACTAAACTAGACCCAGATACAACTTCACTCATATACAGTAAATTTTAAGATATTAACAGATCATTAAAACTATAGTAGTATGTATTTCTTACTGATTGTTTGATAAAAACTTTAAATAAAGTTTGCCATTTCATTATTGTTTATAGCTTTAGCCTGTATTCATACTGAACTATGGTCTTTATACTTTTTACTTGCTGAATTCTTTATTTAGTAAAGCATTAAGACTAATTATAATGTAAATTAAAATTATATTATTTTAAAATTTCAAAAAAAAAGAGCACTAGTTAAACCTGTTGGTTTCCAAAAATAAACAAACAGCAAAAAAAAAAAAAATACAAGATAACAATTTCCTGTAAAATGATTTCCATTATAAGGAGTAGATATGGTTTTGGCCAAAGAGGTTTTCTAAATGTAGCAAGGCATTTATACTACAGATCAAACTTAAAATTATCTCCCTCTTTCTAACAAGCCAGACATTTCACTGACTGTTTTCATCAGATGTAACAACAAACTTTTAGCCACTAAATGTATTAATATTCCTCTGAGAAGGTGGTTCTGAGATTTAGAGCCAATTTAAACAGGGAAGATAGTAACTCTATTATCTGGAAAAGGTAGTGAAATAAGATTATTTCAAAGATTATAACGGAAAAACTGCCTGAAATATGGGGGTATTTGCTAGCCAGGAAATAGGGATACTAAATGAAAATTCTCAAAAGGCAACACTTAGACCTTGCTAGACAGAATTACTAGAATAGTAACGGTAGTTTTTGGATGAATTGGCTTTGGGGGAATGAGACAATGGAGATAATGGAGATTAAAAACTTCCAGTGAGGGGCTGGTGCTATAGCGCAGCAAGTTATAGCCCTGGCCTGAAGCGCCAGCATCCCATATGGGCGCCGGTTGTAATCACTGCTGCTCCTCTTCCCATCCAGCTCTCTGCTGTGGCCTGGGAAAGCGGTAGGAGATGGCCCAAGTGCTTGGGCCCCTGCACCCGTGTGGGAGACCTGGAAGAAGCTCCTGGCTCTTGGCTTCAGATTCGCACAGCTCCAGCCGTTGCGGCCATCTGGGGATCTGGGGAGTGAACCAACAGATGGAATACCTCTCTGTCTCTACCTCTCTCTGTAACTCTGTCTTTCAAATAAATAAAATAAATCTTTTTAAAAAACTTCCAGTGAGATAGTCCTTCATAGATCTACAACAGAGAGGTTAGGTATGGAAGAGCATTGTTCAAGAGTGAACCTCGGTAGTAGCAGGAAGCAAAAAACAGCAACTATAAAAGAATTGTTAGATATCATGGTTTTCTTTGAGTGTAGACATAAATTTATTTAGGCTGTGGAAATCTTGGAGTTCTTGACCAATCCAGAGGAAATGTATGCTTCAAACAAAAGACATTGGATGTTCTGTTATAAAAATCTACTCTCAAGCCATTTTTTTCACTTGAATTAGATAAATAAGAGAAATTAGTATATTTGCTTTCAAAAATTGAAGATGTATACTAGCTATCTTATTTTGGGGGAGAGATTGCATATGCCATTTTTATTTTTGTTCCCTAATTTTCTTATCCATTTATTTTCCCTCCTTTTACTGCCCTATTTTCATAGTTTTTAAATTTTGGTTTTTTACTTCTTAAGGAAGTTATTAACACAATAGAGTCTCAGGGTGACAGCAAATGCATGATAATTACAAAGCAATTCTCATCAATCCTCATGTTAATATGATATTAATACAAAAAGAACAGCTTCAATGTAGTTAATTTAGTTATAAGAATATAGTGATACTTCCTTTTTTCTTTCTTTCTTGTTTTCTTTCATCTTTTATTTCATTTTCTTTGCTTTTCTTTCTTTCTAATTTTTGAGATAACAGTTTTAATTTAGATTATAGTCAAAGGCTGTGCTTATATACACAGGCATTTCATTTCTTTTCTTTTTTTTTTTTTTTTTTAATTTTACCCCCTACATGTAAGGGGAACTTGTAGTATTTGTCTTTCTACTTCTGGCTTATTTGACTCAACATCATATTTCCAGTTGCATCCATTTTGATGAAAATGGTAGAATTTCATTTTTATAGCTGAATAATATACTAGCTCTCTTAAAGGAAAGTTAAGCAGTTGTGCAATGTCAGACATGGAAAAATCTTTAAAGATGATCTCACTGCCCATTCACTTCATGTTCATTTTGCCTGTAGTCTTCTTGTTGAGTGCACACTTAATCTATGCCTGAGGTAAATTCATTACCTTTTAACCAAGTTCTTATTATTTGAGGGCCTTCTTTATGAAGTGTATTTCTATGGTAACTTAGATTTATTAGTCTTGGTTCTGTCTTATTGTGTCTTATTGATGAACTCTAATTTTTTTTAAAATATGACAGCCTTGCAACTATTTGAAGTCACCTATAACATCTGCTGTGAATACTCTTTTTCTCTTCCCTTCCTTCTTTTTTCACCTTCAAGCTAATCACTTCTAGTTTATTTAAAAAATTATTGAGTAGGTATGGGTAGTTATCCTAACAGTTAAAATGTTCACATCACATATCGGGTACCAGAGTTTGATTCCTGGCTCTGACTTCTGATTGCAGCTTTCTGCTAATGTAGATCATTAGGGATGGCTTGAATAAATTGTTTTCCTGCCATTCTTATGGGAAACCTGGATTGTGGTCCCAGATTCCTGCTTTGGCCCCTGTCCAGCCTCAGATGATGTGGGCCTTTGCAGACTGAACTGATAGATGGAAGCTACCTCTCTGTCTCTGCATCTCCAATAAATCAATTTTTTTGCTTTTAAAACATATTATTTACTTATTTGAAAGAGTTACCTAGAAAGAGGGACACACACACACACACAGAGAGAGAGAGAGAGAGAGAGAGAGAGATCTTTCATCCTCTGATTTACTCTCCTGATGGCTGCAATGGCAAGCACTGGGTCTGACTGAAGCCGGGAGCCAGGAGCTTCTTCCGGGTCTCCCACATGGGTTGCAGGGGCCCAAATACTTGGGCCATTTTCTGCTGCTTTTCCATTGCATTATCAGGGAGTTTAATGAGAAGTGGTACAACCAGGAAACAAACCGATGCCCATAAGGGATGTTGGCATCACAGGTGGCAGTTTTACCTGCTATGCCACAATGCTGGCCCCCAAGTAAATATTTTTTTTAAAATTCCCTCAAGTGGCATAATTTTGACTCTTCATCATTTGAGGTCACTTTTTAAAAATATATTCCAGCTGGCCTATAGTCTCATACCATGTAATACTCAGAAAGTACTAAACACAATTTTTGAGACACTATCTGATGACTTATTTTGAATATGTTTTCACTAATAGAACCAATAGCAAATTTGCTATTTGGTACCTACCAGAGTTTTATCTCACACTGGAATTACCTACTGCCTAAAAGTCTAAAACCTTGTTTATACATGTGCTCTCTAAAGTGAGGTCTTCCTCCTACACTAGTGACTGAGGTTTTGAATGCACATGCAGGCATTCATCTGAGATTCAATTTATTATATTAGCCTAGTAAGAACTTTCTTGCAGGATACTTGCTATGCTTTCTAGCTGTTTGCCATCATAAAACTTTCCAACAATATCTTCTGAGTATTTGTTCAAGCAATAGGTAAAACTGGAGGGGGAAAAAGTTGCAATTTTGCATGTCATATGATGTATCCCTGAATTTGACATTAACTAATTAGCATTTTTATACTAACTTTTCCACTAGCAACAAATACTACTAGTTGTACTAGCATGTATATTTCCATTCTCTACTTGAAAATATCTGAGAGACCTTCTCACATATCTTTTTGAAGTGTAAATACACTATCTACAGAATTTCCTTCAACTATCAGACTGATGATCCTGCTAAAAAAAGGAAATCAGGCTAGAAATGATTAAAAGGTGAAGTCATTTGGCACTGGATTGTTAGGCACACCTGAAAAGAGCAAGCACAAATGAAATCAAGGAAAACAAATTTAGTCAAAATGGAATAAACAAGACTATAGATATTTCCCACTCAATCCTTTCTTACATAAGATAGTAGTAAAGGTGCTACTACAATGTATAAAGGATGCCCTGTTACTGGACCTCTCATAGTATAATTTCTTCCCTAATTGCATAAGGAACGTCTTTGGTAATTTATTTCTCTGGTTGCTATCCATAAACCTAAAGAGTTAAGAAAAACACCACACTGGGGACAGTTCTCAAATGAATGTGTAAAATATATAACTCTCCACAAACAAGCTTGTTGGTTTTCACTGTCTGGTTTCTCTGATATCATAGAAAAACAGAAAGCACATGCAGTTGAAACAGCTTTAATAAAAATCTGTATTGCTCCATGTGTTTTTCAGTGTTTATCTTTTGTTTTTCATCACTCTTGTTAATGACCTCTTTTTGAGTAACAGAATACCGCTTTGGCAGTGACCCAGGGTATTCTAAAAAGATGTCATGGTTAATTCAGATAAATATTAGATTTTCCACATCTTCTGGCAGCAGAAGCTATTGTTCAGTATCAGTGTTTCTAGCCTTACTAAATATTCTCCGAGGGTGCGTGTTGGCCAGCAGATAACCTGGATAAAATATAGCCCATCTAGTTAAGGCTAGCAAAAGAGTGATGGCTTTCCCAAGTCACTTCTTCAAAGTGTCTCTTTCTTTTGGCTTTGATGCTTTCTCTTCAGATATTTTTCTCTTTCATTTCAAATGCTACTGGCTGTAGAATTGGAATCGAATGTCACTATTTTGAGTCTTCATTCAAAATATGGTCATTTTTTTTTGGTATTCTTTTAAAATATCTGCATTCATTTCTGAGATTTCACTTCTTTTGGTTACTTTTTATTCTAAGGGTTCTGATGCAGCTCCTTATATATATTTCTATTCTGCTGAATAATGATTATTCTTTCATTGTGGTACACTCATGATACCTTTCTACCTCTTTTTGAATTTCTCATCTCTACATTACTAATCATTGCTTAATGTTTAGCTTTTGTTTTTTAAGCACTGTCTCTACAAATACATGATGCATTAGTTTCATTCATTTGTTCAATATTTAATAAATTTCAATGTTATAAGTGAATTGCTAAATTAAATCCATGCTATTATTACAAAGGAAATTGATGACATAGAGGAGGGAACACCTAATTGGGTCATTAGGAAAGATTTCTCAGTGGATGTATCACTTGTGCCCAGCCTACAGGAATAAATGGGACTTCACATATATTTTAAAAAGTGATGAAAGACATGAGAGGCAGGAAAAACTATATGGAGAGTCCATAAACATGAGACAGGATATTGTGTATGGAGACATCTTAACAGTTCATGATGACTTGTGTAAAGCCGGGGGAGGTAGGTTGCTGGAACAGAGGATAGATGAACACAGAGAATCAGAATTCTGAAAAGCCTTATATTTCAACAATGATGCACAACACTGAATTTTGAGAAGAGAATGATGTGATTAATTGTTTGTGTTAAAAATATCATTTTGCAGATACTTTGAAGATATATTGGAGAGTGTAAAAACTGGAGGAAAGAAAGGAATTATTGAGATAATTCAAGTGAGAGATGATGAGAGCTTGACCTAAGGCAGTGACAGTACAGATGGAGAGAATGAGGTAGGTAAAAGAGAAATTCAGACCTTGATGATTGATTGCGTACCAGGGGATATCTGAGAAGGAAGACTACAGGATCACTTTCTGGTTTCTGGCTTAGGCGACAGGATGGATAATGATGCCGTTCAGGAGGATGGGGACAAAATGGATAGAGATGAAAAATTCAGGTTTAGAGATGTTATAAGAGGCTTTGAGAAAAGAAGTGGTGAGAAGCAAAGTATGAATTTAAGACCAGGAATGAAAAACTGGGGGCTTTTCGCAGATCTTAATAACAGCAAAAACATGTTAATTGGAGTTAAAAATATATTTGCGTTCACTCAGGCTCAGCATGTGGAATAAAATATATATTTTGAAGACACTTCAGAAAGTTCATGGAAATGGAGTAAAAGACTATTTTGGTGTAAAATATTTGAAATCCATGGATAGTTTTTTTCATAATGCCCATTTTCCATTAACTTTTTAAAACACCCTCTTATCTCAGGGTAGGGTCATTTGTCTCAGGTTTAAAAACTTTTCATGCTCGAGATGAGTGTTTGGCACAGGGCCTAAGATATAATTTCAGGTGCCTGCAGTCCATATGCGAGTGCCTGAGTTACAGTCTGGGCACTGCTCCTGATTCCAGCTTTTTGCTAATGTGCATCCTGGGAGGCAGTGGTGATGGCTAAAGGACTCGGGTCCCTGATACCCATGTGAGAGACTCAAAATATGTTGCTGGCTCCTGGCTTTGGCCTGGTCCAGCCTTGGCTGTTGCAAGCATTATGGAAGTGAACCAGTAGACAAAGAGATCTTGCTTTCTCTCTGCCTTTTGAATAAATGAATAGAAAAATTCTTTAAAAATTCGTTTTCAAGAAAAACAAGTTTAAATTATTTCAGTATCCACAACTGGGTGTGCCTTTGTCTATCAGTCTTATGAGACAGCTCTTACCTTATATTTAAATTTAAATGGTTCAGTTCATCCTCTCAAAAAATTATAACAGAGAGCATTCACCAATATCTAAAGATTTAAGATTTGTTTCTTTCGATTTCATGTTCCCTTCTCTTTCTGCTTCTGAAGTTTCGACATATTCTCCCTTTGCCTCTTACTTCTTTTTCCTTTTCTCTCAGATTTGTGCACCTAACCATAGAGCATCGTTCTATCGCCCTGGTTTCTCCAAATTCCTTTATATACATTCGTTGTATATGGTACCAATTCAGTCAAGTTTCTATGGAATAATGGATAGGATCTTTTGTGACAAAACTGCCAGGTAGAGAAGTAAGATAATTCTTTGGCTCTATCAGGCACAAGGAGTTTCTTGGCTGACTCTTCCTCAACAGTCTAGGTCTCCTTTCATACGCTTTGACCAATTCCCTTACTAAGTATACTTCTTAAGATAAGTTCTGGAGTCACATTGTCTTAGTATACATTTTCTCTTCACCTCTTACTTACAGTATGATTTGGGGAAAGTTATCTAATCTTTTTTGGATCACTTATCTAATCAATAAAATGAGAATAATAGTACATTCCTCATGGCTTTGGGTTGAGTATCAAATGAACTGACTGACATAAGGGTACTTCAAAAATTTCATGGAAAATTGAATTAAAAGATTGGCTTATCTTAGTGCAAAAAAATTTAAAGTTATGCCTAGTTTTTCCATAATGTACACTTCCATGATCTATTTGAAGCCCCTTCATATGTGTAAAAAATTGGGATGGTGCCTGGTAAATACTCAATATAGTATTAGCTATTGCTATTTTTTATTGTTAGTATTACCTTACCTCTTTCCTCTGATCTTTGGTGCTGCTTACCTACAAGATCCTCTACCACTCTAAAATTCCAAACCTGTACAATTTTTTATGAAAAACAACTTCATTGTTTGTTTTTAAAATTCCCTTAGGGGAACAACAACTGGGCCAAAATATGTGCTAAACATAAAAACATTGAAGAAGATATTTAGAAAGTTAGGTACTCATCCCAGTAGGGAACCTTATAAATGTTTTATAATTTACAGGTGTTTATGTTGTTAAAGGAAACATATCTAAAGTATATTTGGTGCAAGAGAAGTCAATTTTTATCTGATAACAAGGAATTATCTCTTAAATAACAGAATGAATGAACTAGGCGAAAGCGTACCCTTTATATTAAATGGATTCACTACTAAAAATTCAGTTATTACACTTTTATTTACCCAAAGAAACACATATCTCTTCTTCTCTGTCCTCAGCTCTGTCTGGCGTGTTTCACTTATTAAAATGGATGCTTCTGGCTTATGCATAGTATGAAAGTAGAAGTATCAAGGGAGACTGTCTGTATGCTGACATTTACTAAGACTTTCTAAAGTGTTCACATTTTATGACAAATATGTTTTACTCAAAGTGATATACAAATCACACCTCAGAGATTTTCTGCTTTTAGTTTGAAGGAAATTTCCAGACAGTGGAGGAACAGCGTGATAGGAATAACACATCCCCTTATCATAACCTAGCATAGATAGGTTCAATATATAGGTTCAGATATATTCAATTTTAGCAAAATGAAGGTAACATTATTCAACAGTAAACTTTCATTTCTAGAGTTTAGTAAATGAGTAATTTAGAATTGTATTACATTGCTATTAAGTGAGAAAATAATATAGAAAAAACGGCTTGTAGTCGGACAGATCTGAACTTGAAGTCAAGTGCTATTACTTACTAGTTGTGTGATCTTGGGTAAGTTACTTGATCAGTCTTGGCTTCTTTCATCATCTGTGAAATGGGCTAATGATTGTCAAAATGCATGTAAAGTACCTATCATAATATATCATAATTTATCACCCATATCAGATGCTCAAAAGATATAGGCTGTGTTACAATGAATAATTATTTGCTTAAAATATTTATTTGCCATCTCCTGAATGCTGAGTTTGGTGCTACGTATACTGTGATGAACAAATTAGATATGGCCAACTAATTTCATAGAAAGCTATAATCATTATCATTGATTTTATTACTAATTCCTTTGTCCAGATTATCAATTTTCACTTACTAGGAGCACAAAAATACACAACTAATATTTACTATAGCATAGTATATTCTTAGATGGTAAAATCAATTCAATATTTGAAATATCTTAGGAATAGTGTTTTAACTATCAATTCTTTGATGATTTGAAGATGTAGAAGCTGTAGATATTTGGGATGGTTTTGGAGCAATTATTAATGTCTGTGTCCCTCCAAAATTCACATGTTAAAACTTTAACCCCCAAGCAATGATTTTAGGAGGAGTGGCATCTGGCAGATGATTAGGTCATAAGTGTGGAGCCCACATGAATGGGATTAGAATCCTTATTAAGGATACCACCGAGAAACTCTTACCCTTCCACCATGTGAAGATACCTTCTGTGAACCATAGGGTAGACCCTCGCCAGACACCAAAGCTCTACAGCTTCTAGACCCGTGAGAAATAAATTGCTATTGTTCATAAGTTACCTAGTTAATGGTGTTTTATAGCAGTCTGAATAGATGAAGTTTCATGGGAAGTTTCTTTTTAAAATAAATTTTTGACCAATATGTTTTGAAATATACAACAGAACTTTTTCGGGATATTTGAACGTTCTGATACTTTGAAATGTGAGTGAATTGGGGTATAGCAGAATTGAAGAAGCTTGTATACATATATGAGGATTCACAATTATTACCTTCCAAATCAAGAACATAAACATTATTATTAAGTATAGCTTTATTGTTTGAACAATATTTGTATTCCTCAAAAGCTATCATGGGTGTGTGTGTGTGTGTGTGTGTGTGCATAGTAACTCAGCATTTACAATGTGTTTAAGCACCTCTGAGAAACAGAAATTTTTCTAAGTTGGAGATCTCAAATAATATTCTACTTTATTAAGTAAAATTAAAAATACTAATAATAGACAACAACGTTGAGCCCTAAAATTTTAAATGATTATATTAAATGGCTTAAATGGATTTAGACTCTTCATTCCAAGCTCACAGGCATCTACCAAATAGAGCTATTGATTTCTCAATTTCACAAGTTTTATACTTGTGTTCTGAACATGGTCTATGCCCACAAGGCACAGTTCTGGGTATTTGTGCAAAGAGATAGCTGTCAATCATTTTTAAATGGTGCACCTACAAAGTTCTAGATAAGTAAAAAAAATATAAATCACCTTCCTTGAGGGTAGGATCAGTAGATGTCACATAATAGAACAAAAACATGTCCTGAGCCTCGAAGGATAGATTTAATTTCACTAAGTAGAGAAAAAGACATTCTTTTTGAGCAAAGAAATGTCATGAGTAAACATGTAAGAGCAAGGATTAAAGAGTTTCACTTGGACTGACATAGAATATTTGCATTTTGGAGTCATGGAACCTAATATTAAAAATAAGTGTCCATAACACACTAAAAAGACCTTGAATACTGGCAAAAAGTTTGTCTTAGGCTATAGGATATATTTACTTTGTGTTTAAGGAAAATTATAGCATAATAAAAACAAAGTTTTAGAAAAAGTAATAAATGAATAGCTTTAAAGATTTAAGTTAATTGGTTACTGTAATTTTCAAAAAATATAGGCCAAATATAAGGAGGAGGACAAGAAGACAGAGAAGAAAAGAAAGGCAAATCTTTTTTTTTTAACTTTTATTTAATGAATATAAATTTCCAAAGTACAGCTTATGGATTACAATGGCTTCCCCCCACCATAACGTCCCTCCCACCCACAACCCTCCCCTCTCCCACTCCCTCTCTCCTTCCATTCACATCAAGATTCATTTTCAATTCTCTTTATATACAGAAGATCAGTTTAGCATATATTAAGTAAAGATTTCGACAGTTTGCACCCACATAGAAACATAAAGTGAAAAATACTGTTTGAGTACTAGTTACAGCATTAAATCTCAATGTACAGCACATTAAGGACAGAGATCCTACATGAGGAGTAAGTGCACAGTGACTCCTGTTGTTGACTTAACAAATTGACACTCTTGTTTATGGCATCAGTAATCACCCTAGGCTCTTGTCATGAGCTGCCAAGGCTAGACAGGCAAATCTTACACTGAAAAAACAGGGAGACCTTCTTAGCTGAGAAAGAGTAGGGAACGAATCTGAGGTTCTGAGATGGTGATGATGCTTGAGGTTCTAATCGCTAAATGCCAACTTTAACTGAGATTATCTAATAAGATAGCTTAATTGAATGTGGGAGGAAAAAAAGAAGAGTCCTGCTGAGTTGGAGGCAGCAACTGAGCAATTATCAAAATTTAAACGTGGAGTTCAAAATTGAAGGCAAGGATAAACAAGAATAATGGCTGGGACAGGATTTTTTTTTTTTTTTTTGAGAGAACAAATTAAAGCCACGGGAGGATTCTCTAAGAAAGTGACCTCAAAGAAATTCCAGACTAATAGGCCATTTATGGAGTGATCCATTTGCCTCCTTGAGATAGAGGACAGTTATAAAGAATGGTTCTGTAGGTCTAGAATCAGGTAGCCTCTGCCTAAGTCATGATTCTGCCTCTTACGTGCTGTGTAAAGAAGACGGTTACTGAATTCCACTGACTCTTAGTCCCCTCATTTGTAAAATACAGATAGTAAAGTAATAATAGAGGCTCATTGAATGGGTTAAATGAAATAATGCATGTAAATCAATGCAATGCTTTAAACATAAGTTTTTATTATAATTATTTTTTTTAAGTGATGAGGAGGTCTCGTCTGACAAAATTCATCTTTTTTTTTTTATTTGACAGTTAAACAGTGAGAGAGAGAGAGAGAGAGAGAGAGAAAGGTCTTAAGGTCTTTCTTCCGTTGGTTCACCCCTGAGATGACAGCTACGGCCGGAGCTACACCTATCCACAACCAGGAGCCAGGTGCTTCCTCCTGGTCTCCCACACAGGTGCAGGGGCCCAAGCACTTGGGCCATCCTCCACTGCACTCCTGGGCCACAGCAGAGAGCTGGACTGGAAGAGGAGCAACTGGGACTAGAACCCAGCACGCATATGGGATGCTGATGCTGCAGGCGGAGGATTAACCAAGTGAGCCATGGCGCCGGCCCCTATTATAATTATTATAATCAAGCATTCATTATAATTATTATCCTTTAAGATTCGGTATACTTTTAGAGTAACTTTAAAAATGACTGCAGTACAACCACCATTTTCAAGGTTATAGATTGCTCCCATCTTGCCAAATCTAGTGGACAACACTAAGTACTCATATTGGCTTCTCCCACTGTTTGACAGAGTTGATCATTCCCTCCTTGAAATATCTTTTATTTTCCCAAAGTGGCTTTAGGCAAACAAGTTTCCCTTGCAAACAAGTTCCACCTTCTTAGCTGCTGCTTTTCAGTCTATTCATAGAAATCATTATTTTTGTACACTTCTAAGTATTAGAGTATCCTAAGGGTCATTTAACAGCACCTTTCTCTGTCTTCTGACCCCTGCCATGGCTTTCAATACCATTTATATACTAGACTTCTGAATGTATATCTCCAGTCCAGCCTCTCCTGTGAATTAGACTCATATGTCCACATAGCTGCACAACCTGCCTACTTGATTATCCATTGAGCAATTCAAATATAGCATGTCCAACCTCACACTCTTGATTGCCATTTTCCAATCAGTTACATAGTTTAGACCGTATCACTAAATGTCAACCAACAAATTGTCAAAGATTACAAAAGGAGGGGTGGGCATTTGACACAGCAGTTAAGACGTCACTTGGCACAATAGCATACCTTGTCAGAGTGCCTGCATTTGATTTTTGACTCTATTCTCTATTCCACCTCATTGCTAATACACACTCTGGGAGGCAACACATGATGATTCAAGTACTTCTATCCCTACTTCCTTTGTTGGAGACCTGGGTTGAATTCAAAGCTCTTAGCTTCAGCCTGGCACAACCCTGGCTGTTGTAGGCATGTGGAGAGTGAGCTAGTAAATGGAAGATCTCTGTCTGTTTCTGTCTCTCAGCCTTTTAACTAAAATGAACATAACTAAATTTGAAATAAAAACATAGAACTCAAGAGTCACTCTATTTTTCGTCAGTTCGTTCTTTCCCAGCTTTATTGAGATATGATTGAGCAATGAAAAGTTTATATATTTACATTAGAAATCATGTTTTGATACATGGAAACATCATGAAAAGATTATTATATTATCCAGCAATCTTGCCTAAGGGCGTATATCTTTAAGGAATGAAATTATCTTGAGGACATATTTGCATTGCTATGCTCATTGCAGCATTATTTACAATAGCCATGAACAAAACTTAAGTGTTTTTGGGGAGATGAATTGATAAAGAAAATGTGCTATATACTCTGGCCTCAGAATCAGCCCTTAAAGCATTCGGATCTGGCTGAAGAGCCCATGAGAGTATTTTAGGCATGGAAAGCCAAGATACTCTGGCAAAAAAAAAAAAAAAAAAAAAAAAAAGACTTTGGGGGTGAAGCAAAGGGGAGATGTTGGTCAAAGGGTGTAATCCTTCATTTATAAGATTAATAAGTATTGGGAAACTATACATATTGCATAGTAATTATAGTTTAATAAAAATATATGCATGAAATTTGCTCAGAAAGGAGTTACTCATAATATTTTATTTGTTTCACTCCTTATATTTAAAACATCAACAAATACACCCAGCTGCATTTTAAAGCAGTCCCAAATTGGTTTGCTTTTTGCTGTCTCCCCCACTACTATTTTAGTTCAAGCCATCAATATTTCTTATTTACATTACTGGAATTATCACCTAACTGGCTTCTGATGTTCTTTCATCCTCTTTGGCACTGTTTCCACAAAGCAGTCAGAATGACCTTAAAACCACTTCAAATGATGCCTCTCAAATTATCTAATGACTGTTCAGTCATTCCGAATCATATCGTAATCCCACTCCATGAACAACGAATCTGCGCATGAACTGGCTCTATACTTTGCCTTATCTACTATCACTTTCCTCTTACTTCCTCCATGCTGGCCTTGATATAGTCTCTTCAAAACATCAGGTTCTTTTCTACCTGAAGAGTTTTGTGTTGCTCTTACCTTTGCCTGGAAAATTCTTCATCTTCAAATCTCCCTCATTTCATTCGAAGCAGGTCACTGCTTAAATGTCACTTCCTCAGTGAGGCCTTTTTTCACAACCTATATAAAAGAACTTCACTAGCCCTTACCATGCTTTATTTGTCCTCATAGCACTTTGTCACTGCCTGACATTATATAAGGATAGTTCAAAGACTCTGTGGAAAAGAAAATTTAAAAATAAGTTTATTTTGGTGCAAAACATTTGGAATCCATGCATATAATGAATCTTTAAAACGTTCATAGAAATTGTGTATTATGAACTATGATGGATTTCAACATATTGTACCAAAGCAAAATTATCTTTTAATTCCACATTCCATAATCATTTTAAAGCACTCATATATTATATCATGTTGTGTTATATAATATTATATTATGCTTTTATTTAAACTTTACCTTTTGCTATCTTTATAAAAAATAATACAAATTTGTTTATGATTACCAAAATGAAAGCTCCATACTAGTTGAAATATTTAGGTTGAATGTTCTATCTATGATTGTGAATTTTTTGCTGAAAATTTGCAAAAAAACATCATTTTTTGAAATAGAGGAAATGTGGAATCTGGCATATATTTGTAGACAGTGAGAAATGATTTTTTAACTTCTAATTATCTGATAAAAGAGGTCTAATTCTTCCCTGGTTGTAAGAAATAAAATCCACAGATAAATCTACAAAACAAGTGTTTCAAAGAATTCAGCATCTAATCATTTGTGTTTCTTTCCTTTCAAGTAGACTCCTTTATAAAGAGATCATCAAAATACAAGCAAAGAAGCATGGAAACATCTATACACATCAAAAAGTCAGATATTAAGGCTAATTTAATTTCTTTCTCAATTTCATTCTTAATGGCAAACAATCTCCAGTGCAACATCCATATCTGAACAACAATATGGTTACAATTACCCCAGGTCCCAAAACAGGATTCTTTGGTCCTACCTTCTGACTTTCTTTTTCGGAAGCTATTAATGTCACAGAATATGGAAATCTTTTGTAAATAAAGCAGGTATGCACATTTAGAAAAGAATGGCTAGCCATCATATCCTTTGAATAGAAAATGGCACTTTGAAAGTATCTGTATTTATTTGAAATAAAACTTTCTGAAAGAGAAACACATAATAATTTGATGATTTCCTCTAGGACACTTTCTATAAGATATCCTGTGATAAACGATTGAGTCTTTCTTTTCATAAGATTCCTTAATCCTGTGAATTTTATGTTTTTTAAAACATAAATGCCTGTAATAAGTCTCATGGTAATAATACATTTATTAAGTCACCGCTGAAAAGAACTCCAAAGTAAAAAGAACTTGAAGGCATTGAACATACTTAAAAGGGACATCACACCATTGAGGACTACCAAGAAGGAAGGCAGAGGAGTATGGAAGATAAAGATAAATTTACCATATTTATCATATTTTTCTACCCTCCTGTTCTCTTTCCCTCTTCCCTCCCCTCATTCTTCATTTATTTTGTATCCTTCTAAGGTGATTGAATGCAATGGTAAATATGCCCCTTGTTCTCATGAAACTTACCATCTGATGGGGAGCAGATATTAATTGAATAGCTAATCACTCTTATGAATACATAGTTAAGAATTGGATACATTTCTTAAAGAAATGATTTTATCAGTGTTCATTCATCATATAGGGTTAGATTTAACTGAATGTAGGAGAGATTGAAATGCAACAGTGAATTAAACAAGGCAAATTCATTCTCTCTCTCTCTCACACACACACACACACACATAAGTTCTAAAGAAGACCACATAGGACTGATACGGCGACTTTGCTGCACACTGCTTTTAGGAACTTTTGTCAGATTTCTGTCAGCTCATCGCTCTGCCCTCTCTAGCAAGGGTAGGGCTCTTACTCTTAAGTTAACAGATGGTTGCCGAAATGTCTTTTCTCCAGGCAGAAAAGTTGAAGAGAGAAAGAATAAAGAAGTGAATGATGTTTTATGTCACCTGAGCTGAGAAATCTGGTATAGCTCTGTTGTGTGAGCTAAGGGCTAAGATAGGAAGAGACTCTAATTAGAGTAAGAAGCAAGGAAATAACATTTCAGGTGAAAGGACCAGCTAATGCAAAGGTCCTGTGACAGGACAAAGCATGATGAATTAAATGGTCTTTGCTTCTGTTTACTGCAGCTGGCAAGACATTAGTTTTTACCTAAATTGTAAATAACCTCATTCATTGAAATCATTCAAGACTGAAAATAATCTTTATAGCTTTTTCCATTTCTGGGAGAGATTGTCTTAATTTTTTGAAGTGTTACTTATGTTGCTTGTTTCTTTCCATATGTAAGATCTCATATTTAATATAAAATTTTTATTTTGAAACATGATATTTGCCAAATTTTATGTTGAAAAAAATAAAACAAATTACTACTTTACATGTCTTGAAAATAATGTATTTTCCCCTAAGAGTATGGACTAAGGCTTTTTTTTTATTAATGTAAAAAATACTTTGTAAGAGAGTTATTTGAAAAATGGTAGCAGTCAGACCAGGCATTATTAAATGTCTTGTTCTTTTTAATGTTTCTCTTTTAGTAGTCAGAAACCTAACTCAAAGTTAGAAAAATTGCTCTACTTAGTCCATTTTTTGATAATTCTTCAATACCAGGTACCCCTTAATGGTATGAGAATATTAACGTCCTAACAAGAAAAAAAAATTCCAACATTGTCTCTCAAGTAAGGACTTCTTAGGACATATTTTATCTTCAGTAATGCATTTCGCTTATTACCAGCTCTTTAAATGGCATATTAGTACTTTAAATAGCATACTACCAGTTCACTACATTTGTTTTCCCAGTTTCAGCACAGTGTCTTAATTCAATGTATTACTCTATTAGAAACAATATTTTTTATCTTTTTTATTATTTTTGACAAGCAGAGTGGACAGTGAGAGAGAGAGAGACAGAGAGAAAGGTCTTCTTTTACCGCTGGTTCACCCTCCAATGGCCACTGCAGCCAGCACACCACGCTGATCCGAAGCCAGGAGCCAGGTGCTTCTCCTGGTCTCCCATGCGGGTGCAGGGCCCAAGCACTTGGGCCATCTTCCACTGCACTCCCGGGCCACAGCAGAGAGCTGGCCTGGAAGAGGGGCAACCAGGACAGAATCCGGCGCCCAGACCGGAACTAGAACCCGGTGTGCCAGTGCCACAAGGCAGAGGATTAGCCTAGTGAGCCGCAGTGCCGGCCTGAAACAATATTGAATGGTAAAACTGAGGAGCCTGTACATTGTGATTTAATGCTATAACTAGTACTCAAACAGTATTTTTCACTTTGTGTTTCTATATGGGTGCAAACTATTGAAATCTTTACTTAATATATGCTAAACTGATCTTCTGTATATAAAGAGAATTGAAAATGAATCTTGATGTGAATGGAAGGGGAGAGGGAGCGGGAAAGGGGAGGGAAGTTATGGGGGGGAAGCCATTGTAATCCATAAACTGTACTTTGGAAATTTATATTCATTAAATAAAAGTTAAAAAAATAGATTTACATTGGATTTTCCCACTGTTCTGAAATAAAAGTGGTTATTGGTCAAATGTTAAAAAAAAGTATCAAATTATTATGGAATATTTTCATAAATTTTCTCTAACTTTCTTCTGTTCAGGGAAAGGTTGGTTTGGGAAAACAGTGTTACTTCTTTTTAAAGCAGTAAAAGAAGCCAAACAGGATGATCAAAGCATTAACCACTAATATAAGTAGTACAAAAATTTTAAAATATCTATGGTTCCTCCAGAATTATTATTTATGATGGAGATAAGATCATAAGTGAAGATTTTTTTATAAAATGTTTTTTAAAGTCTTAGAAAATCAAAGTTTATTTACTGCACACATCATTGATTTGTTTTTGTCTAGTTCATCTTTTTAAAATTATAGTGTTAGCTCTTACAAGACTTTTCATATGACTTTGAAGTTATAAACATCAACAGCCCATTTTTATTTATTAAGTCTATTAAAAGAAGAAGAAGAGCCAGCGCCACGGCTCACTAGGCTAATCCTCTGCCTGTGGTGCCGGCACACCGGGTTCTAGTCCCGGTTGGGGCGCCGGTTCTGTCCTGGTTGCTCCTCTTCCAGTCCAGCTCTCTGCTGTGGCCCGGGAATGCAATGGAGGATGGCCCAAGTGCTTGGGCCCTGCACCCGCATGGGAGACCAGGAGAAGCACCTGGCTCCTGGCTTCGGATCAGAGAGGTGCACTGGCCACAGCGCGCCGGCTACAGCGGCCACTGGGGGGTGAACCAATGGAAAAAAGGAAGACCTTTCTCTCTCTCTCTCTCTCTCACTGTCTACTCTGCCTGTCCAAAAAAAAAAAAAAAAAGAGAGAGAGAGAGAGGAAGAGAGGTGAGAAACAAAGGAATTAGAGTAATTATTTTTAATATAAATACGAGGTCATATATATGGAGATATTATATATATTGTTATAATCCTGATCTTAAATCAATACCCATTTGATTTTTTAAATGTCTAATAAGTTCTAAATACAAGAATAGTGTTGGCAAGTACTGATAGGAATGACTGTGTGGTTAACAGTGTTAGGGATAGCTAGAAAAAAAAAAAATAGGTGAGGAGTTCAAAGAGGTTTGCCATAATACAAATATGATGACTGCCAAATTTTCAAAATCTCCAGTTTATGTTGTCTGTGGCCATCAGATAGCAAGTTTAAAAGAATTTATTAGCTTTATGCCATTAGATTGAAGACTTTCAAACAAACTTTGAAATAGAACCTTACTATGATAAACAAACGAAAGGTGTCATCTTTGATTGAAATAAGGTGAGGAATCTGTAATTCCAGCACTCAACCTTCCCATTTTCTTCTTAAGGATTCCAGCAGCTGTCTGAGAACCCTAGAGATGCTTCTACAATCTGTATGCTATGTAGCCCTGATGCTGAACAGGGAAATCAGATCAAATGCTCTAATATAAATTGCTGGAGGGTCAATGTATTATATCTGCATAAAAATGTAAGAGAAGAGATTCTGGTTACACTGGTTTTTGTTTGTTTAGATTTTTCCCATTATAATATTTTTACTGAGTTGTAAAAATATTGAGGAATTTTAAAAAGTCCCCCTGCTCAATCTTTATTTTCACTACATTGTAATGGAAATGCCATGAGCAAGGCAGATAAGTTGAGTCATTTGGAATCTCTCTCTCTGAACTTTGGGTGGTCCCGAGGTAAGTGAAATAAGAAGGAAATGTTGGAATTCCTTGAACTTAGCCTTTTTTCCCTGACAATTGTGTAGCACATCACCCTCCATCCTCATACATCATAGTTACTGTGTTGCTAACAAACTCATTGCTCCAGTTCTTCTTTCTACTCTATGAGTTGATAATTCAAAAATACCCCTAAGATGTGTATATATTCAGTAGCAATGACTATGAAATGACCAAGATTTGCAGGCCAGGCATCTCAGGGGTCATGGACATATAACCATAACTGTTAAGATATTTATTTCTAAACTTTCTTTTAGTTCAATTAGCCCAATAAATTTATATTCTGATCACCAACAAAACAGCCCAATCCAGAACATCTCTGTTCTGGAATGAACCCTTGGTGTATTTCATAAAAGATGTTAATGGAAGAAGTCTTTGATTTTCATAGCATGAAATTCAGTTCTGTAGGTCATAGTCTCAAACACTGCTATAACACACATCTTCATTCTTTCTCTATACTACCTACTAATGCCATGTATGATCCTGTCACAACGAATTCCAGAAACTATTTGTTTCTCTCGAAACCCTGATCATCTCTCCTACATGCTGACTTTATACATTGTTAAAAGTTCTTCCTTCATCAGTATACCACCATAACTGTAACCTAGATGTGTAGGTGCTCAAAATAAGGTTTCAACCATTCCATTCTCCCTAAATCATCCCATTGGCTTTTGAATTTAGTCTGATGAATATTCATACATGGAAGTCTATTTTATGTTTGAGCAAGAGAAGAGTAGTCCATACATATATGGACTATTTCTGTAGAAATATGAAAGGAAAACAACTGGTAGGTAAATCTGGAATTTAGCCTATATTTGTTTGAATCACAAGTTAATGTTAGACAAATGATCATATAGCTTAATATCATGCACCACATGACTTAGAAAAAAGACACATACATTTTATAACCTAAACCCCTTTCACTGGTAATTGAGATTAAGGATGTTGTCTGGAAAATTTCTATAGCTGGCTCCTTTTTATAACAAGTTTGGGTAAGTAAGTTTTAGATATTTACATGTAGTCATAAAAATAGAGGAACAAACAGTTTGAGATGTTTACCTGAATAGCAATCATCAGCCAAAATCAACTTCTGCAGTTTACTTGAAATTCAATATTAAATCAAATCAAAGTTATGTCACTTAGGTAGTTGCAAATCCCGAGGGGTTACCACAAAAGCATTTAATGACAAAGTGGATATGAAGATATGGAACTCCAAAGTAATTGGAATTAAATGTGTTTGTTCTGATAAATGGATAGAACCATAGAACTTCAGGAATATGAGAGTTGAAGGGATTATATACATACACAACCATGCACCCACAGAAAAAAACTTGTACAGAAAAAACAGATATTCCATGCGTATCATTGTTTCTAACAAAAGTGTAGTTATTTGGAGAAGTTTGACTCTAGATGAAAAGTGGAAATTGATTAGGCTGTGAATATTTCCATTTCCATTTGATGGGCTTAATCTATTCCTTGTATAATGCAAAATAATGAAAGACTGCTTCCATCACTCATCAAAAAAGAAGAACATCGCTGATAGTAAAGAAATACATATACTGTGGGGTCGGCACCGTGGTGCAGTAGGTTAATCCTCTGCCTGCGGCGCCGGCATCCCATATGAGGTTCGAGTCCCCGCTGTTCCCCTTCCAATCCAGCTCTCTGCTGTGGCCTGGGAAAACAGTAGAAGATGGCCCAAGTCCTTGGGCCCCTGCACCTGCATGGGAGACCAGGAAGAAGCACTTGGCTCCTGGTTTCAGATTAGCACAGCTCTGGCTGTTGCAGCCTTTTGGGGAGTGAACCAACGGAAGGAAGACCTCTCTCTCTGTCTCTCCCTCTCACTGTCTGTAACTCTACCTCTTAAATAAATAAATAAAATATTTTAAAAAATACACATCCCAGATATTTTTAAAATCATAAATTAGGTCATTAAATACTAGTAATAACTCAGTAGAGTTATACTATGACTTAGTGAATACATTACACAGATCACAATTTTTACCTTTCATTGAAGACATAATCTCCCTATTAAGTGGTAAGTATCAGTCCTTAAGGTTTTGAAGATTGGACTGAGTTTGAACTGAACCCCCATAAGCAATTAAACTTACTGTACTACATGAATTTTATGATCTTTGAGTTGAATATATTTTTAACCAGGGCTTTCAATATTTTTTTAATTTAAAATAGGAATTCCTGAATTAATTATATCTGTATGGAATATGCTCTCATTTTTACATACATTGCAACACTGAAGCTTATATAACATTTTGTATGCTGCTCATCTCATAAAGAGGCAGTGTATGTTAGCCTCTTACTCAATATATGCCTTTCTGGCATATTCGTGCTCTTCTTTTCTGTATTCCACTGAGTTTTGCTTTGCACCTAGAATATCAAGTGGATCATACATGAAATTAGAAAAAAGTTGTTGAATAGCTTTTATAAGTCCTGCTTCCTTTATTTTCTACCCTTCTTCCTATATTCTTTTTTTTTTTAACTTTTATTTAATGAATATACGTTTCCAAAGTACGAATAATGGATTACTATGGCTTCCCCCCCATACCGTCCCTCCCACCCACAACCCTCCCCTTTCCCACTCCCTCTCCCCTTCCATTCACATCAAGATTCATTTTCGATTATCTTAATATACAGAAGATCAGCTTAGTATACATTAAGTAAGGATTTCAACAGTTTGCTCCCACACAGAAACATAAAGTGAAAAATAATAGATGATTTTTTTTAATGATGATGAAATCAGATCAGACCTATTGTCATGTTTAATCCCCAGTGAGAGTCAAGTTGGGAGTTGATAGTTTCTTTTCTTTTTTTTTTCTTTTTTTTTTTTTTACAGAGGATCAGTTTAGTATGCATTAAGTAAAGATTTCAACAGTTTGCACCCCCATAGAAACACAAAGTGAAATATATTGTTTGAGTACTCGTTATAGCATTAAATCTCAATGCACAGCACATTAAGGACAGAGATCCTACATGAGGAGTAAGTGCACAGTGACTCCTGTTGTTGACTTTACCAATTGACACTCCTGTCTATGGCATCAGTAATCTCCCTATGCTCCAGTCATGAGTTTCCAAGGCTATGGAAGCCCCTTGAGTTCTCCGACTCTTATCTTGTTTAGACAAGGTCATAGTCAAAGTGGAGGTTCTCTCCTCCCTTCAGAGAAAGGTACCTCCTTCTTTGAAGACCTGTTCTTTCCACTGAGATCTCACTCACAGAGATCTTTTGCCAGAGTGTCTTGGCTTTCCATGCCTGAAATACTCTCATGGGCTTTTCAGCCAGATCGGAATGCCTTTAGGGCTGATTCTGAGGCCAGAGTGCTATTTAGGGCACCTGCCATTCTATGAGTCTGCTGAGTATCTCACTTCCCATGTTGGATCACTCTCCCCTTTATTTATTCTATCGGTTAGTGTTAGCAGGTACTAGACTTGCTTATGTGCTCCCTTTGACTCTTAGTCCTTTCATTATGATCAATTGCGAACTGAAATTGATCACTTGGACTAGTGAGATGGCATTGGTACATGCCACCTTGATGGGATTAAATTGGAGTCCCCTGGTATGTTTCTAACTCTACCATTTGGGGCAAGTCAGCTTGAGCATGTCCCAAATTATATATCTCTTCCCTCTCTTATTCCTACTCTTATGTTTAACAGGGATCACATTTCAGTTAAATTTCAACACTTAAGAATAACTGTGTATTAATTACAGAATTAAATCAGTCATATTAAGTAGAACAGACAAAAAAACTACTAAGAGGGATAATGTATTAAGTTGTTCATTAACAGTCAGGGCTATGCTGATCAAGTCACCGTTTCCCATAGTGTCCCTTTCACTTCAACAAGTTTCCTTTTTGGTGTTCAGTCAGTTGTCACCGATCAGGGAGAACATATGGTATTTGTCCCTTTGGGACTGGCTTATTTCACTCAGCATGATGTGTTCCAGATTCCTCCATTTTGTTGCAAATGACTGGATTTCGTTGTTTCTTACTGCAGTATAGTATTCTAAAGAGTACATATCCCATAATTTCTTTATCCAGTCTACCGTTGATGGGCATTTAGGTTGGTTCCAGGTCTTAGCTATTGTGAATTGTGCTGCAATAAACATTAGGGTGCAGACCGCTTTTTTGTTTGCCAATTTCAATTCCTTTGGGTAAATTCCAAGGAGTGGGATGGCTGGGTCGAACGGTAGGGTTATCTTCAGGTTTCTGAGGAATCTCCACACTGATTTCCATAGTGGCTTGACCAGTTTGCATTCCCACCAACAGTGGGTTAGTGTCCCTTTTTCCCCACATCCTCGCCAGCATCTGTTGTTGGTAGATTTCTGAATGTGAGCCATTCTAACCGGGGTGAGGTGGAACCTCATTGTGGTTTTGATTTGCATTTCTCTGATTGCTAATGACCTTGAACATTTTTTCATGTGCCTGTTGGCCATTTGGATTTCCTCTTTTGAAAAATGTCTATTGAGGTCCTTGGCCCATCTCTTAATTGGGTTGTTGGTTTTGTTTTTGTGGAGTTTCTTGATCTCTTTGTAGATTCTGGTTATTAACCCTTTATCTGTTGCATAGTTTGCAAATATTTTTTCCCATTCTGACGGTTGTCTCTTCACTCTCCTGACTGTTTCTTTTGCAGTACAGAAACTTCTCAATTTGATGCAATCCCAATAGTTCATTTTGGCTTTGACTGCCTGTGCCTCCCGGGTCTTTTCCAGAAACTCTTTGCCTGTGCCAATATCTTGAAGGGTTTCTCCAATGTTCTCTAGTAACTTGATGGTGTCAGGTCGTAGATTTAGGTCTTTAATCCATATTGAGTGGATTTTTGTGTAAGGTGTAAGGTAGGGGTCTTGCTTCATGATTCTGCACGTGGAAATCCAATTTTCCCAGCACCATTTATTGAATAGACTGTCCTTGCTCAAGGAATTAGTTTTAGATCCTTGATCAAATATAAGTTGGCTGTAGATGTTTGGGTTGATTTCTGGTATTTCAATTCTGTTCCATTGGTCTATCCTTCTGTTTCTGTACCAGTACCATGCTGTTTTGATTACAACTGCCCTGTAGTATGTCCTGAAATCTGGTATTGTGATGCCTCCGGCTTTGTTTTTGTTGTACAAGATTGCTTTAGCTATTCGAGGTCTCTTGTGCCTCCATATAAATTTCAGCACCAATTTTTCCAGATCTGAGAAGAAGGTCTTCGGTATCTTGATTGGTATTGCATTGAATCTATAAATTGCTTTTGGGAGAATGGACATTTTGATGATATTGATTCTTCCAATCCATGAGCATGGAAGATTTTTCCATTTCTTGGTATCCTCTTCTATTTCTTTCTTTAAGGTTTTGTAATTTTCATCGTAGAGATCTTTAACGTCCTTGGTTAAGTTTATTCCAAGGTATTTGATTGTTTTTGTAGCTATTGTGAATGGGATTGATCTTAGAAGTTCTTCCTCAGCCATGGCATTGTCTGTGTATACAAAGGCTGTTGATTTTTGTGCATTGATTTTATACCCTGCTACTTTGCCAAACTCTTCTATGAGTTCCAATAGTCTCTTGGTAGAGTTCTTTGGGTCCCCTAAATAAAGAATCATGTCATCTGCAAAGAGGGATAGTTTGAGTTCTTCCTTCCCAATTTGTATCCCTTTAATTTCTTTTTCTTGCCTAATAGCTCTGGCTAGAACCTCCAGAACTTTATTGAATAGCAGTGGTGAGAGTGGACATCCCTGTCTGGTCCCAGATCTCAGTGGAAATGCTTCCAACTTTTCCCCATTCAATAGGATGTTGGCTGTGGGTTTTTCATAGATTGCTTTGATTGTATTGAGGAATGTTCCTTCCAAACCCAGTTTGCTTAGAGTTTTCATCATGAACGGGTGTTGTATTTTATCAAATGCTTTCTCGGCATCTATTGAGAGAATCATATGGTTTTTCTTCTGCAGTCTGTTAATGTGGTGTATCACATTGATTGTCTTGCGCACATTAAACCATCCCTGCATACCAGGGATAAATCCCACTTGGTCTGGGTGGATGATCTTTCTGATGTGTTGTTGCATTCTATTGGCGAGAATTTTATTGAGGATTTTTGCATCTATGTTCATCAGGGATATTGGTCTGTAATTCTCTTTCAGTGCTGCATCTTTTCCCGGCTTAGGAATTAAGGTGATGCTGGCTTCATAGAAAGAATTTGGGAGGATTCCCTCTTCTTCGATTGTTCTGAATAGTTTGAGAAGAATTGGAGTTAGTTCTTCTTTAAATGTCTGGTAGAATTCAGCAGTGAATCCATCTGGTCCTGGGCTTTTCTTTGTTGGGAGGGCCTTTATTACTGTTTCAATTTCTGTCTCAGTTATGGGTCTGTTTAGGTTTTCGATGTCTTCCTGGTTCAATTTAGGTAGGTTGCATGTGTCCAGGAATCTATCCATTTCTGATAGGTTTCCCTGTTTGCTGGCATACAAGTCCTTGTAGTAATTTCTGATGATTCTTTTTATTTCTGTGGTGTCTGTTGTTACATTTCCTTTTTCATCTCTGATTTTATTGATTTGGGTCTTTTCTCTTCTTTTTTTAGTTAGTTGGGCCAATGGGGTGTCAATTTTGTTTATTTTTTCAAAAAACCAGCTCTTCGTTTGGCTGATTTTTTGTAATGTTTTTCTTGATTCAATCCTGTTGATTTCTTCTCTGATTTTAATTATTTCTCTTCTCCTACTAGATTTGGGTCTGGTTTGCTGTAGGTTTTCTAGATCCTTGAGGTGAATAGAAAGCTCATCTATTTGGTGCCTTTCCAATTTCTTGATGTAGGCACCTATTGATATAAACTTTCCTCTTAACACTGCTTTTGCTGCGTCCCATAAGTTTTGGTATGTTGTGCTGTTATCCTCATTTACTTCCAGAAAGTTTTTGATTTCTCTTTTGATTTCTTCTATGACCCATTGTTCATTCAGGAGCATGTTGTTCAATCTCCATGTGTTTGCGTATGCTCTAGGGATTCCTGAGTTGTTCATTTCCAACTTCATTCCTTTATGGTCTGAGAAGCTGCATGGTATGATTCTAATTCTTTTGAATTTGCTGAGACTTGCTTTATGGCCTAGTATGTGGTCAATCCTAGAGAAGGTTCCATGTACTGCTGAGAAGAATGTATAATCTTTAGCTGTAGGATTGAAAGTTCTGTATATATCTGTTAGATCCATTTGGGCTATAGTGTCGTTTAAATCTACTGTATCCTTGTTGATCTTCTGTCCTGTGGATCTGTCTATTTCTGAGAGTGGAGTATTGAAATCCCCCAGTACTATTGTATTGGGGTCTAAGTCTCCCTTTAAGTCCGTTAACAAATCTTTTAGATAAACCGGTGCCCTGTAGTTAGGTGCATATACATTGATAATTGTTATATCTTCCTGTTGAATTGATCCCTTAATCATTATGTAGTGTCCCTCTTTGTCTCTCTTAATGGTTTTTGTGGTAAAGTTTATGGTGTCTGATATTAAGATGGCTACGCCTGCTCTTTTTTCATTTCTGTTGGCATGGTATATCTTTTTCCAGCCTTTCACTTTCAGTCTGTATGGATCTTTGTTGGAAAGATGTGTTTCTTGTAAGCAGCAAATAGATGGGTTTTGTTTTTTAACCCAATCAGCCAAACGGTGTCTTTTAACTGGACAGTTCAGGCCATTCGCGTTCAATGTGACTAATGATAAGTGGTAACTTTGCCCTGCCATTTGCCAAAGATAAGTTCTAATATATGCTTTGAATTCCCTGTGATCTTTTGCTGTGAGCTTTCCTTCCTTGGTTTCCTTCCTTTACCTTCTTTCATATTGATGACCGTGTTTCTTTGTTTCTGTGTGTAACACATCTTTAAGCATCTTTTGCAGGGCTGGACGAGTGGCAACAAATTCTTTCAATTTCTGTTTGTTATGAAAAGTCTTTATTTCACCTTCATTCACAAATGATAGCTTTGCAGGATATAATATTCTGGGCTGGCAGTTGTTCTCTCTTAGTACCTGGGCTATATCTTGCCATTCCCTCCTAGCTTGTAGAGTTTCTGATGAGAAGTCAGCTGTGAGTCTGATTGGAGATCCTCTGAGAGTAATCTGACGTTTCTCTCTTGCACATTTTAGGATCTTTTCTTTATGTTTCACTGTGGAGAGTTTAATTACAACGTGCCGTGGTGAGGGTCTCTTTTGGTCGTGTTTATTAGGGGTTCTGTGAGCTTCCTGTACTAGGATTTCTCTGTCCTTCTCCAAACCTGGGAAATTTTCTGCTAATATCTCACTAAAAAGGCCTTCTAATCCTTTCTCCCTCTCCATGCCTTCAGGAACTCCTAGAACCCGAATGTTGGGTTTTTTAATAGTATCCTGAAGATTCCCGACAATATGTTTTAGATTCCTAATTTCCTCTTCTTTTCTTTGGTCTGACTGTATCCTTTCCTGTTCTCTGTCTTCTAAGTCCGATATTCTCTCTTCTGCTTCTCCCATTCTGTTTGTAAGGCTCTCTATTGTGTTTTTCATTTGATCTATTGAATTCTTCACTTCAGTCACTATCCCAGTTTCCTGTTGTACTAGTTGTTTCGTTTCATTTTGATTCCTCCTTAATATTTCATTTTCACGAGAGAGATTTTCTATCTTGTCCATTAAGGATTTCTGTAGTTCAAGAATTTGTTTTTGAGAACTTCTTAATGTTCTTATCAATTTTTTGAGATCTGCTTCTTGCATTTCTTCTATGTCATCATCCTCATAATCTTGAATTGGGGTGTCTTTTTCATTTGAGGGCTTCATGGTGACTTCCTTGTTTTTATTACCTTGGTTTTTGCGTTTGTTATTTGTCATATTGGAGATATTTGGTTTCTTCACTGTGGTGCTTTTTCTTGTTATACTATGACTCTAGATTAAGTGGACTATCTGTTTTTGATGGAGCCTTAGGGCTTGAGATGGGTGTGGCCTGAGAGCTCTGTTTGGTGTGCCAAAGGTGACACTCCCAGGTTAGGCGTGGTAAACCTCTCTCTCTCTCTCTCTCTCTCTCTCTCTCTCTCTTTTTTTTGATTCAACAGGGAAGTTATTCTGCACAGCTGAACAAAGTTGGAGGTAGTTAGCAGGCAAATGATATACCCACAGGAGCCAGAGATCAGAAGCTCTTTCCCAAGGACCACACAGGGAATCTGTTCGGCCCTTAGAGTGGGCTCAAATTCTCCTTCAGTCTCCCACTGGGTTGCCAAAGTTACGGAATTGTAGCGTCTCTGGAGAGTGCTCACGTGAATTCCGTGAGTTCTCTCCCCCACCGTCTCTTTTTTCACAGTCTCAGTTCAGTAGCACCACAAATTTACTAAGTCCTAATCTCCTGTTAATTCGCCCCACCCAGAGTCAGGTTTTACTGCTAGGCTCAGGGCCGGTGCAGACCTGAGGTCGCTCTGCTTATGACGTATGTCCAAGATGGCGCCTGCTCTTTGTCTTGCTCGCCCTTGAGAGGTGAGCGGAGAGAGAGAAACCCGTGTCCGTACCAGTCACCTTTTTTTTTTTTCCCTCTCCCTCTCTTCCAGTTAGCTTGGTGAAGTCCCCCCCGCCCCGGGGGTCGTTCCCTCTAGTCTCCTCTCTCCGCTTGCCTGCCGGTGTCTCGGGTTATTGAGGTTCGGCTCACCTCGCGTTCCAGCGCTGGTGTGTTGAGTCTGCCGCTGATGTCCCGAACTGTGGGCTCCCACGCTCTCCACGCAGGTCTGCTCCCCTTCCAGCGCCGATGTGTGGACTCGGAGCCCTGGACTTCCCAAGTCTCCCCGCTGTTGCACTCCCCTTCGAGCACTTGCGCGCAGACCCTGCAGCTTGCGCAGCTCAGTCCCGCGGGTCGGCTTCCCTATATTCTTTAATTCCTCATTTATATATTTGTAAAGCTCCATTCCCCTTCATGTATTTCTTTGTGTATAGCTTCTACATTATTTTTTACCCCCAACATTTTTCTAATTATTTTGGCATTATTTAAGTGTAATGGTCAAAGGTATAGATGCCAGAGATGGAATATGTGGATTTGAATCCCAAATACACCACCATTAGTTATGTGACTTTTGATAAATTATTTAATCTCTGCCTACTTTTATTTCCTCATGATTAATATGGAAATAATAATACCACTTTCCCAATAGTTATTAGGAGGATTAAATTAGATAATATATGTATAACACTGAGAATTATGTCTTGGACAGAGAAAGTACTATTTAAGTATCAGTAGCAATGATAATAATTGCTAGTCTCGTATTGCTGTGTTAATTGGTCTTTACTTATTTCTTTAAACATAATCTATTTTTATCACTTTTAAAAGTTCCACCTGATATTATTAAGGTTTAGCAAGAAATTCCCTTTTAAAATTCCTGTAATTTTCTCATTTGGAGAAGATTGGTAAACTCTGACATCATTCAATCCTTCTATGAGTATTTATACATTTTAGAAATAGATATGTAGCCATTGAACTCAGGTTAAGTGATGTCAAAGTACGTCATAAACCAAATTATTATACTATATATTAGAGTAACAAATATAGGATGTTAGCATGGACTATTAACCAGAAGTACCAATTGGGATCAACTTAAGTAGCTTTCACATACTGCATAGCCCTCTTCCTATTCCTCAGAAATTCTATTGTGGATTTTCTTTATTTTAGCAATTAGCATTGTTTTCCTGAAATTATGTCCATTTGGACTATTTTTAAATATTATGTAATATATCCTGTGTAGTATATCCTGCTCTAAATCACTGTCTACTGTGGAATCCACTTCACTATGTGTACAATAGTCTTTCATTTTTTTAAATAGACTAATTTTTAAAATAGACTTTATTTTTCAGAGAAGTTTTAAGTTGACAGCAAAAGTAAGTAGAGAGCTAGGCCTCACACATGCAGTCTCCCCTTACTATCAACATCCTGTACCAGAGTAATACATTGTTATAATATATGAATCTACTTCAATATATCATTATCACCCAATATCCATAGTTTACATTTGGGTTCATTTGATATTGTACATTTTGTGGGTTTTGACAAATGCATAATGACACATCCATCATATTGTGCAAAATATTTTAACTGACCTGAAAATTCTTTGTATTATACCAGTTCATTCCTATCTCCCCCTTATTCCTGGCAACCACTGATATTTGTGCATGTGTGTTTAGGGGGATGGACATTTGGGTGAAAAATCCTAAAATCTGGACCTTAGCAAACTTTCTCAAGAATGTCTTAACTCAAAAAGTATCTCCATATCATTTGTTACGACCTAACCCCAAGGCTAAGTGTAGGAACTGCTCAGAGGCCTGATTCACCTGGACTTATTAGTCATGAAACTGAGCCCCTGTACAGTGATTGGCTGGAGATGCTATTTAGACACCATGAGTTCTAGTCTCCCATGGTCTCCCAGTCTTCCTACCTTAGCTTAAAATGTTTTCTTGCCCTACCTTTATGATTGCAAATCAACCTCTTACTAAAATTAGCTGATTGAATTTAGGGAGTGATGCAGCCTCCCCCGCAGGGTCCCTGGACACAAGACTCCACTTCCGCTATAGATAACATCTTGATGCTTGATCTTGTCTTGAGGAGTTTCTTTTCCAGGAATGACAGGCCATGAGCAAAAGTAACTACCACCTACCTATAATTCCTAGACTAACTGTAACCTATTTTGCCATCATGAAAATTATGAAATTAGGTAAATATCGCTGACCAACCAAAGGAGGGCCACAAGCGCTGCAGACCAACCATGATCTTGGATACAAGCCAAACACACAACTCTGAACCTCAACTTCAATCTATGAGAACGTCCAGCCTTTACCCCTTGAGGAGCCTGAGATTTAAGCCATTGCTGCCTTGTGCCTTGTTCTGTACTTGGCAGTAAAGATCTACTTTCTTTGACCACTGTGATGATATTAATTGCTCGCTGAGCATCATTTCACCAGCTTCAGTTCTGGAGGTTCTATAGAAATTCCTGTCACCAGTTTTGGGAGTGTTCTATAACAGACACCCTTAGCCCAGATGGAATCTTGCACTACTCTTATATTGTGTAGCCACTTCTGATTGTTGCTGAATTGGCACTGCTGTTTTTTCTCCTGTATCAGTAAATGGCAGACAATGATTCACCCAGGTAAATGTGAGGGAGAAATAGGTGCACAAATAGAAAGCTCTACCTGGCTTATCCCCTGCCGTAGTGTCTAATCCTCTTCTGTGAAAATAGTTTATTTGTCCTCCACACAAGTAATCAACCAATGTATGAATCTCTAGGTTTCTCACTTTTTAAAAAAAATTATTGATTTATTTGATAGCCAGAATTACAGACACAGAGAGAGGTCCATCCTCCACTGCTTTCCCAGGCACATTAGCAGGGAGCTGGATTGCAAGTGGAGCAGCCGGGACTCAAACCAGCGCCTATATGGGATGCCGGCACTGCAGGTGGCAGCCTTACCTGCTTCAACATTGTTGGCTCCTGGGTTTCTCATTTTTATGTTTAGTTTGGGGATCCATAATATTCTTTGTCATTTTTGTGATATCTACATGTTTATTTCCTGATGTTCACTATCTTAACATGAACAAGAAAGTTCTAATATATTTTCATTTATTTGTTAAAAGCATCTATTTTTCAAGATTTTTTTTAAATTGTTACAGAAAGAAACACATGCATACTTATAAAAAGTACACATTATTGGAAAAATAATAAAAAGCAATGTTTATTCTTTATATTAAAAAAGAAGGTGCTAATCATTGTATTAGTGAGAAAGTTAAATGCTGTGAAATGAATATTCATAAATTGGAATTAATAAGAGGTTCACTTTATTACACCTCCCTTTCACTTCAAAGTACAGAGCAGGAATAGACAAAGGAGCTTATATAGTTCCAGTTTCAAAGTCATAATACCCATGAAAGGAGGTAAGAAACCCTCATACTCATTTCTTCTTCATGCAGTCATTTTAGCTCAGCGTAATTACTTTTGTGAAAATGTATGCATATACGTACATATACATTTTAGGGGTTTTGTGCAGCATAGAAAATACCTTCATTCCATACTGTATATGTCTGTAATTGATTGCTTTTTTTATTAGTGCCCACAGTCAATGATAATCACAGTGAGAAATATAAGCACACAACCGCTATCATTCCACTTTAAATGCAACGAATTAATAAAACATATCTAGAATGATAATCTAAAGTGATCTATCTTTAGATACAGTGAATAAACCAAAAGTCTCTTCAGGATTTATATGTTTTAAATGTATTTAGAACCAATATTACTTTTCTATTCACATTTGGTTGATGCATTGAAATTTTTATGGTAAGAAATCTTCATTTTATTGGGGGATATAAGCATAATCATTTCTATTTAATTCCACATAGCTTGGAAACTTTGAGGAATAATAAAAAGTCACCCTGGGACCTACAACATTGATTTAAATCAGTCACACTATATTATACTTTAGCAATTGCAACAGTTAAATGTCTGGAACCAGCAGTGATATAAATCGCTTTTTCCAGGGATTTGTGATAATTTGCTGAAAACTGTGAACTTGGATTTAAAATATAGGATGTAAAATTTTATCATGGAGCTTCTTGCAGCAGAATTTTCAAAAAGCATATTGTTAAATCTAGAAAATTAGATATTCATTTAAAGTGAGTTAATGATACATTTCATTCATTTATCCATATAGGAGAATTGTTATGTACCTTATTACTTCAGAATTTGCTTTATTGAATTATTTCTGATGTTAGTGTAAGTGGATTAGATAGAAAATTTATTTGAAAGAAGCAAAGGCCATTTCCCTACTTAACAATATATGGGCTGTTATAAGGGAAATGTTCATTTTCCATTGTGCATATCACTTTAATATCCATTGCCTTTTAAAATTATGTATCACAGAATCTAGTAATGATGCAAAAAAATGTACTATTCCAAACTGATTGACTTTCTGTGAAAACAGCTGACTTAGTCTCAGTTAAATGAAAGGCCAAAAAATAAGAGGCAGGATAAATGTCCTGGCTATGAACAGATACGATAATTAAATATAGTGTTTTATTCTTATTGGGGTCCTGGATGAAATATAGAGATGGTTATGAAGACAATATTTTAACTGGTTATATGGTTGGGAGAGGATGTATTGGGGGAGGTTGGATAATGGGAACCAAAATGCAGTATGGTGAGCATAACAAATTTTGGTGCTTTAAAGCACATTGTGATGATTGTAACTCATAATAATATAATATTTTCTGTTTAAAAAGATAGCACTTATGAGTTGGTAGGTTCCAAACATGAAGAAAGAAAAGACAAGGAAATGGCAGATTAATTCCCTGGAATGATTGGCTTATGCTCTGTATATGTATTGACATATTGTACCGCACCACTTAAAAATGTACAAACACCACATGTTAATATAAGATTTAAATAAGAAAAAATCTGAGACATAAAAGATTTTATGGTAAAATGAAATAAAATATAAGTATGTGGCAGGCGTATGGCCTAGTAGTTATAAGACATTATTTGGGATGCTTGCACCCATATCAGAATGCCCAGGTTTGAGCCTGGGATCAGCTCCTGAGTCCAGCTTCCTCCAAATGTGCACCTTGGGCAAACAGCAGTGATGACTAGAGTAGCTGATTTCTTGCTACCCATGTGATAAATTTAGATTGTGTTCCTGGCTCCTGGTTTCAGCCTTATCAGCCTGAGCTATTGCAGGCATTTGGGGAAGTGAATCAGTATATGGGAGATTTCTCAAGTGGGTTTTCCATGTTAAAAGACCCAGTAGTAAAAATTTACTAAGACCAATATTGGAATTTACTATAGATTACTAAATTTATGAAAAAAAAAAGATTCCTAAATTTCTGGAAGAAGCAATCACTCAAATAAGACTTTTCCTTAATAATATTAATTGCTAGAATGAAATGAAAACTATAGAGATTTTTTTGGGAACAGTTTTATGATTTCCAATTTTTATACCCATCCAATTGTCATACATGTGGTAAATCATCAGAAGAAATATATAATATATTATTAAATATACAAAAATCAAGAAATGCAACAATTATTTTTCCTCCCTGATAAATATACTTGAAGTCATAATCTATCCAACTGAGAAATAGAAGAAAAGCCAATAAACCAGTAAGGAGGGAGATAGAAGCATGAAAGAAATGACTCTTGCGGCTAATCCACCTAAAGAGGAATTTAATCTAATAAACTTAAATAATTACAGCTACAAAGCCCTACTAGCTTAAAATTTTGTATTAAGCCATACTACAAAATCTAAAATCAAGGAATAAAAGGCATGAAGTGGGAAGAAATGTAAAACACTAATTTTCTTGTCTTCTAGAATTAATGCATGTAATTTTGTTTCTGAAAGTGACTAGCAAATCAGCATAGCCTTATGCATCCTACTGTAAATAACCAATATTAGAACCAAAAAGAGAGAACAAATTTTCCAAACTTTAGAGAAAAAAGTTAAATCACAAATAATACACTGAAAGCTGGAGAAAGGAGGAAACCTAAGCAAGTGGAAAAACAAGAACTAAAAACATGACAGAAGACCAAACTTACAGAATTTAAGAGTAGATTAAAATTGACAGGCTATTTAAATAATAAAAAATTTACAAATAGGGTGAGAACCGAATGCAACTGTAATTTACATTAAAGACATGCAAGAGGACTTCACAAAGTTCATGGAAGAGGGAGTTAAAATATAAGTTCATTTGAGTGCAAAAAAAATTTTGAAATCCATGCATATTTTTTCACAACATGCATTTTCCATGAGATTTTTTAAGACTCTGTGTGAATAGATTTCAAAAATGTTTTTGCATCAAAATTAACTTAGTGGGGCCAGTGCTGTGGCGCAGCAGGTTAACGCCTTGAACTGAAGCACCGGAATCCCATATGGACGCAGGTTTGGGACCCAGCTGTTTCACTTCCTATCCAGCTCTCTGCTATGGCCTGGGAAAGCAGTAGAAGATGACCCAAGTATTTGGACCCTGGCACCCACATGGGAGACCCAGAAGAAGCTCCTGGCTCCTGGCTTCAGTTTGGCACAGCTCTGGCCTTTACAGCCAACTGGAGTGAACCAGTGGATGGAAGACCTCTCTTTCTCTGCCTCTCCTTCTCTGTGTAAATATGACTTCAAATAAATAAATAAATCTTTAAAAATTAACTTAACTTTTAATTCAATTTTCCATGAACTTTTTGAAGTATTCACAGATACTCAAAACTCTAAATGTAGAAAGCAGTAGATTAAACAAGTTATATCAGATAAACACAAACAAAAATAGGAAACCAATTCAAGTGTTCAATACCTGAACTGTTTCCTTTTACTTCTAGGATAACCTTCATTTTTAACTTTAATTAGTATCAGCAAAATGAATGCAATATGTCAAAACAAAGTAAAAATCAGAGTATTAAATGGGACAAAAGTAGTTACTTTATGAAAGCTAAATTATACATGAAGATTTAACTACCGTTGTGTTTATGGACTGAATAAGAAAATATATTAAAATATATAAATAACTTAATAGCATATATTTATATCATCTGAAAGTAGAAAAATAATTTGATAAAATAATGGTGAGTGATTTATGGCAAATCTCTGTTTCAGCACAATTAAAATATATATATATGAACTAAATATTTTATTGTTGTTCTGATATGTGCCTATCAAATACTCTTTCTTGAATGCAGAATATGCCAATTAAAGTTAGCATGTTTCCCTTTGTGATTTAAACAACTTGATACCTTAGGACAAAATAAAAAATAAATTCAAATATATTGATAAATTCAGACATATTATCTGACTATAATGCAACACTGAAAATGCATAATAATGGTAGTATAACGCAAATAAAATATACAAAGCTATTATTTCCTTCTGCAAATATGCCAATATATAGGAGAACTTAGAGACAGTGATGATTTTGTCTCCCTCTGCCTAAACAATTTTGCTTTTCTAATTATTCATGGGAATGGGATAAATATTCTTGTGCGTACATTTTTGCAAGTTTCTATAAATATGCCAATAGAATCAAGAATTGCCAAATCTTTCTTCAAAAAATATGCACCAACTAGTATATTCACCAGCACTGTTAAAGAATGCCTGTTTACATGTTTGTTTATAATCTTATAAGAAATGTCTACTTACTGTTCTATTTAAACTGTTCCCCAGAATATTAAAAAGTGGAAAATATTCCAAAGCTTTTGAAATCAGCAAATAACCTGACAAAACGAACATTGCAATGGAACACTATGGTGAAGTGTCACTTGTGGGTATAAGTACCAGAATTTTCAATAAAATATGAGCAAATCTCATCTAGGGACATAATTAAAAAATACCATACAATGATCTAGTGAGCTAATATAATATTAGGAAATGCATTCTTATTATTCATTATAAGTCAAAGAGGAAAGACTATGTACTTATTTTGGTAGTTGCTAAACAGCATTTGTTATTTTCAAAGTTACTATGATTATAAGTATATCCTAAATAAGATGGCTACAGGTGCCACAATGCTGCAATGCTATATCTCATGTGAACGATGGTTGGGTCCCAGCTAGTCCACTTTCAATCCAACCCTTTGCTAATGCTTGTGGAAAAGCTGCAGAAAATGATCCAATCTGCTTGGACCCTTGCCACCCGTGGGAGAGACCATGAATCAAGCTCCTGGCTCCTGGCCTTGGCTTGGCCCAGCCCTGATCGTTGCGGACATTTAGGGAATGAATCAGCCAATAGATGTCTTTCTCTCTGTCTTTGTCTCTGTCTCTGTGTGTGTGTCTGTGTGTGTGTTTGTCTCCCTCTCTTTCTCTGTAACTCTTTCAAATAAATAATGAAATCAATCTTTAAAAAAAATCTTTAAAAAATGATCTGTGAATGGTACACAATGTGTTTTAGTAAAAATAATGGAATGCATGGTATAAAACTTAAAATATGGAAATTTATTATAACATGACATGATCTATAAATCTGAATTATTTAAGGAAGTAGTTGAAATATTATAATGCAATGATTTAATAAACTAGATAAAATATCAAGCACTAATTTACTAGTAGTAGCCAAATGACAGAAAGTTTGTGAGATGGCATTCATTTTAGTAATAACAGAAAACTACTGATATTGAGAAAAAAGATTAAACTTTCGGTCAGTTAGTAACATATTTGATAAAGGGATAAAATCCTTGATACATAATAATTTAATATTCAACAATTCATTTGAATTGTATTTTGAGTTGAAGACAATCTTAAAATGCATGCTGAAGAGATAAAATGATAACAGAATATTCCTCACCTCTTAGGTGATCTAGAAGAAAAAAGATAAACATGATCCAGTCCTAAATTGGGTTGGAAGATGCAGTCATCTATAGAATGCTTGCTGCACTGTAAAGTGGTATCCCTGTTGTGATGGACAGTTTGGCAGGACTTTTGTAGTATATTCCTTTGGAACAGCAAATATACTATAGAGTATAGTCTGCAGAAATAATATCTTATGTGTGTGTGTGCACAAGAGCATGTGCATGGATTTTTTAATCACAGCACTGTTTACATGAGTGAAATTTTATAAATCATCCCTAATGCCAATCAACATAAAACTGATGAAACGAATCATGTTACCTGCCAGTAAAATGGAACACTATGCAGTTATTTTAAATTCAAAATGACATAAAATGACTCCAATACTGTTAAGAAGTTACAAAACATCATTTGTAATATAATTATTTTCCAGTTAAAACTGTGTGTGTGTGTGTGTGTGTGTGTGTGTGTGTGTGTGTGTTTGAACAGGCCATTAAGAGAGGTTCTAGAACTGGAAACTAGGGGCCACACCTAAAACAAAGAGGTAATAGATATTCCCAAATTCTATAGGGGATCACCAACAATGAGGCTGGACACAAGACACTTGAGAATACTAATAAGCTGCAAAAATCTTTCACTTGCCCTCAATCATCACCCTAAGCCTTTCTTTAAAGCACCAAGAGGACAAGGTTCCATGAGAGTCACCAGGAAAGAATGTGAGTATTGTCAGGAAAATGAAGCACATTTTGTTCCCAGGTCTACTTCCACTGAAGCAATGCAATTATGGATCTGTCCCGTCTCTAACATACAGCATGCAGGTAAAAAGAAAAGATAATGGATCAGCTAGATTTTTAAAGATACATGAGTTTCCCAAAGCTAAAGAGAATATATGGTAGATAGCTGGGTTTTTCAGAAAGTCTACCAGGTGTACAATCTATGATGGAAGGTTGTGGCAGAAGTACTGGGAGAGTTGTCTATCCACAGTCATATCTCTCATAACAGGCAGTAGAGAATCCTTGCAGAGGTGTTTTTTTTTTTTTTTTTTTTTTTTTTTTTAAGTTCATCCATGGCCCCTCTTTAGAGAACCAGCATTTAGATGCTGAATACACAAAGATCATCCAGGACCAGTAGATGCTAACCAGAAAAGCATCAGTGATCAACAAAGATAATGTTACAACTTAAGTAAACATTTCAAGGACATTGTCCTTTCCCTTCATTATACTTCCCAGTCCCCAAAACTTATTTTAAGCCATACTTTCATAATATGAAATAGAACATGCCCTCTCCAATTAGACATAAATCAGATGTAATATTATGCTTTTAAATTGAGTATGTCGGCCGGCGACGCGGCTCAATAGGCTAATCTTCCACCTACCGGCGCCGGCACACCAGGTTCTAGTCCCGGTCGGGACGCTGGATTCTGTCCCGGTTGCCCCTCTTCCAGGCCAGCTCTCTGAAGTAGCCCAGGAAGGCAGTGGAGGATGGCCCAAATGCTTGGGCCCTGCACCCCATGGGAGACCAAGATAAGTACCTGGCTCCTGCCATTGGATCAGTGCGGTGCGCCGGCCGCAGCGCGCTGGCTGCGCCGGCCATTGGAGGGTGAACCAACGGCAAAGGTGTGGGGAGCAAACCGGACTAGACTGAGTTACTGGAATTAAGACTTATTCTATGCATCTGCTCTCCCACAATATGGCGCTGGGAGAGAAGTAAACAGCTTCCGCACAGCTGCCTCCAGTTCAACCAATAAACTGTAGGACTTGCTCCTGATTGGAGGAGAGCAGCGTACTCGGCGTGTGGGCAGCCGAGTTAGGATTGGCGGAGGAGGACTATAAAGGAGGAGAGAGACGGCATGCACCAGGAACATCTATGGGGAACATCTAAGGGAACCCGTGCAGCCCCCGAGAAAGCCGGCCGGCGGTGTGCCACTCCCCTGCGGAAGTGGGGAATGTGGCCAGGGGGAACTGCCCTTCCACGGAGGTGGAAGGGATAGTAGCCAACCCGGGAAGAACCAGCAGCAAACCCGGGGAGGGCCGAGCAGACGAAAGAACAGCGCAGGGTCCTGTGTCGTTCCTCCACGAAGAGGGGGAGCGACATAATGGTGCCGTGACTCGGATATGAAGCCTAGGCAGGGTTCAGTGTCGTTCCTCCATGAAGAGGGGGAGCGACATAATGGTGCCGTGACTCGGATAGGAAACCTAGGACGGATAGCAAACTTAGGAGGGAAGAAACGGGAAGAACTGGGAAAAATACCAGAGAGAGAGACTAGCAAACAGCCTAGGGAAAAGCCGGACGAAAAGGGTGCCGGAAGAAGCTATTGAAAGCCTAGGCATAGACTCGGATACGGACTACGGGGGGAAGCTGGGAGAAATCTCTAAGGGCGAAAGCGAAAGTGAAAGCTAGAACAAACAGACTCGGACGCGGACCGTGGGGAGAGGCCAGGAGAAATGAGGGAGGAATGTTGTTGGAAGAAAACTTAGGGAAACATACCGGGTAGAGAAAAGTGTTAGGGAAATTGAAGCCGCGGGGGGCAGGCCGAGGCGGATACGAAAGCCACTTTGGGATTCTCAAGTTAGCCTGGGAATAGGGGGCGAAAAGTTGAAACCAGAAGCTGAAACGTAAGCCAGATTGGGATCCGTCTGATTAGCCCGGGGAGCAAAGGACGGGAAGCCAAACCGTGGGGCGGAGACGTATGCTGGGTTGAATTCGCCAGGCTAGCCCGGGGAACTTAGATTGAATGCTAGTGGCGGACATGTAAGCTACGCTGTGTTACTCGCGGAAGCCACCGCGCGCAGACAGAGCGTGCGGGGCTCAAGTACATAGGGAACGCGGGGCTAGCGCGGAGACCGCGGAGTGTGCGCACAAAGCCGAGCCGCACAGAGCCGCGAAGCCGCGCGGAGCCGTGAAGCTGCCGGCAGGGCGAGGCGCCGGAAAGCTGCCGAGAAGCAGCCTCGGGGCGGGCGCAGCCGGGAAGCTGCAGGGATAAGAGAAACAGAAGTTTAGAAATGGAATGAGAGCGGGAAGCTGCGGGGATAAGAGAAACAGAAGTTTAGAAGTAAAGTGAGAGAAATAGGAATGCTGGAAGATAGAAGTAAAATGGGAGAAATAGGAATGCCCGGAGATAGAGAAATAGAGAAATAGAAAGGCCTCCCTACAACACTGCAATGTGAGAGCTTGGATTCGGTCTGCCTGATTAAGTGAGGCGATGAGCACGATGAGCACCTGCGGCGGCTAGCAGCTTATGCGCCGCAGGTCACCGAAGACAGGCACGAATTAACATCAGTAAGGCCTCCCCACAAAAAGGCAATGAGAAGGCTTGGATTCGGTTTGCCTGATAGGGCTTGTAAGCCCCTGCAGGCTCGACCAGAGCATGCGCTGCAGGGCACCGAACACAGGCACGCATCAGCGCCTAAAAACCTCCTCACAACATGGCGAAGAGAGGACCCGGATTCGGTTTGCCTGATTGATAGGACTTGTAAGAGCCTGTGGCAACTCTAGCAAGTAGAGCAGAGTGTGTGCCGCGGGACACCGAAGACAGGCGCGTATCAACGCCAAAAATAAAAAGAAAGGGGGATCTGTGGGGAGCAAACCGGACTAGACTGAGTTACTGGAATTAAGACTTATTCTATGCATCTGCTCTCCCACAATATGGCGCTGGGAGAGAAGTAAACAGCTTCCGCACAGCTGCCTCCAGTTCAACCAATAAACTGTAGGACTTGCTACTGATTGGAGGAGAGCAGCGTACTCGGCGTGTGGGCAGCCGAGTTAGGATTGGCGGAGGAGGACTATAAAGGAGGAGAGAGACGGCATGCACCAGGAACATCTATGGGGAACATCTAAGGGAACCCGTGCAGCCCCCGAGAAAGCCGGCCGGCGGTGTGCCACTCCCCTGCGGAAGTGGGGAATGTGGCCAGGGGGAACTGCCCTTCCACGGAGGTGGAAGGGATAGTAGCCAACCCGGGAAGAACCAGCAGCAAACCCGGGGAGGGCCGAGCAGACGAAAGAACAGCGCAGGGTCCTGTGTCGTTCCTCCACGAAGAGGGGGAGCGACACAAAGGAAGACCTTTCTCTCTGTCTCTCTCTCTCTCACTGTCCACTCTGCCTGTCAAAAAAAAAATTGAGTGTGTCTGAGTTGTTACATGAATAAGAAGCTTGACTGTGTAATTGTAGCAGATACATCTTTTGTGTCTATTCAAATCCTTTTGACTTCACTAGTTATTGTAGCTAATGACACAAAATCCAGTTCCACCCAGGCTTCCACATGTTTCATATAGGTTGTGCCTGACTGTGCCTGACCTTATTTCTCTTCCTTCTTATCATAGGTCTTCTCTGGTACCATAGCATAAGAGCTGAAAGGAAACTACTTAGTATCCTAAATGAACAACCAAAATAGGAAGGAGAATTAACGACCAGAGATTTAATTCTTTAAATAAAATACATTTGGTATAAAATAAATTCACTCATTCTCTCTCTCTCTCTCTCTCTCTCTCTCTCTTTCTTCTTTCTTTCAAGGGTAGATGGTTCTAAGATGCATTTCAGAGTCATCTTGCAAATCTCATGGCTTCTGTACAGTTGCTTATAATAATGGTTAATTCAATAATCAATGTTCCTTCTGTGTTCCATTATGCTTGTCACTCCTGCCTGCCTTCTAGGATCATATACTTAAACTAAATAAAAGCCTTTATCTCAAGCTCTACTTTTGGAGAACCTGTGTTATGACAGTTGGTGCTAAGAGCTGCCTTATCTAGGAGAACCATGGGGTAGTGATTTAGAGCTGGATAACTCACTGATCATATGTCAGGAACTTCATTGCTGATAGTAAGTGGAAGAAACAACCACTGGCAATAGTATCAGTTACTTAAGACTTCAACTTCATCTTGATGGAGAAATTGCACACAGATCATAAAACATTACGATATGTGGTGTTGTGACACAGCATTTATATGATTATAATGTTAATTATAATTATGAAGATTGTGAAGTGAGATAGCTGTTGTTAATTCCCTTAAAAGCTTTGAAAAGAAAATGACATGTTCAGGTCAACCAAATAACAACTCCAGTCATGCTGTGAAATCCAGATGGCCTCTGGTGGCATTTAGTGAAGCTTCATCAACAACTTCAGGGTCAACTGAAGGGTCAATGACCAGCAAAAGTGACCACATGGAATGATATTCTATGGTAAAGCCGCGACTACAAAAGGAACAAAAAGAGAGACCCTCAGACATGAGATGGCCATGAATGAATGGACAAGCTTGAGAATCTGACCCTTTAGATTCCTCTGAATTTTCTGTATTAAAAGCAGCAGCCCTCTTCCTCGTGTTATAAACGAGCAGTCTCTCCTGCCTTAAGACTCTGCATAAACCTCACCTTAGCCAGTTACCGTAAAAGATGATATTTGCCTCCCTCATGATCTCGGGCTTCTTCAATCTACTGCATCCAGGCCAACAATTGAATCATATTTCACTTAGCCTTAGTTAACATGCATTCTCATATGACAGAAAAAATGTATATACTGAAAGAATTATAAGGCCAAATTACTATATACCAGAAGGCTTATATACCAGTATGTATATATGTTTATATATATTTATGAATATATATATATGTATATCAGAAAGATAATATATGTCTGTGCTCATCTGGCTAGTGCTATTGCTGTGTCCCTCACTTGTCAGCAGCAGAATCTATAACCGAGGCCTAAATATGACACCATTTCTTAAGGTGACTAATCAGCTACTAGATGCCTACTAGGTGATTCACCCTATTTCAAATTTTCACCTTCTCAAATATGGATTTTTCATTCCCTACATCAACATCACCATTAAAGGGTGATAGAATATCTTATCCATTCATGCAGTATTCTGCACAGTATTGCTCAAATTACAGGATCAATTTTATAGCAAAGTAGATGTTACGATGAGCACATGATAATGGAGTTTACTGGATTCGCCATTTACCTCATTACTCAGAAAAAGCTAGCCCTTTATAAAATTGGAATGGCCAGCTCAAATTCTTTAGGCTCCGTGCTCAAGAACAACAGCTTGAGTCATAGTGTTATCTTCAGTACCCAATTAATGGAGTCTGAAATTAATTAAATTTAATTGTAGCTGCAGGTTTAATATAATTCTTACCCCCGGTAGAAGCATTTTCCTCTTGAGGATCAGGCTGTCTTAAGGTAACTGAACCTAAAGTTTGCAGAATGCCTGGAACTAGGTCATTGGGAAAGATGGTGAGAAGGGACAATTCTATTTCTACCACTTGATTCCTGGGGACACAACATCAAATATCATATCCTCCATCTAACCAGATATCACATCCACCCTCACCATCACTCCCACAGACCTATTTGCTGACTTTCCTCATACTCAGGTTCTGCTAGATTAATGAGTCCTGATTGTTAAGAGGAAGACACTTCTACTGGGGAAAGCATTACACTGAACTAGCAGCTACAATTACCACCTGATAATTTGTGGCTCCTCAAATTGTGTACTCGTGGATGTAATGAACTTTAATTACCCTGAGAGGCCTACAGTTTTCGCCACCTTATGGGGTGATGGGCAGAAGTATAAATAGAATCCAGGGACATTTTGATTTAGTGTACCATCATTTGTGCTTTTGTGAAGATACAAGACCTAATGGTGAGTAATCAATTACAGCAACCACAGCCCAATATGGTCAAAGGACAAGACTGGGTCAACCTATCAGGTGAGCAATATAGACCATAAAAAGCACAGGAAGAAAAAAAAGTAAGAAAAATCTAGAATGAGCCATGGAAGAGGCAGAGAATGAACACCAATTACACCCATAGGATAATTTGTGGTAACAGAGGCTTGTATTGTGTTTGCAGAGATTCTAGCTAATTATCATGTTGTAGGGGTCCCTGTGACATCTTGGCTTTTAATGGGAAAGAATGGTGCCGAGTGGAATATATTTGGCATCTCTTGTACCCTATTCGAATCTCTTGGTCTCACTTCCTCTTTTAGCTACTGCTGTATGAACTAATTCCACATGGCTTCAACTAGTTTGTCATTTGTACTAGCCACAAACCTCACATTTCTACCGCAAGGTTTCTCCAATAACTCAATGAGCATTGTAATGAGGAATTCTCTTAGCTCTGACACAGTGAAAAAGACTAATACCCTATTGATCTGGTTTCCTTGTGTTCCATATTTTTCTCCCCTAGTCTCTCAATCCTGTTTTCTGAATCACATTCTCAAGTGAACTATTCTTACACGAACTTGGTCATGGACTCTACATTCATGGGAACCCTGGACTTTAAAAGGAGGAGATTTAAAAATTCAATAAACATAAACAATACAGAATTTCACAATCAGGAAACTAAAAATTAAAACTTAAATAAAATCCCTTTTTTATATCTATTATACTGGCAGACTTTTTTAAAAATTGATAATTTTGTTTCTAATAAAGAGATATATCAATGGAAACTCCTGCATATCTGACAAAAATGTAAACTGATGCAGTCATTTGAATCTAACACTGTTGATCCTGACGGAAGGAAATAAGACATTAAGGAACACAACCCTGAGTATTCAATTCACATAAATTTCATAAAACAGGCAAAACTATGTAGTGTTTAGGAGACAGATAATCAGGAGAGTGATTATCTCTGGAGGAAAGATTGCAAATTTAGAGGGATCCATGGGAGTTCTCAGAGTTCTGGGTATGTTCTGTTCCTTGGTGTTGGTGGCAGTTTCATTATAAAATATATTATATGCATTTTTCTGAATGTATGATGTATTTCATTAAATAATTTTTAAAGATTTATTTATTTATTTGAAAGTCAGAGTTACACAGAGAGAGAAGAGGCAGAGAGAGAGAGATGGAGACAGAGACAGAGAGAGAAAAAGGTCTTCCATCCGCTGGTTCACTCTCCAATTGGCCACAAAGGCCGGAGCTGTGCCAATCCGAAGCCAGGAGCCAGAAGCTTCTTCCGGGTTTCCCACGCAGCTTCAGGGGCCCAAGACTTGGGTCATCCTCTACTGCTTTCCCATGTCACAACAGAGAGCTGGATTGCTCATTAAATAATTTAAAAGATTACTTGTGGAGCCGGCACTGTGGCGTAGCAGGTAAAGCCACTGCTTACAGTGCCAGCATCCAATAGGGACGCTGGTTCGAGTCCCGGCTGTTCCACTTCCAATCCAGCTCTCTGCTATGGCCTGGGAAAGTAGTAGAAGGTGGCCCAAGTCCTTGGGCCCCTGCACCAGCATGAGAGACATGGAATAAGCTCCTGGCTTCTGGCTTGGAATCTGCGCAGCTCTGGCCTTTTTGGCCAATTTTTTCAGTGGACCAATGGATGAAAGACCTCTCTCTCTCTCTCCTCTCCTCTCTCTGTGTAACTCTGACTTTCAAATAAATAAATAAATCTTTAAAAAATATGTGTAATCAAGGGAGCTCACACAAGTAAGCCTGTGATGGGTTAACTGAAATCAGTCAATTCAATCAACAGAAATTCTGGGAATTAATAACTAGAAAATGCACTTTAAAAAGAATATCACTGATTTGTTTCCTAAACTAAAGTTTGGCTTTTTGCTTTTATTTTTTAAGTCTTCAATAGGCTTTCCCATGAATCATCATGGTTAGAAAACTTCAAAGGAAACCTGAAAAGAGCACAACTGAAAACAAGAAAGATTTTATGAATCAAAGAGAAAGGGAGAGGGAGGGAGGGAGGGAGAGAAGGAGAGAGAGAGTTCAGCATATTTTTACTAAGATTTGTAACTCAAATTATGTAAGTTTCATGTATTCTTAGTAAGGGTATATGATCAGTGCTATTCAGTTATAAGGGATTATGATATGATAGACAACTTCAAATGACAAAATTCATGTTACATCAATATATGATATATATCTCTTATTCTGAATATGTAGACAAAAGGATTTCAATTTGTTAATACTATGTCAATTTCTTTCCAATGTAAATATTTATTGTCTATAACATTGACCAGTTATTGAAAATAATGATTTTAGGGAAGACAAAATTATGATCCTGCATACTGTATTAATCCAGTCCTGATAAAATTTTACCTGTTTTTATTAATTCTTCTAATGTAGAAAGAACTCAAATACATTGTCCTGTATTTAGTTTGATTTACCTGTTTTAATAACTGAACCTACAAGTATTAAACTTCAATTATGCTTAAATCTTAAAATACAAAACTAGTATGTGCAAATAAGCCTTTCTTCCTGAGATTTTCTTATTTATAATCATGAAACTCCATTACCTTTGGCCATAGTAATAGTAAAATAAAATTGTATTATATATTGGTCTAAAGATAAAGATATGCATTATGCTAATTTCCTTATCATTTTATTTTTATTCAAAATAAATCACACACTTAAGAATTAACATGAAAAATTCCTTGATTATTCACATACCTGTCAAGTATTCCCATGCAGTTTTAATTGAAACTGCTCAGAGTGGGCATTTAGCCTATCAGTAAAGATGTCCATATTCTACATCTGAGTACCGGAGTTCAGTTCCTAGCACTGGCTCCTGACTGCATCTTCCCGCTCTATGCAGACCCTAAGAGGCAGAATTGATGGCTCAAGTAGTTGGGTGCCTGCCACCCTCCCTGGGAGACCTCGATTGCATTTCTAACTCCCAGCCTTGGACCTGGCTCAGTCCTAGCCATGTTGGCTATTTGGGGAATGATGCAGCAGTCAGAAGCTCTCTGTATTTCTTGCTTTCTCTCTCCTTCCCTCTTTCTCTGTGGCTCTTCCTCAAACAAATAATTTTTTAATTTTAAATAATTGAAGATGTTCAACGAATTGCACATTGGGAAATGTACAACACTCCCTGTATTATTAGGAAATATATTAGCATAATTAAATAACTAAAATATAAAGAAGTATGTATTTAATTAAAGTTGTGAATGTGGAAATCCTATTTGGAAATTTGTTTGCCTTGGCACCTCAAAGTTTTCTTAAGTTCTGGAAAATGCTTACATGCATCATTGTTTTGGAATGAATTCTATCCTTCCAAAATTTGCTGAAACTCTAACTCCCAGTAGCTCAGAATGCAGCTGTATTTGGAGTGCAGCCTCTAAAGAGATAATTAATTTAGAATTGCGTCAATGGGGAGAGCCCTAATCCAGTATCACTGGTGTCCTTATAAGAAGAGGGATTACAACACAAACAACACACCAAGGGACAACCATGTGAGCAATAAGGCAGATCTCTGCAAGCCAAGGAGAGACACATCAGGAAAAAATAAATTATACTGACATGTTGATATTGGACTCCCAGCCTCCAGAATTATGAGAAAATAAAGTTCTATTGTTTCATCCATCTTGCCAGTGGTATTTTGTTCTGGCACCCTTAACAAACTAATATAATCACAATATTCTGTGACTTATTCATCCCATAAAAAAAGGTAAAAAAGCAATGATTATCAAATATTTGTATTACCAGATATTCAAAAAAGCAGATCTTTATAGTCTAAATTTCCCATTAAATTTAGAAAAAAAATAGTGTGCACAAATCTGTATATAAATCAATTCTCCCCAACCTGGTTTGTGGACAACTTGCATAAGAAGATATATCTGAATCTCAAATTTAGGTTATGTGTGCATGAGGGCACAGGAATATTAACAGACAACACATGAGGGTTTCCTGGGGCCTCCTACTACTATTAGATTTCCAACTCCTAGAAAATTTGCTCAAGTAAATTAGGATTGCGTTTCACTGATATCTAGAAGTTAGTGGATTCAAGTTTCTTTTTTTAACCCTGGTCTTATTTTCAAGGTTTTGGTTCTGCTACTATTGCCCTTTCTGAGAATGTAGCACATCTAGGAACATCTAAGGGCCACCTTGCATACTGAGAGAACTAAATCTGTGCTGTGTAAAACTGTGAAGAAGAGATGTAATGGATAGCTCTACCAACAACTCTGTGCCTCAGTTATGTCAATTTGGCCACAAGTCAGTCCTAGTTTTGCCCAAAGTCTCAAAATTCTCAGTCAGCACAACTACTTCATCTTCTGATTATAATCTTCATAGAAGGATGAAATGATTCCAACTGTGGTAGGAGATGAGATTTTAGGAAATCCCCTGTATCTTACCATATTTTTCCCATTTCTTGGAGGCTTCATTATTCATGAAACACGTATATGTATGTGTACCCACAGACACATGCACATACAATACCTCCCTTTGTTCTTATGAGTTTTCCTCTTTTTTAAGCCCCAAATTAAAAATCCCTCACTCATAGGAACTTAGTTGAATACCTGTAGAGGTGAATAGCCCACCAGTTACTTGAAAAGCACACCTATCTGACCATGGTTAAGATATCTTTTTTTTTTTTCTTTCTTTTTTTTTTTTAAACTTTTATTTAATGCATATAATTTTCCAAAGTACGACTTATGGATTACAATGGCTTCCCCCCCATACCGTCCCTCCCACCCACAACCCTCCCCTTTCCCACTCCCTCACCCCTTCCATTCACATCATGATTCATTTTCGATTATCTTAATATACAGAAGATCAGCTTAGTATACATTAAGTATGGATTTCAACAGTTTGCTCCCACACAGAAACATAAAGTGAAAAATAATAGATGATTTTTTTAAATGATGATGAAATCAGAGCAGACCTATTGTCATGTTTAATCCCAGTGAGAGTCAAGTTGGGAATTGATAATTTCTTTTTTTTTTTTTTTTTTTTTTACAGAGGATCAGTTTAGTATGCATTAAGTAAGGATTTCAACAGTTTGCACCCCCATAGAAACACAAAGTGAAGTATATTGTTTGAGTACTCGTTATAGCATTAAATCTCAATGTACAGCACATTAAGGATAGAGATCCTACATGAGGAGTAAGTGCACAGTGACTCCTGTTGTTGACTTTACCAATTGACACTCCTGTCTATGGCATCAGTAATCTCCCTATGCTCCAGTCATGAGTTTCCAAGGCTATGGAAGCCCTCTGAGTTCTCCGACTCTTATCTTGTTTAGACAAGGTCATAGTCAAAGTGGAGGTTCTCTCCTCCCTTCAGAGAAAGGTACCTCCTTCTTTGATGACCTGTTCTTTCCACTGGGATCTCACTCGCAGAGATCTTTTGCCAGAGTGTCTTGGCTTTCCATGCCTGAAATACTCTCATGAGCTTTTCAGCCAGCTCCGAATGCCTTTAGGGCTGATTCTGAGGCCAGAGTGCTATTTAGGACATCTGCCATTCTATGAGTCTGCTGAGTATCTCACTTCCCATGTTGGATCACTCTCCCCTTTATTTACTCCATCGGTTAGCGTTAGCAGGTACTAGACTTGTCTATGTGTTCCCTTTGACTCCCAGTCCCTTCACCATGACCAACTGTGAACTGAAACTGATCACCTGGAACAGTGAGATGGCATTGGTACATGCCACCTCGATGGGATTGAATTGGAATCCCCTGGTATGCTTCCAACTCCACCACTTGGGGCAAGTCAGCCTGAGCATGTCCCAAATTATACATCTCTTCCCTCTCCCATTCCCACCACCATGTTCAACAGGGATCACATTTCAGTTAATTTTCAACACTTAAGAATAACTGTGCATCAATTACAGATCTAAACCAGTCATATTAAGTAGAACAGATAAAAAAAACTACTAAGAGGGATAATGTATTAAGTTGTTCATTAACAGTCAGGGCTATGCTGATCAAGCCACCATTTCCCATAGTGTCCACCTCACTCCAACAGGTTTCCCTCTTGGTGTTCAGTCAGTCGTCACCGATCAGGGAGAACATATGGTATTTGTCCCTTTGGGACTGGCTTATTTCACTCAGCATGATGTGTTCCAGATTCCTCCATTTTGTTGCAAATGACTGGATTTCGTTGTTTCTTACTGCGGTATAGTATTCTAAAGAGTACATATCCCATAATTTCTTTATCCAGTCTATCGTTGATGGACATTTAGGTTGGTTCCAGGTCTTAGCTATTGTGAATTGAGCTGCAATAAACATTAGGGTGCAGACCGCTTTTTTGTTTGCCAATTTCAATTCCTTTGGGTAAATTCCAAGGAGTGGGATGGCTGGGTCGAACGGTAGGGTTATCTTCAGGTTTCTGAGGAATCTCCAGACTGACTTCCATAGTGGCTTGACCAGCTTGCATTCCCACCAACAGTGGGTTAGTGTCCCTTTTTCCCCACATCCTCGCCAGCATCTGTTGTTGGTAGATTTCTGAATGTGAGCCATTCTAACCGGGGTGAGGTGAAACCTCATTGTGGTTTTGATTTGCATTACCCTGATTGCTAATGACCTTGAACATTTTTTCATGTGCCTGTTGGCCATTTGGATTTCCTCTTTTGAAAAATGTCTGTTGAGGTCCTTGGCCCATCTCTTAAGTGGGTTGTTGGTTTTGTTTTTGTGGAGTTTCTTGATCTCTTTGTAGATTCTGGTTATTAACCCTTTATCTGTTGCATAGTTTGCAAATATTTTTTCCCATTCTGTCGGTTGTCTCTTCACTCTCCTGACTGTTTCTTTTGCAGCACAGAAACTTCTCAATTTGATGCAATCCCAATAGTTGATTTTGGCTTTGACTGCCTGTGCCTCCCGGGTCTTTTCCAGAAATTCTTTGCCTGTGCCAATATCTTGAAGGGTTTCTCCAATGTTCTCTAGTAACTTGATGGTGTCAGGTCATAGATTTAGGTCTTTAATCCATGTTGAGTGGATTTTTGTGTAAGGTGAAAGGTAGGGGTCTTGCTTCATGCTTCTGCACGTGGAAATCCAATTTTCCCAGCACCATTTATTGAATAGACTGTCCTTGCTCCAGGAATTAGTTTTAGATCCTTGATCAAATATAAGTTGGCTGTAGATGTTTGGGTTGATTTCTGGTGTTTCAATTCTGTTCCATTGGTCTATCCATCTGTTTCTGTACCAGTACCATGCTGTTTTAATTACAACTGCCCTGTAGTATGTCCTGAAATCTGGTATTGTGATGCCTCCGGCTTTGTTTTTGTTGTACAAGATTGCTTTAGCTATTCGAGGTCTCTTGTGCCTCCATATAAATTTCAGCACCATTTTTTCCAGATCTGAGAAGAAGGTCTTCGGTATCTTGATTGGTATTGCATTGAATCTGTAAATTGCTTTTGGGAGAATGGACATTTTGATGATATTGATTCTTCCAATCCATGAGCATGGAAGATTTTTCCATTTCTTGGTATCCTCTTCTATTTCTTTCTTTAAGGTTTTGTAATTTTCATCGTAGAGATCTTTAACGTCTTTGGTTAAGTTTATTCCAAGGTATTTGATTGTTTTTGTAGCTATTGTGAATGGGATTGATCTTAGAAGTTCTTCCTCAGCCATGGCATTGTCTGTGTATACAAAGGCTGTTGATTTTTGTGCATTGATTTTATACCCTGCTACTTTGCCAAACTCTTCTATGAGTTCCAGTAGTCTCTTAGTAGAGTTCTTTGGGTCCCCTAAATACAGAATCATGTCATCTGCAAAGAGGGATAGTTTGAGTTCTTCCTTCCCAATTTGTATCCCTTTAATTACTTTTTCTTGCCTAATAGCTCTGGCTAGAACTTCCAGAACTATATTGAATAGCAGTGGTGAGAGTGGGCATCCCTGTCTGGTTCCAGATTTCAGTGGAAATGCTTCCAACTTTTCCCCATTCAATAGGATGTTGGCTGTGGGTTTTTCATAGATTGCTTTGATTGTATTGAGGAATGTTCCTTCCAAACCCAGTTTGCTTAGAGTTTTCATCATGAACGGGTGTTGTATTTTATCAAATGCTTTCTCGGCATCTATTGAGATAATCATATGGTTTTTCTTCTGCAGTCTGTTAATGTGGTGTATCACATTGATTGTCTTGCGCACATTAAACCATCCCTGCATACCAGGGATAAATCCCACTTGGTCTGGGTGGATGATCTTTCTGATGTGTTGTTGCATTCTATTGGCGAGAATTTTATTGAGGATTTTTGCATCTATGTTCATCAGGGATATTGGTCTGTAATTCTCTTTCAGTGCTGCATCTTTCTCTGGCTTAGGAATTAAGGTGATGCTGGCTTCATAGAAAGAATTTGGGAGGACTCCCTCTTCTTCGATTGTTCTGAATAGTTTGAGAAGAATTGGAGTTAGTTCTTCTTTAAACGTCTGGTAGAATTCAGCAGTGAATCCATCTGGTCCTGGGCTTTTCTTTGTTGGGAGGGCCTTTATTACTGTTTCAAATTCTGTCTCAGTTATGGGTCTGTTTAGGTTTTCGATGTCTTCCTGGTTCAATTTAGGCAGGTTGCATGTGTCCAGGAATCTATCCATTTCTGATAGGTTTCCCTGTTTGCTGGCATACAAGTCCTTGTAGTAATTTCTGATGATTCTTTTTATTTCTGTGGTGTCTGTTGTTACGTTTCCTTTTCATCTCTGATTTTATTGATTTGGGTCTTTTCTCTTCTTTTTTTAGTTAGTTGGGCCAATGGGGTGTCAATTTTGTTTATTTTTTCAAAAAACCAGCTCTTCGTTTGGCTGATTTTTTGTAATGTTTTTTTGGATTCAATCCTGTTGATTTCTTCTCTGATTTTAATGATTTCTCTTCTCCTACTAGATTTGGGTCTGATTTGCAGTAGGTTTTCTAGATCCTTGAGGTGAATTGAAAGCTCATCTATTTTGTGTCTTTCCAATTTCTTGATGTAGGCACCTATTGATATAAACTTTCCTCTTAACACTGCTTTTGCTGTGTCCCATAAATTTTGGTATGTTGTGCTGTTATCCTCATTTACTTCCAGAAAGTTTTTGATTTCTCTTTTGATTTCTTCTATGACCCATTGTTCATTCAGGAGCATGTTGTTCAATCTCCATGTGTTTGCGTATGCTCTAGGGATTCCTGAGTTACTAATTTCCAACTTCATTCCTTTATGGTCTGAGAAGCTGCATGGTATGATTCTAATTCTTTTGAATTTGCTCAGACTTGCTTTATGGCCTAGTATGTGGTCAATCCTAGAGAAGCTTCCATGTACTGCTGAGAAGAATGTAAAATCTTTAGCTGTGGGATTGAAAGTTCTGTATATATCTGTTAGATCCATTTGGGCTATAGTGTCGTTTAAATCTACTGTATCCTTGTTGATCTTCTGACCGGATGATCTGTCTATTTCTGAGAGTGGAGTATTGAAGTCCCCCAGTACTACTGTATTGGGGTCTAAGACTCCCTTTAAGTCCGTTAATAAATCTTTTAGATAAACTGGTGCCCTGTAGTTAGGTGCATATACATTGATAATTGTTGTATCTTCCTGTTGAATTGATCCCTTAATCATGATATAGTGTCCCTCTTTGTCTCTCTTAACAGTTTTTGTGGTAAAGTTTATGTTGTCCGATATTAAGATGGCTACGCCCGCTCTTTTTTCATTTCTGTTGGCATGGTATATCTTTTTCCAGCCTTTCACTTTCAGTCTGTATGGATCTTTGTTGGAAAGGTGTGTTTCTTGTAAGCAGCATATAGATGGGTTTTGTTCCTTAACCCAATCAGCCAATTGGTGTCTTTTAACTGGACAGTTCAGGCCATTCACGTTCAAAGTGACTAATGATAAGTGGTAACTTTGCCCTGCCATTTGCCAAAGATAAGTTCTAATATATGCTTTGAATTCCCTGTGATCTTTTGCTGTGAGGTTTCCTTCCTTGGTTTCCTTCCTTTACCTTCTTTCATATTGATGACCGTGTTTCTGTGTTTCTGTGTGTAACACATCTTTAAGCATCTTTTGCAGGGCTGGACGAGTGGCAACAAATTCTTTCAATTTCTGTTTGCAATGAAAAGTCTTTATTTCACCTTCATTCACAAATGATAGCTTTGCAGGATATAATATTCTGGGCTGGCAGTTGTTCTCTCTTAGTACCTGGGCTATATCTCGCCATTCCCTCCTAGCTTTTAGAGTTTCTGATGAGAAGTCAGCTGTGAGTCTGATTGGAGATCCTCTGAGAGTAATCTGACGTTTCTCTCTTGCACATTTTAGGATCTTTTCTTCATGTTTCACTGTGGAGAGTTTAATTACAACGTGTCGTGGTGAGGATCTCTTTTGGTCGTGTTTATTAGGGGTTCTGTGGGCTTCCTGTACTAGGATTTCTCTGTCCTTCTCCAAACCTGGGAAATTTTCTGCTAATATCTCACTAAAAAGGCCTTCTAATCCTTTCTCCCTCTCCATGCCTTCAGGAACTCCTAGAACCCGAATGTTGGGTTTTTTAATAGTATCCTGAAGATTCCCGACAATATGTTTCAGATTTCTAATTTCCTCTTCTTTTCTTTGGTCTGACTGTATCCTTTCCTGTGCTCTATCTTCTAAGTCCGATATTCTCTCTTCTGCTTCACCCATTCTGTTTGTAAGGCTCTCTATTGTGTTTTTCATTTGATCTATTGAATTCTTCACTTCAGTCACTATCACAGTTTCCTGTTGTACTAGTTGTTTCGTTTCATTTTGATTCCTCCTTAATATTTCATTTTCACGAGAGAGATTTTCTATCTTGTCCATTAAGGATTTCTGTAGTTCCAGAATTTGTTTTTGAGAACTTCTTAATGTTCTTATCAATTTTTTGAGATCTGCTTCTTGCATTTCTTCTATGTCATCATCTTCATAATCTTGAATTGGGGTGTCTTTTTCATTTGAGGGCGTCATGATGACTTCCTTGTTTTTATTACCTCGGTTTTTGCGTTTGTTATTTGGCATATTGGAGATATTTGGTTTCTTCACTGTGGTGCTTTTTCTTGTTATACTATGACTCTAGATTAAGTGGACTATCTGTTTTTGATGGAGCCTTAGGGCTTGAGATGGGTGTGGCCTGAGAGCTCTGTTTGGTGTGCCAAAGGTGACACTCCCAGGTTAGGCGTGGTAAATCTCTCTCTCTCTCTTTCTTTCTTTCTTTTTTTTTTTTTTTGATTCAAAAGGGAAGTAATTCCGCACAGCTGAATGAAGTTGGAGGTAGTTAGCAGGCAAATGATATACCCACAGGAGCCAGAGATCGGAAGCTCTTTCCCAAGATCCCCACAGGGAATCTGTTCGGCCCTCAGAGTGGGCTCAAATTCTCCTTCAGCCTCCCACTGGGTTGCCAAAGTTACAGAATTGTAGCGTCTCTGGAGAGTGCTCACGTGAATTCCGTGAGTTCTCTCCCCCACCGTCTCTTTTTTCACAGTCTCAGTTCAGTAGCACCACAAATTTACTAGCTCCTAATCTCCTGTTAATTCGCCCCTCCCAGAGTCAGGTTTTTCTGCTAGGCTCAGGGCCGGTGCAGACCTGAGGTCGCTCTGCTTATGACGTATGTCCAAGATGGCGCCTGCTCTTTGTCTTGCTCGCCCTTGAGAGGTGAGCGGAGAGAGAGAAACCCGTGTCCGTACTAGTCACCCTTTTTTTTTTCTCTCTCTCTCTCTCTCTTCCAGTTAGCCTTGTGAACTTCCCCCCCCGGGGGGTCGTTCCCTCTAGTCTCCTCTCTCTGCTTGCCTGCCAGTGTCTCGGGCTATTGAGGTTCGGCTCACCTCGTGTTCCAGCGCTGGTGTGTTGAGTCTGCCGCTGATGTCCCAAACTGTGGGCTCCCACGCTGTCCACGCAGGTCCGCTGTGAGTCACGCGTTCCGGAAGAGTTTCTTCTGCTGTTGCCTCCCCTACTCTTCCTTGAACCTGCAGTATCTCCACTTTTATTAAACTATCTCTCCCCAGACTATCAGTGTGCTCCCTTCCTATTCCGCCATCTTGCCGGGAGTCAAGATATCTTGATACAAAATATGAACAAAGTATGGCATTATCTATATAAAATATATATTGAGGTCCATATTGTGGCTCAGCAGGTTAAACCACTGCTTGTGACACAAGCATCCTATACCAGAGGGTGGTTTGAGTCCCAGTTGTTCCACATCTGATCCAGCTCCCTGCTAATGTGCTTGAGAAATCAGCCAATGAAGGTCCAAGTACTTAGGCCTGTGCTACTCATGTGGGAGACCTGAATGAAGCTCTGGGCTCTTGACTACGCTCTGGCCCAACCCAGGCTACTGCAGCATGGAGAGTGAAACAGTAGGTGGAAGATTCTCTCTCTCTCTCTCTCTCTCTCTCTCTCTCTCTCTCTCTCTCCTTTTCCCAGTTCCCTCTCCCTCTCTGTCACTTTGCCTTTCAAAAAAAGAAAACAAATCTTTAAAACAATGAAGTAAAAATATATTACATTTATATATTTATATGATATATATCATTGTTTTTAATGTATATAAGATGCACAACACATTTTAATATAAATATACATAGTGAAATGATTACCCAATCAAGCAAATTAACATATTCATCTCCTAAAACAGTTATCTTAATTTTTGCTGTTGTGAGAACACCTGAAATCTATTCTTAGTGAATTTTCAGTATATAATACAGGACTATTAGCTAAGGTCACTGGACTGTATATTAGATCTCTACTCTTGTCCATCCTATGTTATTGTAACTTTTACCCTTTGACCTCTACCTCTCTACCTTCTCCCATCTCTTTGCTCTGGTAACCATTCTTCTAATGTTTCTATGTATTTGAGATATTTTAAATTTTATATTAATAAGTGAGATCATGCAGTGTTTGTTCTGTGTCTAGCTTGTTTCTCTTATATTAACTATTATTATGTGTTAACTGTCTTTCAGTTTGCCTTATGATTCTTTAGTTCCTCTTTTTGTTTCTGTCATCTTTTGTGGTTTGTTTTATATATACATACACACACATAGATAGGGATATAGACAGGTTTTGACTCATTTCTCTCTTTGGTATAATTTCTCATTTCTCTTTGAGTTACTAAGACGTTTACAATAAAATATCTTATGATATAACAGTAACACTAATAACATTCCTCTGCATACAAAAACTCTCAGCTTCTGCAACTCCTCTCTCATAATTGTATGCTATTAATATCACAATTTACATCTATTTATGTTATGTATCTGTGGTGGTTACTTTTAGATTTCAATTTGACTGATTTAAGATGTACCCAGATAGCAGGCAAGGCTTCTAGACTTATTTGGGATCACTTCTTTTTTTTTCTTGCTGCACCCTTTTGTAATGGGAATGTTTCGGCTATCCATATCGCAATATTTATTTTTTAAAGATTTATTTTATTTATTTGAAAGACAGAGTTACAGGGAGAGGTAGAGCCAGAGAGAGAGAGAGGTCTTCCATCCTCTGGTTCACTCCCCAAATGTCTGCAATGGCCAGAGCTGAGCTGATTCGAAGCCAGGAGGCAGGAGCTTATTCCAGGTCTCCCATGTGGGTGCAGGGGCCCAAGGACTTGGGCCATCTTCTACTGCTTTCCCAGGCCATAGCAGAGAGCTGGATCATAAGTGGAGCAGCCAGGACTAGAACAGGTGCCCATATGGAATGCTGGCGCTGCAGGCTAGGGCTTTAACCTGCTGCACCACAGCGCCGGCCCCTCAATATTTATTTTGGAAGTAGACCACTTTCTTTGATTTTCCAGGCTCACAGTGGGAGGGGAATTTGCCTCAGGATGAAAAATTTTTTGAGTCTCACCCACATCTGATTTAAATGAGTTTCTGGACTTTAGACTTTCTAATTGGTGCTGTAATAAGATTTTGGGGCTATTGGGATATGGTGAATACATTTTGCATGTGAGGATATGAGTTTGAGGGGCCGTGAGAGGGATGCTATGATTTGAATATGTCCCCTAAAATTCCTGTATGGGAAACATGATCCTCAATATAATGGCAAGAAAAGGTAGAACCTTTAAGAGGTGATTAGGTCATAGTGTCTGTCTTCAGGAATGAGTTAGAGTCCTTCTTACAAGGAGTTTGGGTTCCTTATAAAAGGGACAATTCGGCACTCTCTCTCTTTCTTCCTACCCTCCTTCTGCCTTTCTGAATCACACAGAAATAAGGCCCTCACCCAATACCAATCACTCAATCTTGGATTTCCCAGCTTCCAGAACTGTGAGATATAGATTAACCATCATTATAAATTACCCAGTATGTGGTAGTCTATTATAGCAGCAAAAACAGACTGAAACAGCTTCTGAGTTTATTTTTGTAAGAAATGGGCGTTTTAATTAATGGACTGAGTAAGGATGATTCACACTGGGTGGACACCAGCTATGCATCTGAGGGTATGGATAGAACAAAAAGACAAAGAAAAGGAGGATTTTTTTCTCTTGATTTTAGCTAGGATTCCCTCTCCTCCTGCTGTTGCACATGAGGAGTCCAGGTTCTCTGGCCTTTGGATTCTGGGACTTGTACCAAATGATCCTTAGATTCTCAGGTCTTCAGACTGAGAGTTACTATATCTTTGGCTTGCCTGGCTCTAAGGCCCGTGAATATGCACTGAGACATTCAACTGGCATTCCTGGTTCTGCAGCATGCAGATGTCCTATCTTAGGACTTCTCAGTACCTATAGGCAAGTGAAATAAATTATATATATATATATATGTACATATATATGTATCACTATAGGAGTTTGTTATCATGGGAGTGGGTTTCTTATAGAAGGGCAAATTTGACTCCCTCCGTATTCTGTCTCTGTCTCTCTCTCTCTGTCTCTCTCTCTCTCACACACACATACATACACACACACACACACACACACACACCCCTTCCACCATGGAGTGACACAGAAAGAAGACCTTCAAGTATGTACCCTATATGTCTGACTCTCAAGAGTACCCTAATGTAGATTTTGTCACTAGGAGTAGTTTTAGTGGGCCATAATTTTAAGCATGAGTTTCCTGAATTGTTTTTGGAGTTTGTGGAATTGGTTCTCTAATCTGATTATACTTAAAATGCTTTGGGCACTCCCAATAGTATAGAGATCACTGATAGTCCAGAAATGAAAAGCTTATATAGATATACAAAATATCTATATTGGGTAATTCTGATGAACTATTTAAAAGATACAAGGAACTTGTGAGTGTGTATATGTGATTATGTGTATGATTCCATATATTTAATTTCATATATTTAATATATATTTAAATATATATTCAAATATGTGTGGAAAGCTGTGGAATGTAATGATGGTTCTGGGATGCTTCTAATGTCATTGGGCAAGTGATTAAAGAAAAGAATGAGCTCTGGGATTCAAATCTCCATGTGAAGCCCATATAAATAACCTAAGAGCTTCTAGGTGTGCCTTGAAGGAGAATGTTCTCTTCTGTAGACACAGAGTTGAAATTCCTGAAAATCAAATTCAAGTTCTTATCTTATACTTGCTGAGTTACAGTGAACGTTGAACTCTCAGCCTCACAGGATCACTGTTACAGTGAGTGCATTGATTGGGAGACCAGGAGATCTTATAAGTTAGGAAGGGGGTATGTTGAAGATCTCAATGATGCTGGAGTGATTGAGCTTCTAATTTCTGGTGAGTTTTTTTTTTTTAACAACTAAAATACCCTTTCTCTTTCCCAGTGGAAGCAACATCATTCCCATCTCCAGCGGTAGTTGCGTTTCCATCGACAGTGGTGTCAACCTGTCTACCTCTGTCAGGATTAGTCTTGCATTGCCAGAAGGAACTGTAATGACCTCTGATGAAGTAGTTACTAAAGACAATGCTGATTCTTTGTAGGACCAACCCTCATCATCTCTCTCTGCTTCTACAGCCACAACTAGACTCAAGTCCCAGGAAACTCCTAAAGGTGAAGTACAAAGTGTGATCCATGAGGAGTTGCACTACACTCCAAATAACCTAACTGAATCATCTACTTTATACTAGCATAAATCCAGTTAACATGTATGAAAGTGTATATTAAGAATGTGGGATCATTGTGTAAGAAATATAAAATTTTATTAGTTGAGCTTACTGACATGAGCCCACTAAACTGAAATATTACATTTAATTTTGGAGCTTAGAGAGTTTCAAAGGGCCCTTTCAATTTGTTTCAATGGTTAACTAAATCATGGACCAAAAGATGGCCCATTGTGGGTGAGTTGGAGATACCCAACTTCTTTTGGTTTAATGTAAAGGAAGGGGTTTTTTAAAATGTACATTTATTTATTTATTTATTTTTTTTTTTTATTTTATTTATTTTTTTTTTGACAGGCAGAGTGGACAGTGAGAGAGAGAGACAGAGAGAAAGGTCTTCCTTTTGCCATTGGTTCACCCTCCAATGGCCGCCGCGACTGGCGCACCGCGCTGATCCGATGGCAGGAGCCAGGTGCTTATCCTGGTCTCCCATGGGGTGCAGGGCCCAAGCACCTGGGCCATCCTCCACTGCACTCCCTGGCCACAGCAGAGGGCTGGCCTGGAAGAGGGGCAACCGGGACAGAATCCGGCGCCCCGACCGGGACTAGAACCCGGTGTGCCGGCGCCGCAAGGCGGAGGATTAGCCTAGTGAGCCGCGGCGCCGGCCTATTTATTTATTTTGAAAATAAAAGTTAGAGAGGGGAGAAAGAGAGAGATCATCATCCATTTGCTAGTTCACTCCCCAGCTGGCTGAAACAGCCAGCGCTTCACCAGGCTGATTCCAGGAGCCACACATTTCTTCTGCTTCTCTCATGGGGGTTGTAGGGGTGCAAACATTTGGCCCCAGCATCTTTGAAGAATTCTGTTATCACTCTTCTCTGAAAGCCAGAACTTACAATGAGAACCACAGTCACTGAACTGAAAAATTTAAATGCAACAGAAATAATTAATTGGGTCTTGAGGTGGCAGAGGCCAAGTAATGGCACTCAACCACCAAATGCAAGGTGGAAATATTTATTGTAAGGGAGAACAGAGTCAAAGGAACAACTAGGATAGTGTGACCTATGATATAGCTAGTTAATCAGTGTTCCTGAAAATGAAATAGATAGGAAACCTATAAGCAGATCTGTATAAGCAGAAAAGTTGTATATTAAGTCAGCAAAAGTCTAACTTGATTCATTAAAAAATAGAGAGTTATGTTTATTCCAAGGTATTTGATTGTTTTTGTAGCTATTGTGAATGGGATTGATCTTAGAAGTTCTTCCACAGCCGAGGCATTGCCTGTGTATACAAAGGCTGTTGATTTTTGTGCATTGATTTTATATCCTGCCACTTTGCCAAACTCTTCTATGAGTTCCAATAGTCTCTTAGTAGAGTTCTTTGGATCCCCTAAATAAAGAATCATATCATCTGCAAAGAGGGATAGTTTGAGTTCTTCCTTCCCAATTTGTATCCCTTTAATTTCTTTTTCTTGCCTAATAGCTCTGGCTAAAACTTCCAGAACTATATTGAATAGCAGTGGTGAGAGTGGGCATCCCTGTCTGGTACCAGATCTCAGTGGAAATGCTTCCAACTTTTCCCCATTCAATAGGATGCTGGCCGTGGGTTTTTTATAAATTGCTTTGAATGTATTGAGGAATGTTCCTCCCATACCCAGTTTGCTTAGAGTTTTCATCATGAAAGGGTGCTGTATTTTATCAAATGCTTTCTCTGTGTCTCTTGAGATAATCATATGGTTTTTCTTCTGCAGTTTGTTAATGTGGTGTATCACATTGATTGATTGCAAACACTGAACCATCCCTGCATACCAGGGATAAATCCCACTTGGTCTGGGTGGATGATCTTTCTGATGTGTTGTTGCATTCTATTGGCCAGAATTTTATTGAGGATTTTTGCATCTATGCTCATCAGGGATATTGGTCTGTAATTCTCTTTCAATGTTGCATCTTTTTCCAGCTTAGAATTAAGGTGATGCTGGCTTCATAAAAAGAATTTGGGAGGATTCCCTCTTTTTCAATTGTTCTGAATAGTTTGAGAAGAATTGGAGTTAGTTCTTCTTTATATGTCTGGTAGAATTCAGCAGTGAATGCATGTGGTCCTGGGCTTTTCTTTGTTGGGAGGGCCTTTATTACTGTTTCAATTTCTGTCTCAGTTATGGGTCTGTTTAGGTTTTCTATGCCTTCCTGGTTCAATTTAGGTAGGTTGCATGTGTCCAAAAATCTATCCATTTCTGATAGATTTCCCTGTTTGCTGGCATACAAGTTCTTGTAGTAATTTCTGATGATTCTTTTTATTTCTGTGGTGTCTGTTGTTACGTTTCCTTTTCATCTCTAATTTTATTGATTTGGGTCTTTTCTCTTCTTTCTTTAGTTAGTTGGGCCAATGGTGTGTCAATTTTGTTTATTTTTTCAAAAAACCAGCTCCTCGTTTGGCTGATTTTTTGGAATGTTTTTTTGGATTCAATCCTGTTGATTTCTTCTCTGATTTTAATTATTTCTCTTCTCCTACTAGATTTGGGTCTGGTTTGGTGCAGATTTTCTAGATCCTTGAGATGAATTGAAAGCTCATTTATTTTGTGCCTTTCCAATTTCTTGATGTAGGCACCTATTGATATAAACTTTCCTCTTAACACTGCTTTTGCTGTATCCCATAAGTTTTGGTATGCTGTGCTGTTATCCTCATTTACTTCCAGAAAATTTTTGATTTGTCTTTTGATTTCTTCTATGACCCATTGTTCATTCAGGAGCATGTTGTTCAATCTCCATGTGTTTGCAGATGCTCTAGGGATTCCTGAATTGCTAATTTCCAACTTCATTCCTTTATGGTCTGAGAAGCTGCATGGTATGATTCTAATTCTTTTGAATTTGCTGAGACTTGCTTTATGGCCTAGTATGTGGTCAATCCTAGAGAATGTTCCATGTACTGCTGAGAAGAATGTAAATGCTTTATGTGTAGGATGAAAAGCTCTGTATATATCTGTTAGATCCATTTGGGCTATAGTGTCATTTAAATCCACTGTCTCCTAAAGACCCCAGAAGCACAGGCAGTCAAAGCCAAAATTAACATGTGGGATTGCATGAAATTGAGAAGTTTCTGTACTGCAAAAGATACAGTCAGGAAAGTGAAGAGGCAACCGACAGAATGGGAAAAAAATATTTGCAAACTATGCAACAGATAAAGGGTTGGTAACCAGAATCTACAAAGAAATCAAGAAAATCCACAAGATCAAAACAAACAACCCACTTAAGAGATGGGCCAAGGACCTCAATAGACAATTTTCAAAAGAGGAAATCCAAATGGCCAACAGGCACATGAAAAAATGTTCAAGATCACTAGCAATCAGGGAAATGCAAATCAAAACCACAATATGGCTTCACCTCTCCCCGATGAGAATGGCTCACATTCAGAAAACTACCAACAACAGATGCTGCAGAGGATGTGGGGAAAAAGGGACACTAACCCACTGTTGGTGGCAATGCAAACTGGTTAAGCCACTATGGAAGTCAGTCTGGAGAATCCTCAGAAACCTGACTAAAACCCTACCATGCCACCCAGCCATCCCACTCCTTGGAATTTACCCAAAGGAAATTAAATTGGCAAACAAAAGAGCTGTCTGCACATTAATGTTTACTGCAGCTCAATTCACAATAGCTAAGATCTGGAACCAACCCAAATGCCCATCAACAGTAGACTGGATAAAGAAATTATGGAACATGTACTCTATAGAATACTATACAGCAGTCAAAAACAATGAAATCTGTTCATTTCCAACAAGATGGAGGAATCTGGAAAACATTATGCTGAGTGAATTAAGCCAGTCCCAAAGGGACAAATATCATCTGTTCTCCCTGATCAGCGACAACTAACTGAGCACCAAAGGGGAAACCTGTTGAAGGGAAATGGACACTATGAGAAACAGTGACTTGATCAGCTCTAGTCCTGACTGTTGATGTACAATGTAATACTTTATCACTTTTAGTATTTTTTTGTTCTAGTACTGTTGGTTGAACTCTGTAATTAACACACAACTATTCTTAGGCGTTTACATTTTAACTGAAAAGTGATCCCTGTTAAATATAAGAGTGGGAATAAGAGAGAGAGGAGATGTACAATTTGGGACATGCTCAATCGGACTTGCCCCAAATGGTGGAGTTAGAAATGTGCCAGGAGATTCCAATTCAATCCCATCAAGGTGGCATGTACAAATGCCATCCCACTAGTCCAAGTGATCAATTTCAGCTCATAATTGATCACACTTATAGGTCTAAGAGTCAAAGGGATTACACAAACAAGACTAGTGTCTGCAAATACTAACTGATAGAATCAAAAATGGAGAGAACGATCCATCATGGGAAGTGGGATACACAGTAGACTCATAGAATGGCAGATGTCCTAAATAGCACTCTGGCCTCAGAATCAGCCCTTAAGGCATGTGGATCTGGCTGAAGAGCCCATGAGAGTATTATAGGCATGGAAAGCCAAGACACTCTGGAAAAAAAAAAAAAAAAAAGAAGACCTAAATGGAATATCTCTGTGAGTGAGATCCCAGTGGAAAGAATGGGGCCATCAAAGAAGGAGGTACCTTTCTCTGAAGGGAGGAGAGAACTTCCACTTTGACTATGACCCTGTCAGAATAAGATCGAAGTTGGCGAGCTCAAAAGGCTTCCATAGCCTTGGCAACTCATGACTAGAGCCTAGGGAGATTACCGACGCCATAAACAAGATTGTCAAATTGTTAAGTCAACAACAGGAGTCACTGTGTACTTACTTCTCATGTGGAATCTGTCCTTAAAGTGTTGTCCAATGTGAAGTAATGCTATAACTAGTACTGAAACAGTATTTTACACTTTGTGTTTCTGTGTGGGTGCAAACTGATGAACTCTTTACTTAATATATACTAAATCGATCTTCTGTATATAAAGATAATTGAAAATGAATCTTGATGTGAATGGAATGGGAGAGGGAGTGGGAGATGGGAGGGGTGCGAGTGGGAGGGAAGTTATGGGGGGGAATCCATTGTAATCCAAAAACTGTACTTTGGAAATTTATATTTACTAAATAAAAAATATAGATAAGAAATAGAGTTATGATTTTCTGTTACCAGACTTGAGCCAGTTTTCCGACCCAAGGTCCTGGAATAACCTGTGGTCCATGTCCCTTAAGTAAAGATCCTGAAATGCTACCAAATTGGTTATGAAAATGGGCCCTGTGTTAATCTTTGTGTTACAAAGATAAAATACCAGATATAAGGTATTATGAAGGAAAGATTGGTTTATTTAGCTCACAGTCTTGGAGTTTCAAGTCCATGATAAACAGCCTTATTGGTTTGGCCTATGATGAGGTTTTAGAATGACAATGGCAGAAAATGTGCAGAGGAAAGAAGGTTGATCCAGGAAGCAGGGAGGTTGGACCCAACTCAAGATTTTCAAACAACTTCTATCATAAGAACTACTTTCCAATAGCATTCCACAAGTGACCTAAGAACTTCCTATTGGAATCTCCCCAAAATTTCACCATCATCCAAAAGCACCACTGTAAGGATCAAGCCTTCAATACAGGGGCATTTTTAGGGATGTTCAGAAACCAAATAAATATGCAAACCAAAACAGTCCCTGACTTTAAGATTCAACTTGGGATTTTTCAACTATATAATGGTATGAAAGCAATATAAATTCCACAGAAACTGTATTTCAAGTTTTGAATTTAGATCTTTTCCTTGGCTAGTGGTACATGGTATAATATTCTTGTGAGGTTGCTGTGGCAGTTATCCACATCATAAGTATAAACAACTTGTATCATTCTGCAATGTACTGTGTTGCTAAGCTATGATGTTTAGTTGTTTAAGTATATAAATGCATTGTTGTTTTATGATATTTTCAACTCATGATGGCTTTATCAGGACATAAACCTGTTGTAAGTCAAGGAACTTCTGTACTATTTCTCCTCCTTAGCATTCCCCCAAAGGACCTATCATCTTTTAGCAGAGTCATTGTGCATTGGTAGAAAGATCATAAAGATACCTTTTGAAAATTTCTGGACATTGATTTTTTTTGAGGAGACCCATTTTGATATGATTATTACCTCAATTGCCCATTATGTTGGGATCTTTCAAATATGTTCTGAATTTGTCTTAGAGGGAATTGATTCATGTTTATTCTATTGTTTCTATTGAAAGGAGGTAAAATTTCTAATAGTCTATTTCATCATCTTTCTTACATCAGTTTGTTAATGGCTTTTCTTTTAAATGGAGAATGTGACAAATTTTTATGCCAGTAAATTTGGTAGCATAAAAGAAATCAACATATGCTGGAAAAATATTTGATAAAAATGACTCAGGAAAACAAATGTAAATAATTCTAAAAAACTATACATTATGAGTTTATGGAATCAATAGTTAATTTCAATTCAATAGGAAATAGTAGATCAAAATTTTTTCATAATTAACTACAATACATTCAAAGAATAATTTGTTACATCAAATATTTTATAAGAAAAAAACTTTAAATTAATAATAAATCCTATCTTTATATGAGACTTCTGTAACTTTGATATCACAAGCAAAAACACTATGAAGATAATTATAGGTCATTCTCACATTAGATCATAGAATAAAATTCTAAAGTAAAAAATCATCAACATAGTTTCAGAGTACCAAGTTTAGTGATAAATAGAAAACTGATTAATGTAATTTAAAGCTTTAGGGGCAAGTGTTGTGGAACAGTAGGTTAAGCTACCACTTCTGACACCACCATCCCATGTGAGTGCCAGTTTGAGTCCTGGTTGCTCCACTTCCAAACCAGCTCCCTGATAATGTACCTGGGGAAGTAACAGAGGATGGCCCAAGAGCTTGGGTCCCACCATCTACATGGGAGAGTTTGGTGGAGTTTCTGGCTCCTGGCTTTGGCCTGACCCAGCCCCAAACATTACAGGAATTTGGGGAGTAAACCAGGAGATGGAAGACTCTCTCTCTCTCTCTCTCTCTCTCTCTCTCCCCCTCTCCTTTGCTTTACAGGTAAATAGAATAATTGTTTTTAAGAAAATCCTATAAAAGGTTTAAAAAACTTTATTAGATTAAATGAGAAAAACTATAGGATCACTTCTATAAACACAAATAATTTGATAAAACTCTTTATGCTAAACTCTCTTAATAAAATGTAAATAGAAACTTCCTTAGCTTGATAAAGATAATTTATGACAAATATCAAACTTAATGGTGAAATATTACAAGCAGGAACAAGATAAAGACACCTAGTATCTTAATTTGTATTCAATCATATTATTAGAATTATTAGCTAACATATTTATTTAACAATTAACAAAGTGGAAGAGACAACCCACAGATGAGGAAAGACTATTTTCAAATAATATGTCTAAGTAGAATAATCTGTTAGTATCTAAAATAGTTAAGGAACTCAGACATCTTGACAGTAAGAAACCAACTCAGCGAAAAACTGGTCAATGACCTGGACAGGCAGTTCTCAAAAGAAGTCATAAAAATGGCCAGCAGGGATATGAAAAAAAGTGCTTAACCACACTGATCATCAAGGAAATGCCAATCAAAGCCCCAAGAATATTTCACCTCACACCTGTTAGAATGGCTGTCCTAAAAATTTTTGAATATTAAGATATGTACACTGATGTGGGAATGTAAATTAATACAGCCATTATGGAAAACAGTATAGAGGCCCTTCAAAATACAAAAACTAGAATCACCATATGACCAGCAATCCCATTACTGAATACATAAACAAAAGAATTTAAATCAGTATATCAAGGAGATGTCTGCACTCTTCTGCTCATTCCAGCAGTTTTTACAATAGCCAAGATACAGAAATCAAGTGACTGTCTGTTAGTGGTTGAATGGGTAAATAAAATGTAATACACACACACACACACACAAAGAGAATGCCATTCAGCATTAAAATGGTAGAGTTCTTTCATTTGTAAAAATATGGATGAACCTGGAAGACATTATGGTAAGTAAAATAAACCATTTGCAGAGAGACAAATACTACATGACTCATTATTTGTGATATACTAAAAAGTCAAATTCATGTAGTAAAGAGTAGAATTGTGTTATCAGAGGCTGGTTTGGGCAGGAGAATGGATTGGGAAAGGGGAAATGTTAGAGGATATGAGGTTTTAATTAGAATGAAGTAATAGATTATAATGATCTATTGTACAGTGTGGTGATTATAGTTAATAATAATAATGTATTATATATTTAAAATTATTAAAAAACTAAATTCTATCTTACCACAAATTAGCTTGATTTAATCATTCCTCAGTGTGTACATGTATAACATTATAGTCTACCTCATAAAAATACACATTTGTCAATTAAAAATAAAAGTTTCTAAATCCACAAAATTGAATACATAATGCTTTAAAAGTTTTTAATAAGCTATTCAATAAATAAATAAACATCTGCAATCATCATTTTTAATTTATTTTCATTTAACTTGAAAAACAGAGAAAGACAAAGAGACAGAAAGAGAGAGCTTCCAACTATTGTCTCATTACGTATGTCCACACTAGCCAGAGATGGGCAAGTTCAAACCTAGAAGCCTAGAACCCAATCCAAATTTCTCATGGAGTGCCAGGGACTCAGCTACTTTAGCCATCATCTGCTGCCTCCCAAGGCACACATTATCAGGAAGCCAGAATCAGAACTGTAGTCAGGACTCAAACCAGGTACTCCAATTTGAAATCCAGGCATTCCAACTGACATCTTAACTACTAGGCCAAATATCTGCCCCTGTACTTATTATGTTTAACGACTACATAATATTTAATTGTTTTGTTCTACTCTCATTTGTTTAATTATCCTATCATTTCAGGATGTTTATCTTGCTTATAATGTTTTCAATTAAATTTGATATTGAAAACAATTATAAAAAATTCAATAAAATGATGATTAAAAAACCCAAAAGTATCAATTTCATTATTGCTCACTTGGAAAAAATCTAAGAGATTTGCATAATTTTACTAATAAGATATATCAGTAATATTTCTTAATAAAAATGTTCATATCAATGTGATTCATGTCAGCTATAATTTGAATTTACAATATTATTTATTAAAATAAATAGCTATATTAGCAATAAAACCATATGGTACTTAGGAACAAACTTAACGAAAGATATGGAACACTTTTATAGAGGAAACTACCAAAAGACCTATATGAAAACTTAAATAAAAGGAGATAAATGCCGTTCTTGTGGATATGAAAATCAATCTAATGTCATTCCACTGGTCAACATCAATCTGGAATTTCCCAGTTCTCTCAACATTGAGCAAAGACGGAGGGGAATGAAATCAGGGAGGATCTTACAGGGATAAGGACTTGCATCTGCAATACTTTATTGATTAAAAATTTATATTGAATATATATGGCAAATATGAAGTGAATTTAAAAAGTTCATGGAAAATGAAATTCAAAGATAAATTTATTTTGATGCAAAAATTTTGAAAACTAAATACAGCCTTTTCTGTTCTTTGTTTTTTTTCTTTTAAGGATTTATGTATTTGAAATTCAGAGAGAGAGAAAGAGATCTTCCATTTGCTGGTTTACTCCCGAAATGGCCACAACAGCCAGTTTTAGGCCAGGCTGAAGTCAGGAGCCAGGTCTCCCACAGTGGGGCAGGGGCCCAAGCATTTGGACCACATTGCGTTGCCTTCCCTGGCACATTAGTAGGAAGCTGGATTAAAGGGAAGCAGAGAAGCCAGGACTTGAACCAGCACTCTGATAAGGGATGCCAGCATTGCAAATAGCTTTCCCTGTGCATCACCATGCAGAACCCCATAGTTTTTTCATAATATGCATTTCCAAGAGCTTTTTGATGACCGCTCATACATAGGGATTTCAAAGTTTTTTTGCATAAGAATAAACTTATTTTTACTCTCATTTTCCCACAAACTTTTTGAAGTACCCTCTTATTTAGAATTGACTAAATGGGGGTGGCGGCCGCGCGGAGCCCGCTGGGGCGGGGCGGGTCACATGACCGCTCGGCTTCCCGGCTCTGCCGCCGCCACCCGTCTCCGCCCGCGTTGCGCTGGGCCCGGGGGCAGCCTTTGGGGTCCGGGCGGAGGCCCGCCCGTGTGGAAGCCGCCTCCGCCGCCGCGCCCCGCGTCGTCGCTCCGGCCGTCGCCATGCTGGCGCTCATCTCCCGCCTGCTGGACTGGTTCCGCTCGCTCTTCTGGAAGGAGGAGATGGAGCTCACACTCGTGGGGCTGCAGTACTCGGGCAAGACCACCTTCGTCAATGTCATCGCGTCAAGTCAGTTCAGTGAAGACATGATACCCACTGTGGGCTTCAACATGAGGAAAGTCACGAAAGGTAACGTCACCATAAAGATCTGGGACATAGGAGGACAGCCCCGCTTCCGGAGCATGTGGGAACGATACTGCAGGGGAGTCAACGCTATTGTTTATATGATAGATGCTGCAGATCGTGAGAAAATAGAGGCCTCCCGAAATGAGCTACACAATCTTCTAGACAAACCACAGTTACAAGGAATCCCAGTGCTAGTACTTGGAAACAAGAGAGATCTCCCCAGTGCCTTGGATGAGAAACAGCTAATTGAAAAAATGAATCTGTCTGCTATTCAGGATAGAGAAATCTGCTGCTATTCAATTTCTTGCAAAGAAAAGGATAACATAGATATCACACTTCAGTGGCTTATTCAACATTCAAAATCGAGAAGAAGCTGAAGAACCTCCGGAAGTCTTCCGTCCTTGGCTGTAGCCCTAGAATTACTGTCCGTTCCTCTGAAGTACTTCCCAGAACCTGGTCCTTCCTAAACCTGAGAGATTGCCTTTTTCAGAGTTCCTTTCTCATGTGCACTGCTGCAGATGTGTCTCCCTAACCCTCATACAGAATCAGCTAGAGTTCTCGTGATAAAGTCAGCACACACAAAGGCTTCTTACACATGCTTAAACAATGTGTAGAGCTCTTTCTTTTCTTTTTTTAAAACAAAACCAGACCCACACTTTTGACCATCTTAAATCAAGAAAATTGCGTATTTCTATTCTGGCCTTTCTGGGCCAGATTTTTATATTGGTTATCAGTTAATGACTATAATATTTTATTATAGAATCTGGTAGCTTACTAGGAGCCTGACTTGGTACAGCATGCGGTTTCTAGTGCCACACAGTGTTTAGGAATCCTTCAAGCCTGACTCACGGGGACACGAACACGGTGCCTCGCTTCCCTCCTGATGCATGTGAAGGGCGTGACCACACCTTAGGAGCCGAGACACCGAGACACCGTCCGCAGAGCAGGCCGAGGCCGCAGGTCAGCACTGCCGCTGCCGCTGCCTAAGGGGTTCTCACGACACTGTGCTGAGACCCCTCTGCTGTAGACGGGGCAGAGCTAGAGCATGCTGATTCGTAGCTGTCCCTGGTCTCACACACCTTCTAAAGGGGTTGGGAATTGAAGATTTTCTCAAAAGCTTTCATGAATTTAGAGCATTCCAGCCAATATAATAAAACCTGTTCCTAACGCCAAAAAAAAAAAAAAAAAAAGAATTGACTAAATGGAATGATTGGCATGCATTATTATGTTATACTAACATCTATGTGTTTATTTTTTCTTCTTTCTTCTATAAGTGTTTATTATATCAGCATCTATGCATTTATTATATTATACTAACATGTGTTTATTATCTTATAGTAGCATCTATGCTTTCATACACTGAACATGTTATTAATATATACATCTAGACAAGCCTGTGATGAAAATTGAGATTCAGGCCATCGTTAGCAAAATAACAACATGAGGAGTTGCATGAGTTCATTGAATCTTTTGAGAATGTTTTTATTCATTTTAACAAGACACCAGTTCAATATACTTATCATTTAACGAAATATCTCAAGAATAAGCATATTCAGTACACACTTGACTGAACAGTAGGGCTAAAACCTAATGAGAAAAGAGGCAATACCATGTGAATTAAGTTGTAAGTAGAGTGATCTAACACTCCAGATTGCCCAGGATGGTCCAGGTTTATGCCTATTGTCCTAGAATAATTATTAATGGTTCCTCTTTTAAGTCTGAAAGTTCCCAGTTTAGGAGATGAATTATGTGGTTACACTAGTTATAGGTTGCAAAGGACTAAATGTGAAGCTTTACTGTAATACTACTTGCAATGCTGTCCAACAGCAGGATTAATGAACCATTTTTCATCTTGTTACAATTCTAGGAGTTTTTTAGGACACTGAACATGCAGAAATCCTGACGGAAAATGTAAGTTAATACTCAATGTAATTCAACAAATACCTATTTAACATCTGCTACATGAAAGATATAATGCTAGAAAGTGAAGAAAAGCAGTAACATAAGAACTGGTCTGTATCCTCAAGGAAATTAAAATTCATTAGAAGAGGCAAGCCAAGGACAAAACTAGCTATAATAGAACACAAAATAAGGTACCCTAAGAAAACCCTGCTTAACGTCTCACGTCTCAGCAAAGAAGGAAAAGATCACATATAATTGGAGGATAAAGAAGGGCATTACAGAGAAAATAATACTCCAAATAGGACTTGAGTGATGAACAGAAATTTGATAGCTAGAAATTATGGCATTATATAATGAGCACCTGGGAGTATTAGTAAAAAAAAAAATGGATATGCTGGTGACAAAAACCAAAGTAGATAAAGTAAGAAAAAGTAGCGTTTGGATCATTTAAATAATAATAGGATTTATGTAGGGAAATATAATTAAAACTCTAAAAATACAATCGGATTCCATATATTTATGAGGACTTAAAGAGGACTTTAAATACTCGAATGAGAAGCTTTGACTTAATTTGGTAGGAAATAAGAGAAGAGAGAATTTGTGTGTTGTTAGCAAGGAAGTGACATTGTGAGAGCTGTGCTTTAAGAACTTAATCTGGTAGCAGCATGCCCATGGTTTATGGAGGCAAAAGGAAGACAGAACACGTGTTGGTAAGACTAGTTCAAGCAAGGAAAGTAGATTTGAATAGGAAAAGTGACATTCAATGTAACAGACAGTGTCAAAAGTATGAATCATGTGAGGAGTGTTTAAAATATTTTTATACAACAATGTTATTATCTGAGAAAAAGAGAAAGGAAAGGATTGCAGGCCCTGGTGAAGATAATCTTAATTCTGATGTAGCATTTTTTTGTTTAAATTGTTACTTAGAATTCATATGATATTATAATATTTTGTTTTATCTTATTCTGAATAAGCAGAAAATATTTCTTTGAAAATAATGTTTTAATCATATTGTATGTAAAACCAATGAGAAAAAAAATCCACATGTAGACATAGTCTACAAAACTTTTAAATTATAAATATAGTGGTCTGACTGTGGCACAGCAGGTTAAGCTGCCACCTGCATGCTGGCATCCCATATGAGCACTCTTTCAAGTCCTGACTGCTCCACTTCCAATACACCTCCCTGCTAATGTGCCTGGGAAAGCAGCAGAAGACGGCCCAAGTACCTGTACCCCTGCCACCCATGTGGAAGATCAAGATGCAGTTCCTGGGTTTCTACCTGGTCTAGCCCTCTCTTGGCTGTTGAAACCATCTGGGGAGTGAACCAGAACTGTCTTTGTAAGTTGGCCTTTCAAATAAATAAATAAATCTTTTTAAGACCATTAAAAAAATAGAGAATATCCTCTCACCATCTATAGCAGTAACTCTCACCTAATTTTTTCTATCTCTATTTCCAGTTCAAAGTGCTATAATAAATTTTAGCCAGTTAGGAAAAAAGCGAAATAGACACAATGCAAATACTACACATTAGGCTGGGAAAGAATTTATATCTATATGTGCAAAGGGGTTTAAAGTTATAGGACTGGGGACTCCTTTATATTTAAGATGAAATGGATATTTTCCAGAATAGATGTAAATCATCAAAGATAATTTGTGATGAGTTAGAAAACACAAATATACTATGAAACAAAGAATAAACAGGAAAATCATATCAGAGTTCTGTCCCTCCAGCTAATTAAGGTAATTATATTACTATGTGAAATTAATCAGTCTCCCCTTTCAATGTAAATAAGATTATGCATTCCCTCTTACAGTGCTTGTCATATCAGAGTGCCTAGGTTTGGGTTTGAGTTTTCCTTTGATTCTAGCTTCCTGCTAATGTATATCCAGGGGACACTAGGCAACGGCTCAAGTTTTTGGAGACTAAGATTGAATTCCCAGATTTTAACTTTGACCTGGCCCAGCCATGGCCGTTGCAAACACTAGAGGTGTGAACAGTGGATGGAAGATTCTCTCTCACACGCTCGCTCTTGCTCTTGTTCTCTCTCTCCTCTGCTTATATTTCAAATAAAATAAATACACAACTAAAATGTAAACATTAATGTGCCAAAAATAATATCCGTGATGATTTCCAAGTTGTGGGATTATAAATACCCTTTCTTCTCCTGTGTATTTTTAAATATTTATTACAATCACTTGTTCATTCAAGTAATATATCTTGAGCACCTGTTATATTTTAGGCACCAGAAATACGTTTTTCTTGAACAAAGGACACCTCCTTGAGAAGATCATAATGGAAAAAATAAAGGACAGGTGAAGAAACACAGTAAATATATTTTTTTTCAAGCAGTAAAAATCCAGGCAAAGAAAAGAGCAAGTATGATCTTTGAGATGCACGCATACATAACATGGTCAGTGCACAGTCAGGAGGCGAGTGTGGTTGGAACAAAAGGAATGATATTAAGAAATCAGGTCAGAGAGGTAAATATGTGCCAGGTCACAATGCACAACCTGGGCCAATGACTATTTCTTACTTGTGCTGTTGAAAAGTTACACATAAATAAGCAGAATTAAATGGTTAATTTAAAAAGTCCTAATGATGTTGAAATAAACATTGTATAGGGGCCAGTACTGTGGCATAGCGAGTAAAGCCATCGCCTGCAGTGCTGGCATCTCATATGGGCGCCAGTTCAAGACCCAGCTGTTCCACTTTCAATCCAGCTCCCTGCTATGGCCTGGGAGAGCAGTGGAGGGTGGAATAAGTGCTTGGGCCCTTACACCCGCGTGGGAGACCCAGAAGAAGCGCCTGGCTCCTGGGTTTGGATGGGCACAGCTCCAGCCATTGCATCCATCTGGGGAGTGAGTGAGCAGATGAAGGATCTCTCTCTCTCTCTCTCTCTCTCTGTCTCTCTGCCTCTGCCACTCTGTAACTCTGCCTTTCAAATAAATAAATTAATCCTTTGAAAAAGAAATAAACATTGTATAGAGAATTATAAATGTATTCACACAGTGAAGTGAGATAACCAAAAGTATTAAAAGAGATCTTTGTTAGGGTTTATGCATAATATGATATCATGAAGTTGAAAAAAAATAAGAAACATTATCAAATTATCTTGGATCAAATTAGTCTATTTTTATTAATATGGTTTTCTCATCTACTGGCTATTTTAACACAATTTGAATCCAAATTAAAAAGTAAGATTATCACTCACACTGGCTATTTCATTATATTAACAATCAACAATGTCTCCATCCAAAAAAAAAAAAATCTAGTCTCCAAGTCTTTCATTAGAAATTCAATGTTAAAATATAAGTGATCATTTCCATCTTTAAAGTTCTTACTGAGCCAAAAGCATATTCCAAATTTCAGCTTGAATTAATTTTACCCACAGAGATATTAGCAACAGAGAACCAGAAATTAAAAATAAACATTTCCACTTAAAAAGTAAAAATAAACTCCAAGTTGTCAAGATAAAACAGATATAATCCTGACACAGTACAAAAGCATTTCAGTTGCCTAAATGGCATAACCGTAATTCAACACGGGTTCAAATATATCCTAAGACAATTGAAAAATATACAGACTTTTCTCTCTTCCCATTTGCTTTCTCCAGATTGGTTTAAAGGGTAAGACCAGAGAGAGGTACAATGGCAAGATGTATCTGGGGCATTTTCATTGAAAAGTACATTCTACCTTCAGAACTAACATGGGATAAAAAGCATTCTATGGACACGACTCATGATCATTTAAAATGATACTAGTATCTTTGCTGAACACTAAGTATCTGAAAAATCAGTGGCTTAAGAAGAAAACTCAACCATTTTCCCCTTCATGACATCCTTCATTCCTACGTGTACGTAGCTTATTATGGTTGAAAAAAAAAATCCTGCAATCCTAGACTGGTCCCTCTCCATGTTTGTATTTTCCAAGCTCTTCATGACCTTCAAAGCCTATTGTTAATCATTTTACTCAAGCTTGATCAATTTCCATTCTTATCCTTTTGAGTGACTATTATATAGTTCACAACTCTGCAAGTCCTCTTGGTATTCAGTGCAGTTCAAATAAATGTGTCAGCCACTAAAGATACAAAGATGAATGTTATGGCCTCACCTTCTGTCATGATCAGATATTTTGATCTTAAGAGCTCCTTACACTCTGAAAAATTAATGATGCCCACAAATGATTTTTGTGTATATGGGTTATGTCTATTGAGAGTTACATTAGATTTTACAGCTGAGAAGCTTTTACAATATTCATTCATTAATATATTTTAAATAATCCTAAATCCACTACACAATGACATGTTAGCATATTTTATGAAAATATTTTTCAAAACCCAAAGTAGTTCATGAGAAGAGTGGCATTTATTTTACATTACTGAAAATACCTTTAATGTTTTATGGTATGATTTGATTGTGCCTCCCAAAGTTCATATTCTGGAGACTTAATTTCCAATGCAATAGTGTTGAGAGGTGGGGCCTTTAAGAGAGATTAGGTCACAAGGGCTCTGCCCTCAGCAATGGATTTATGTCATCACAGTGGCAATGGGTTATCATGGAAGTAGGTTACAGATAAAAAGCATATATGTTGCCCCCTCCCTCTCTTTCAAAAGCTTTATCATTCTCTCTTGCCCTTCTCCCTTCTTCCATGAAGTGACACAACAAGACCCTCACCAGACACACACCCCTTGGATCTTGAACTTTCCCACTTCCAGATGTGTAAGACATAATTCTTTTTTCTTTGTAAGTTATACAGTTTTAAATATTTCTGTTACAACAGCACTAACGTGACTAAGGCATCTTGCTTAAAAAATAAAAGGCTTCTTCACTCAGTCTAATGTGATGTTATTTTGTTGATATATACAAACAAATTTCAATTCCATGCAAATAGATAGTTGCTATTGGATCATTTGAGTATTTAATATATTTCAAGTATTAACACCTTATTAGATAAATGGTTTGTAAGTATTTTTCTCTCTCTTTTTTTAGCATTTTCATCAAGTCACACTTATTTAATAAGCAAGTAGTAACACCTTGAGTTCACACTTGAGGATTTTTTTGTTTTTTGTTTTTTTTTTCAAGAAACCTTTATTTAAGGAATACAAACTTCATGTATTTCATAAACACAACTTTAGGAACATAATGATTCTTCCCACTCTACTTGCCCTCACACCCACACTCCCACCTTTCTTTCTCCTCTCTCTCTTATTCCCATTCTTTTTACAAAGATCTATTTTCAATTAACTTTAAACACATGAGATTAACCCTATACTAAGTAAAGAGTTCGACAAAAGGCATGAAAAAAAAAAAGTTCCTCAGCCTTCAAGACAAGAACTGCTCTAAGTCATCTCATCTCAAAGCGTCAACTTCATTTCTATAGAATACCTTTTAGGTACTCTATTAGTTACCACAGATCAGGGAGAACATATGGTATTTGTCCTTTTGGGACTGGCTTATTTCACTAAATATAATGCTTTCCAGTTGCATCCATTTTGTTACAAATGACAGGATTTCATTTTTTTTACTGCTGTGTAGTATTCCATGGTGTGCATATCCTATAATTTCAATACACATTCTTCAGTTGATGGACATCGGGTTGATTCCGTATCTTAGCTATTGAGAATTGAGCTGTAATAAACAAGAAGGTACAGATTACTCTTACACATGCTGATTTCATTTCCCTTGGGTAAATTCCAAGGAGAGGGATGACTGGGTCATATGGTAGGGCTATATTCAGATTTCTGAGATATCTTCATACTGTTATCCACAGTGGCTGTACCAGTCTACGTTCTCATCAACAGTGGATTTGGGTAACTTTTTCCTCATATCCTCTCCAGCATTTCTTGTTTGTTGATTTCTGTAGAAAGCCATTGTAACTGGGATAAGGTGAAACCTCACTGTGGTTTTGATTTGCATTTTCCTGATGGCTAGTGATCTTGAGTATTTTTTCATGTGTCTATTGGCCATGTGGATTTCCTCTTTTGAAAAATGTGTAAGTCCTTTGTTCATTTCGTAACTGGGTTGATTGTTTTGTTGTTGTTGAGTTTCTTGAGCTTTTCATAAATTTGGATGCTAATCTTTTATCAGTTGCATAGTTTGCAAATCTTTTCTCCCATTCTGTCAGTTGCCTCTTCACTTTTTTTGTTGTTGTTTTGTTTTGTTTTATTTTGTTTTTGCAGTGCAGAAGGTTCTTAATTTGATGTAATCCTATTTGTCAATTTTGGCTTTGATTGCTTGTGCCTCTGCAGTCTTTTTCAGGAACTCTTTGCCTATGTCAATGCTTTGCATGTTTTCCCCACTGTTCTCTAATAATTTTATGGTATTGGGTCATAGATTTAGAACTTTGAACCATTTTTGAGTGGATTTTTGTATAAGTTATAATATGAGATCCAGTTTTCCCAGCACAATTTGTTGAAGAGATTGTCCTTGCTCCAGGTATTAGTTTTAGCTCATTTGTCAAAGAAAAGTTGTTTGTAGATGTGTTGGTTGATTTCTGGAGTTTCTATATTGTTCCATTGATCTCTGCATCTGTTTTGTGGCAGTACCAGGCTGTTTTGATTATAACTGCCATGTAGTATGTCTTGAAATCTGGTATTTGTTTTTGTTGTATAAGATTGCTTTAGCTGTTCAAGGTCTCCTGTGGTTCCATATAAATTTCAGTTTTATTTTTTTGATGTCTAAGAAGAATGTCCTTGGTAGTTTGATAGGTATCACATTGAAAATGAAAATTGCTTCCAGAATTATGGACATTTTGGTGATATGGATTCTTCCAATCTATGAATATGGAAGATTTTTCCATTTTTGTGTTTTCTTCTATTACTTTAATGTTTTTTTTAAATTCTAATCATAGAGATTTTTGATGTCCTTGGCTAAATTTATTCCATGGTATTTAATTTTTTCTACCTATTGTGAATGGGATTGATCTTAGTTCTTTCCTGAATGTGGCATTATCTGTGTACACAAAGGCTATTGATTTAAAAAGATTTATTTATTTACTTGAAAGGCAGAGTTACAGACAGAGAAAGGGACAGAGAGGTCTTCCATCTGCTGGCTCACTCCCTAAATGCCCACAATGGCCAGAGGTGGGCTGATCCAAAGAAAGGAGCCAGCAGATTCTTCTGGATTTCCCATGCATGTGCAGGAGTGCAAGTACTTGGACCATTTTCTTTTGCTTTTCCAGGCCATCTGCAGGGAGCTGGTTCAGAAGTGGAGCAGCCAGGATTCAGAACAACACTAATATGGGATGCCAGCACTGCAGAAGGATGCTTAACCTACTACGCCACAAAGCCGGCCCCAAGGCTATTGATTTTTGTGTGTTAATTTTATATCCTGCCACTTTACCAAGCTCTTTTATGAATTCCAATAATCTCTTGTCTTCATGACTCAATTTTAGCAGGTTGTATATGTCCTGGAATCTATCCATTTCTTCTAGGGTTCCTGATTTGTTGGCATACAGCTCTTTGTGGTAATTTCTGATTATTCTTTTTATTTCTGTGGTATCTCATTTCCTTTTTCATCTCTTATTTTATTGATTCAGTTCTTCACACTCTTTTTTTTTTTTTTTTTTGGTTAGTTGGGCCAATGGTATGTCCATTTTGTTTATTTTAAAAAATGTTCTTCATTTCACTGATCTTTTGTATTACTTTTTTCATTTCAATTTGGTTTATTTATTATCTACTTTTAATTATTTGCATGTGGTCTATTCTAGAGAAAGTTCCATGCATTGATGAGAAGAACGTGTATTCTGCAACTGTAGGATAAAAAGTTCTGTAGAAATCTATTAGGTCCATTTGGTATATAGGGTCAATTAACTCTGTTGTTTCCTCACTGATTTTCCATCTAGTTCATTTGTCCTTGCTGAAAGTGTGGTATTGCTGTCCCTCATTAGTATTGTACTGGAGTCTATGTCTCCCTTTAGGTCCATTAACATTTCTTTTAAATAGCCAGGTGCCCTGTAATTAGGTGTATATACATTTATTATAGGCACATCTTCCTGCTGAATTGACTATTTAATCATTACATAGTGCCCTTCTAGGTCTCTTTTAGCAGTTTTTGTGTGAAAGCCTATTTTGTCTGATATTAGGAGGGCTATATCAGCTCCTTTTGGTTTCTCTTTCATGGATCATCTTTTTCCATCCTTTCACTTTCAGTCTGCATGTATCTTTGTTGGCGAGATGTGTTTCTGGTAGGCAGCAAATATATTGGTCTTGTTTTTTAATACATTCAGCCAATCTGTATCTTTTAACTGGAAGGTTGAGGCTATTTACATTCAAGTTGACTATTGATAAATAACAACTTGGCCCTGCCATTTTTCATAAATATTCCAATTATTTACTTTGGATTTCCTTTGTACTTTTATTTGGCGATTTTCTGCCTTTACCTTCTTTCATAATGATGACAATGTTTCTGTGTTTCTGTGTGTAGCACATCATTAAGTATCTTTTGTAAAGCTGGACAGTGGTGACAAATTTGTTCAATTTCTGTTTGTTATAGAAGGTCTTTATTTCACCTTCATTTATAAATGAGAGCTTTGCAGAGTACAGTAATCCTGGTTGACAGTATAAATACATTTCTTAATCCATGAGTTCTCTTCATATTGTTAAATCTATCCTTTGGTATGCAGAAGAATTTTAGATGGATGCAATCCTGCGTGTCTATATTTTTTGTTTTCTATCTTGTCCGTACTTTCAGGATTATATCTAAAAAATAATTTCACAGACCCTAATATAGAACCTTTCTTTTGTATTTTCTTCCAAAAAGTTGACAATTTCAGGTCTTTAAACCTTTAATCCATTTTGAATTGCTTTTAGTATATGGTTTCACACGAAGTTTCAACTGGTCCATCCTTCTTTCTTCTTCTTTAAAACTAAACTTTCAAGCTATCTTTCTTATTTTACATGCATTTCTTAGATTATCTTGTTCCCCTTCAAGAAATTGTTTTTTAGTTTTTGCTCATTTTATATACCTTTTTTGAGATATAATTTGCCTACTATAAAATTCATGCATTTTAACTGTACAGGTGCATTTGGATTTGTGAAATCATTACTGCAATTAATTTTAAACTTTTTTTATTTGGCAGGTAGAGTTATAGACAGTGAGAGAGAGAGACAGAGAGAAAGGTCTTCCTTCTTTTGGTTCACCCTCCAAATGGCCGCTATGGCTGGCGCTGCGCTGATCTGAAGCCAGGAGCCAGGTGTTTCTTCCTTGTCTCCCATGTGGGTGCAGGAACCCAAGCACTTGGGCCATCCTCCACTGCCTTCCCTGGCCACAGCAGAGAGCTGGACTGGAAGAAGAGCAACTGGGACTAGAACCTGGCGCCAATATGGGATGCCGGCGCTGCAGATGGAGGATTAATCAAGTGAGCCACAGCGCCGGCCAAACATTATTTTTTATGTTTGATTTTTATTTGAAAGGCAGGGAGACAGAGACAGAGACAGAGAGAAAACTTCCTTACACTGGTTCCCTCCCCAAATGCCTGATACAGACAGGACTGGGTCAAGCCGAAGCCAGAAACCAATAACTCATTTTGGGCCTCCTCCATGTACGGTAAAGACCCAGTGCTTGAATCATCCTCTGCTACTTTTAAGGGTATACATTAGCAAGAAGCTAGAATCATTAAGTAGAGTTGGGATTTGAACCCAGTCACTCTAATATCGGATATGGGTGTTCCAAGTTTTATGTTAATCTCTGCACCAAATGCCTATGACCATAATTCATTCTTAGATAATTTCCTTCACGACTAAGAGAATAATACCCTCTGATTTTCCAACAACACATTTGTCTAATGACTGTACTTGATGTGCTTCATATGGTTTGTTTACTCCTCTTTCTGGGCTTTCAATTCATTGTTCTGTTCCCTAGGAACATAACATATGTGGTACCTATAAAATTGGCACTTACGGTTTTTTGATTCTAGTTCGGTTCATCCAATGAGGAGACTCATCAGGTGACTGGATAAAGGAAGGATTATGGCATCCAGTGTCCCTGATCCCTTTTTTGTGAAGTCATGTCTTACATGTCACTCTCCACATAAGATTATGGATACTCACAAAGTGTTTTCCTTTACTACTCCTTACACTTTACAACAATCAGTCCATACTTTTATCCCTTCAGACCAAAGGGTGGTGATAACTTCATTGCTGCTATCTTTGGCTCCAGCATAATTCCTGCTACTGTCCATACATCCCATCCAAAACTTTGTGACAAATAACTTTGTAATTAATTACTCCTTAAATTGTCCTAATTTTAATGTGACGTCTATTTCCTTTTGGAAGGCTAGTGTATATATCCAACCCTCCGTACTACTCCAAACACAGAGCAATGTTCTAACTTATAATTGGATATCTCCATTTTATGGAGGTAGAACGGTAGTATAAAGCTCTAGCTGCAGTTCTTCCTTTGCTTAAAGTACTTTAATATTGACAAAAATAAGCAGCTTGATTCCAAGTCTCTTCTGCCTGGTCTTTGGTTTTGCTTGATGAAGTTTAAGCTGATTTTATTTCCCCACTTATTTTATTCAGCATTGGTGCTTCATTTGTAGTTTTATGCGCCCACTGGGTTTCTCCTTTGGGCATTTTATTCCTGAATGTTTCAGAAGTAAATCTCTCTTAGTCAAGCATTCAAAATAAAAACATAAAAATGCTCATTTTTATCCCAGGGTAGACATTCCTCTCAGCTGGATACTCTCATTTGACTTTCTGCCCCCCGAAGTTTTAACACGTTTTGACAATTGCTCTTGTTCCAATTTGTTGATAGGAAACAGCATTTCTGACTGACTGACGGCAAAGAATTGTACATTTCATTTCCAAAGTGTAAGCTAATCTTTACTGCGTGCCTCACTTACATGTTAAAATGCAGAATGAGAAGTTTTTGTGAAGAATGTGACTTCTTTTCAAGTTGTCTGGTTAGAGTGGAGTAGATGGGGGTTGGTGACAATGCCACTATTAGAACTGTAACCAGGGAATGCTGTGGCTACAGTAGCAGGGCATTTGATTGACTACAAAAGAGAGTTCAATGAATAATGAGACATCAACAATGAACATTTTTGAAAATAGTTGTAGGATAATGCTTAATGAAGTACATCACAGGAAAATGAAGAATCTCAAATATATTTAGAAGGCTTAATCATATATTGGGCTATGATGTTCAAACAAGTTATAAAATGCTAAACACACTAAGTGACTTTAAATTCATATTTGAATGGAACTAAAATAAGAATTAACTATGTAGTTTAAATAATACAAAATTAGCTACTTCAATTTATGTTGGTAAGAAAGGATTTTTACAGTAGCCATTCATGTATAACTATTATTTTCTGTTTCTTTAAATAAACAAATATGATTAAGTCCTTAATTTTGTAGCATGTAAGACCTCATGGCTACATGTACTACATGTCAGAAGGATGTAGAGGGACACTTCAGTGGCATTGGGACTGATTTTACCTTATGAAAGGGACATACCTTTTTCTCTTGGTTGTAGTTCCTGTCCAGAAAGCTAAGGAAATATCTCTTTCAAAGGTGTTGGTCACTCCAAACTTCCAGCTTGCAAGCACTCTGGCTAATTTGAAGGAAAATTATTTATTTTAGAATAGGAGAAAAATCAATAAGAATTCTTTCTAGTGTCCCAAACACACCCCCCTAAAATTTTAGCCAATAATTACAGCTCTTCTAGAGTCCTTAGTTTAAAGATTACCTTCTTTTCATCATTTTACAATCTAGTAGCTTCTAAAAATGCAGAGCTTTACCTTGGATCTGGATCTTTTCCTCCCATATAAAGATACCTATCAATGACAGAAAAATTGCTATATGCTCCATAAACCTATTTCATTTTCTTTTTGGACACTCCTGCTGTTAGGTGAGGACATAGGATTGAGTTCTCATCAGTTAAAATGTCTTATTTCCAGGTACAACCTCTTTAAACATAATAACTACAGGGTCTGTCATTTGGTGCTCCAGTTAACACACCACCTGGTACTCTTACATCTAATTTTGGAGTGCCTGGGTTCAAGTCCTGCTCCATTTCCAATTCCAACTTCCTGCTAATGAGCACCCTGGGAGGTAGCAGTTGATGCTTCAAATAATTGGGTCCTTGTCATCCATGTGGGAAACCCAGGTTGAGGTTTTGGCTCCTGGCTTGGTACTGGACCAGCTCAGGCTGTTGTGGATGTTTGAAGAGTGAAACAAAGATGGAAGACATCTCTCCCCCCTCCACCTTTTCCAAACAAACAAACAAACAAAAACATCCTGGGAATCTTCATGCGATTTATCTTCTTTATCCACAGAAAAGCAGGTGATCCAGTGGAAGGTTGAAAAGCCCTAGAGCTGGTGAATACATAAGATGGAAGAAACCTGGGCGAATTATTACAAGCATAGAACACAAATGTACATCCTTGAGGGCAGCAGATGACGGCTCAAGTCGATGGGTCCCTGCCATCCTTGAAAGTTCTTGGTGAGATCAGTAGGGCCAGATTGAAGTTGAGAGTTTCTGATGTTAAGAGGAGTAAACTGAGGCAAATTTCAGTGTCTTGTCTCGAATCACAATATTTTCAACAGAGCATATGTACAACATAAATCTTCAGACTTGTAATCAGTGACTTTGTATTTAATACAAAGTATATGTGGTGTACATACTCTGAATAAGTAATGTAGATTCAAAGAAGGACCTTAAGATGTAGGGCATATAATACCAGGTTGATCGTTACAATAGAGAAAAAGACAAAAAGCCTATTGAACAGAAATTGTTATTTTACAGTTTTTCTGCATTACTTACTTGGGTCCTTAAAATAGCAGGGAACACACAAAGAAGATATTAACGACTGAAGCTATGGCCATGAGCCACAGTTGCTCAGAACTTTCAAATACTTTAATAATAACATGTTATAAGCTAACAGAAATATGGAACTATACCATACTGGGGGGAAAAACCACTTTTGGTTCTTAATTACACAGATATTTCTTTATTTCAGTGGTTTGCAGCTAGGACTGGTTTTTCTCATGTCAGGGACATCTGGCAGTGTCCAGGACTTGTTTTTTGTAGTTGTCACAACATGAAAGGGAGGAGGCAGAGGAGCTACTAGCAGCTACTAGGTGGCAGGTCAGCAAAGCTGCTAACCATCCTACAAGCTAAATTACAGCTCACCACAGCAGAGAATTCTGCAGCCCCCAAATGTCAAGAGTAGTAGGATTGAAAAATACTGTCGTGTTTTTACTGCTATTATCTTTTTTGTTTTTAGATAACAAGGTTAAACACATTCTCAGACACCATGTTGTTTGTAACAAAAGCATTAGGGAGACATTCTAATAAAATCAAATTAAGTAGTAGCACAATCAAAAACCTTGAATACTTTAAGTTTTTAAAAATGTCTCTAATATTTATATTTAGACATTTACTCAATGGATTATGTTTTTTGAAGATATATTTGTTTATTTGAAAGTCAGAGTTATACACAGAGAGAAGGAGAGGCAGAGAGAGAGAGAGAGAGAGAGAGAGAGAGAGGTTTTTCGACGGCTGGTTCACTCTCCAATTAGCCGCAACAGCCAGAGATGAGGGGATCTGAAACCAGGAGCCAGGCACTTTCTGTGTGTCTCCCATGGGGGTGCAGGTGCCCAAGGACTCGGGTCATCTTCTATTGCTTTCCCAGGCCATTGCAGAGAGCTGGATAAGAAGTGGAGAAGCTGGAACTCAAACCGGTGCCCATATGGGATGCCGGCACTGCAGGAGGTGGCTTTTCTCACCATGCCACAGTGCCAGCCCCTGGATTATGTTTTTAAAGTTCTGGCATGGTGATAGCAAAATTCTAATTCATGCCAATTTTCAGTTATATAAGAGATGGAAGAAAGACACAAAGAATTTTTTTAAATATCCCCTTAAGTTCAAACCATACAATATAGAATTATATGGGATGAGAACTAGTTTTTCTTTTTTCAAGTAAGTTTCCAGTCACTCACATAACCTTGTTTCCGTATTCTCATTTATATGAGAACAGTGGTTGAAAGGCTAGACAATCAAGTCAGTGATTCCTTGAAAATCAATGAGAAGATTAAAGTGAGAATTCCCTTTTCTGCATAAATCCAGAGGGCAAATTACTACATGCTCCTGAGCTAAAAAAGGAAACTTTGAGTAGATTTGTTTTAGCATCACTTTTGGAAACACTATTTTTTAATTATCAAGTTGTTTGCCCATTAGTCAATATTTCAGGATTAGCAATTTGCTGGGGCAAAGTCATATACATCAAAAAGTTCAATAAACATTGGATGATGTTCATGATGAAGACAATGATGGCCATGGCATCAATGAAAGAACATTGAGAAGATAAATTTGCATATGACAGTATCAATTCAAATATTTGTTGTATTGCAAGTCAGGGAAAAAACAAACCCACTTACAAAGCACAGTAGGTGGCTAATTCACTGTGTACATCATTGTGGCTAATTTGCTATATACATGGTAGTTAATTTACACCACGGATCATAACCTCACTAATTTGGAACAATAAACATGCAAATGATGTACCAAAATGTTTCACAGGGTATTTTAATGAAAAGTTTGCATAATTAAGACTTCAGATATATATATATATATATATTTGTGTGTATGTATAAACATATGAAATTTTTTATAAATACACTCATGCATATGTAGCATTAGGTGAACAAGTGCTTTCAGGGGCAAAAGATATTTAATAACAATAAACATTAACACATTATTATTAATAACATTATATATTCTCAGCTCTTATAGAACTCTTTAAGAATAACTACAGATAAATAATTGACTAAGTAAAGAACTGATCATTAAAATCAGACAAAATTACAAAGAATTGTAGTTTAATGGATGCTATCAAATATGCTTGAGCACACTATGTTAAAGGAAACAAAGAAAATTCAATTGAAATCTTTGACAGCCATAATTTTATTTTCATTTAAAAGAAAACTTAGACATTGAATTACAATTAACATAATTTCAGCCAAGTTATTTAGTATCAAAGCTCTATGTTGTATTGTAACTGTATAATAGAGGGTACTTTATTTTCTCATCTGATCCATTCACAACTACAGTCATTTTATGATGCTTGATGATATTGTTCTAAGGCAATTAAGAGGAGACTAAAAAAGTCTTCTCACCTGTCTTATTTCTATCTTCCAACAATTAACCTATCAATTTTTCCATATTAAATGATAAAAAATATTACTAGCACATATGCACAATATCTTTGAAAGGGAGTCACAGCAAATAAATATCAGAGATTCTTAATGAAATATATGCCTGTGTGTGTGCCTTAAATTCATAATGAGACTGAATTGCTCTCACATGGATTACACTTAGGAGACAGGTTCATGGTCATCTTTCCACTTGGACAGAAACCTAGACCCTTGCCTTCACTTGAGCTCAAGGACAAGACCCCTCACTGATCTCTCTGGTTATTTTTGTTTTTTCATTATTTCCCTTCACCTATAGTTTCCAGAAAAGACTTTGGTGTGAACATGGGTTGATATATGTAACAAAATCAGTTTTCTTGATATTAGAAAAATACTAAAACAAATTGATGAGAATGTAAGGTCTGATTTTCAGGAAAGAGGCGAGAAAGCAGACAACAGTATGGTCACAACACAAAATGGTAAGTCTGTTGAGAGGAAGCAGAGAAGCTGATGTTTTCTTAAACAGGATTAAATTTTTCTATGTACATGGTCTGTGAGATTATCACCAGTATGATAAAAACATATATCTTCAGTAACTTTGAATCTTCTTGCTTTCATTCTCCATCTGTTACAGAAATGCCAGGATGCAGATAAGTCCAAGCAGCATTTGTTTTCATCCAGTTTCCTATAAATCACAAATATTTTGTATCATCCAAACTAAAACCCACTATTTATCCCAACAAAACATCTGTTAGGAGTGAGCATGTGGCCTAGCAGTGAACACACTTGGGATGCCTGCATGTCATATTTGTGTGCCTGGTTTCTAGTCCCAGCTCCACTTGTCATTCTATCTTTCTGCTGCTGTGTGGCACAGGAGGCAGCAGATATTGCCTCGCCTCGGGTACTTGGATTCCTGTCCCTCGCATGGGAGACCAGGATGGAAGTCTGGGCTCCTGGCTTTGGCTCAGTCTAGCTCTGGATGTTGCAAGCATTTCATGAGTGAACCAGTGGATGAAAGATCTGTCTGTCTGTCTCTATCTCGCTGCCTCTCAAATAATTTATTTTTTTTTTTTGCCATGGTGAATCAAACTCAAATGACACTTTTTAGCTTTGCAACTTTATTTTGTTTTCAATTTCCATTTTTTGATTACTAGTAAACATAAATGTTTGATGTATTAATTTTTTCACTTTTCTTTTTTAAGAGAGTTATTTATTTATTTGAAATTCATAGTTACAGAAAGATAGGGAGTGACAGGGAGAGAGAGAAATCTTCCATCCACTGGTTCCATCCCCAGATGACCAGCACCTGGGACTGGGCCAGGCTGAAGCTAGGATCCAATGAGTGTCAGGAGCCCAGGAATTTGGGCCATCTTCAGCTGCTTTTCCCAGGCCAATAGTAGGGAGTTGAATCAGAAGTGGAACAGCTGGGACTCGAACTCTTGCCCATATGGGATGCCAGCATGGCATAGGTGGTGACTTTATCCACTATACCAAAATTCTGGCCCCTCACTTTTATCTGTAACAAGTCATCTATTTGTTGTTAATCTATAGAAGACATCTGTGTATGTTATCTATGTTTTGCAAATATCCTTTGCTTTTACTTTATTACGAACGTTTCAATTTTTATATAATCAAATAGGCTATATCTTTTTGTGGGTCTTCTGGATTCTGTATCTTAATTATAAATCTGTTCTTTATCCTGAGATTAAAACACAAGTTCCTTCTGATAAAAGTATGAGTTTGTTTTTCACATTTAAACCTTTGATCTGTCTGGAATTTATTTTTGTGTAAGGTGTGAAGCAGACGGTCTAACTTCAGTTTTACTTCTGGATAGTTCTCTAAATATTTATTGAATAGTCCACTTCATTTTTAATTACTTGAAATACCATTTTTATTGTCCAGTTAGCTCTTAAATACACAAGTGTTTATTTTAGAATCTTCTGTTTTGTCGCACTTACATAGAGGAAATAAGATATAAGAACTCGGCTTGCCCTGCTAAAATATTTCTTCAGCTTGCATACAATGGTACTTCAAGTATCTCATGGTGAACACTTCACTAGTCATTTTTTCTAAAACACTTTTCACATGATTATAATCACACTTAATGACACCACCATTCCTCTGGTCACCTATGAACTATGTTGTCATTAAATCTTCTCACTTCTTTTTCTAAAGGAGCTCTCCAGATTTCTGTTATGCTTTTTCCATGACCATAGTCATATTTCAAGTCCTCTTCTTCTCTCCGTGGGATTATTAAAATATACTTAAATATTCAATATCCTCCTAAGTGGTCCTCTAATACATTTGAATTTCACCACAGCATGATAGTTCTTTTTCCTTGTCTCTTCAATGTACCCGAAATGAATCTTTATTAGAGTCAATTAAACAAGTGGCCAAAAATATGGTTTTTATATGTTAAACATTACAAACTATCGAAGTGCTTCAAGAATAAAATGAAACAACATTTTTTCTATAAAATTGAAAAACATTAAAATAGCCCAATGTTTGAAAACAATACAATTAAGTAGGTTTATGAGAATGCTGGTGGGTGTACAAGTTCATGAAAATTATCCAGAAAAATAGTTTGGCAATGTGTATTTATAATTCTACTTCTACTGATTTATTCTAGAGGATAAATATGAAATGTTCTCTAAGCTACATAAAAGGACTTTTTTTTTGCAAATAAACTGTTCAACCATAATAAAGTGATTTGGCATATAGTGATCTATCTATATGATGGAATATGGCCATGGAAATTAGGTTATCAAAGAATATTGAAATAATGTGAAAACAGTGAAAAGAAACTGTATTATATTACAATGTCAATTTTGTTTTTAAAATTTGTGAAGCTCAAGTATCAGAAGTTACCATGCAAGAAATATATTTAGATAGTATTATTGTAGGTATATTTTTCCAGAAAAATTATTCATGATTTTCTAACAGATTTCAATTCTTTAAAATGAACATAAAGCTACTAATGTAATAAAAAGAAACATAAATAATACAATATATATCATTTCACATCAGAAGTCACCAATTTAGCAATAGATTACATATATATTTAAATATTTATTGATTTATTTGAAAGGGAGAAAGTAGTGATAGAGAAATCTTCCATGAACTGGTTCGCTTCCCAAATGTCTGCAAGAGCCAGCAGTGAGTTCTTCCAAAGCCAGGAATTAGGAATTCCATCCATGACTCCCATGTGGGTGACAGAGAACCAAGTATGTGATCCATCACTTGCTGCCTCACAGTGTGTACATAAGAAAGATGCTGCAATCAGAAAGAGAGCCAGGACTCAAACCAGACACTCTGATATGGATGAGTGTTCACAAATGGCATCTTAAACACTGCACCAAACATCTACCACTCCCCTGAATTATATATATGAGCAGATACACAGCAGAAAAGAAAATAAATTTGAGAGACAAATATATGAAAAAAATCCTCAAACTTTATAGCCAAACACAAAGAAAATATAATGTCCTTTTGTCTGTATATAAAGAGCAAAATGTGTTATGTGTTCAGTTTTACTTTTGGGGAAAAGAGTAGTACTATTTAACAGTTTTCTGACTTAAATATTTTCATGAACCAATATTTTATATCACCATCAATTACTTATAAACATATGCCAAAAGTGAACAAAAAGAAAATCAGAATATGCCCTTTCAAAAAAGCCATAAGTCTCTGTTCAGGAATCTGAAATGACTTCCTCTGTTAATACACAGTCTACACAGCAGTTATAATGAAAATACTTTCTTTTGAAATCAAGAAGGCAATATAAGGGCAATTATTTTCAGAAAAAATTCTCAGCTTTATATTACAATAAAAATGACACCCATTTATTAATAAAATGAACACAATACTGATATGAAGCACTCATGGGGAGGTGAGCCTCCGTGCCCTCTCTGTTACTAATTTACAAAACACACTATTCAGTCATGCAGAGGTACAACCCTCTGCCTATGTACACAGCGATTTATATAGAAAACACATAAACACTTTCAAAGGAACAATTAACGTGAAGCAAAGAAACTTTCCATCTTTGGAATAGTGCAGGGACAGTCCACACTGTGCCCCAACATGGGTGTGAATGACTTTGGGACATGTTTGCTGTGGCACCATTGATGAAACCAAAGAAATCCCTGAAATTAATTTATATATATATAGATAGATAGATAGATAGATATAGATAGATAGATAGATATAGATATCTTTAGGCATCACTGGACATTGTGGATTTCATCGATAAACTACAAGTGGATTTCTTCCTCGCCAAGGTGACAGGAGTATTAGTACCTGTTTGCAAGACACTCCCAGTAAATCCCATCTGCATGGGACAGCTTGTGCAGGTGCCCTTCTTTTCCTCCTGTACCTAAACAAAACAACAGGAAACTTGGTACATTCCTAACAACACTGAAAATTGGGACTTCTTGAAAGAAATGTTGCAACACGTATCAAGAGCTATGTGGTGGTTAATTTGAAGTGTCAACTTGACTGAATATCTGGAAACCCAGATAGCTGGTTAAACATTATTTATGAGTGTCTCCAAGAGTGTTTCCAACAGAGATTAGCATTTCAATTGGTGCACTAAGTAAAATAGATTGCCCTCTCCAGTGTGAGTGGACATCATACAAACCACTGAAGGCTTGAATAGAACAAAAAGCTGGAGGAATGTTGAATTAATTGCACCTGACTTTTTCGGCTGGAATAAACAAAGATCTGTCTTCAGTGCTCCTGCTTCTCAGGTTGTTAGAGTCCACACCAGTGGCACTCTAGCTCTAAGGCCATTATTACACCGCCCAGTTTTCTGGGTCTCCAGATAGCAGTACATTGGGCAGCTCAGCCTCCATAATTTAGTATCACTTGTAATTTGGATTATTTCTTTTTATTCTTATAAATAACACATTTCTATTGAGTCTCAAGCAAGTCTACAAAATTAATTTCCTTAAATGGGTCTTAAAGTTTCTTTTGAACCAGATGGTGATTAGCCATTTTAATCATTTCTAAGCTTCTAAAATAAGATTCTTCTTTTTTGAAATGTCACATATTATAGTATTCCCAATATCCACAGATGTAATGGACATACTAACAGTTGATATAATACTGAAAGATTTTCTCTTGCTTCCACCTAAAATAAGGCATTCCTCAATTCTACAATTGAGCTTCTGTTGGATTTACCTAAATTAGATGCATGATTCCTCAACAAGGGATTATATCCAAGTTGTTTACTGGAATAGCTTTATGATTTCCAAATATGTACCTCAAATGATAATTGAAAATAGAGACTATATGAGGATACAGGTACTTTCACTTCTGGAGAAGATGAGTCACAGGGGTCTGAGTTTCCTTCATGCATGAAACAATACAAAACAAAAATATATTGAATAATGGCTTATAAGATACTGGGAAGTAGGTAGTGAAGGACAGTGATCCGTGAGAAACAATAAACAAGTGGGATGATGCTTATGATTGCCTCAGCTTATGTGTGGAATTTCCAGGCCCAGTGAATTTATGAGTTTAAGACGCAGAAGTCAGTGCTTAAAGTCCAGGGGGACCAAGGTGGTTTGAATTCGTAGGACAGAGTTTTAGAGAGGAGAGAGCTGCATAGGTTGAGAATCCAGGTATCTACAGAGATATTTGTCCTAGAGTTTTCTGTTGCTTCCACAAAATACCTTAGACTAGATAATTTTTAATGAATAGAGATTGATTTAGCTCTTGGTTCTGGTGGCTGAGAATCCAGAAGCATGGTGCTTGCATCTCAAGAGGGCCTCTTTCTGTGTTATAATATAGTAGAGGTGCCTCACGGGGTAAGACAGAATAAGTTGCTAGCTTGAGTCCCTCTTCCTTTTCTTATAAATGCCATTAATGCCATCATAGTTCCCTACCCTCATGCCTCATCTAATCCTAATTATTTCCCCAAAGTCTCACCTCTGAATATCATTAACATATGAATTTACAGATTAAATTTCCAACACACAGGTTTTAGTGCACAAATTTAAATCATAGCAGTGCCTTTTGAGGATTCAAGCTAGTATTACACAAATATATAAGGAAACTATCCAAGTCCATGGAAAGAACCATCAAAAAGAATTTGAGGTTGTTGCCTAGTTTTTGCACATAGGGCCAACATTAATACCTATTTCCACCAGCCACAATGGAAAAACATTATAATTTATGAAGTATTGAATAAAATAATGAGAAAGGTAATCCCTCAGTAGTAGGAAATAATTAGTTATAGACTGAGCATGGTTGTTTTCCCAACAAATCTTAAAAGAAAGACCATAAGATCAAACTGTTTGCAAGTAACTTAACAACATCCTAGAAAAAAGAACTCAAGAATATTTACAGGACTACATGAAATTACTCAGCACTCAAAAGCATAAAATTCTCAATGTCCTTTTTCCAATAAAACATTACCAGGCCTGCAAAAATGAAAAATGTGGCCCACAGTGAACAGATAAATCAGTCAATTGAGACTGATCCATAACCGACAAATACATTGTAACTAGCAAGCAAGGATAGTTTAAAAATATATCTACATGTGTATGCTCAAAAAAGTTAAGTGGAGACATGGAAGATGTAAAAAAACACACAAACTGAAATTCTAGATACAAAGAATGAAATCTTTCAGATGGAAAGTATTAGTTCTGATGACAAATATCCTGTAGTGAGTGAAAAGCAGATTACACATTGACAAAGAAATTTCCCTGTTAATCATAAGAGTAGGAATAAGAGAGGGAAGAGATGTATAATTTGGGACATGCTCAAGCTGACTTGCCCCAAATGGTAGAGTTAGAAACATACCAGGGGACTCCAATTTAATCCCATCAAGGTGGCATGTACCAATGCCATCTCACTAGTCCAAGTGATCAATTTCAGTTCACAATTGATCATAATGAAAGGACTAAGAGTCAAAGGGAGCACATAAGCAAGTCTAGTACCTGCTAACACTAACCGATAGAATAAATAAAGGGGAGAGTGATCCAACATGGGAAGTGAGATACTCAGCAGACTCATAGAATGGCAGATGTCCTAAATAGCACTCTGGCCTCAGAATAAGCCCTAAAGGCATTCGGATCTGGCTGAAAAGCCCATGAGAGTATTTCAGGCATGGAAAGCCAAGACACTCTGGCAAAAGATCTCTGTGAGTGAGATCTCAGTGGAAAGAACAGGTCTTCAAAGAAGGAGGTACCTTTCTCTGAAGGGAGGAGAGAACCTCCACTTTGACTATGACCTTGTCTAAACAAGATAAGAATCGGAGAACTCAGTGGGCTTCCATAGCCTTGGAAACTCATGACTGGAGCATAGGGAGATTACTGATGCCATAGACAGGAGTGTCAATTGGTAAAGTCAACAACAGGAGTCACTGTGCACTTACTCCTCATGTAGGATCTCTGTTCTTAGTGTGCTGTGCATTGAGATTTAATGCTATAACGAGTACTCAAACAATATATTTCACTTTGTGTTTCTATGGGGGTGCAAACTGTTGAAATCTTTACTTAATGCATACTAAACTGATCCTCTGTAAAAAAAAAAAAAAAAGAAACTATCAACTCCCAACTTGACTCTCACTGGGATTAAACATGACAATAGGTCTGCTCTGATTTCATCATCATTAAAAAAAATCATCTATTATTTTTCACTTTATGTTTCTGTGTGGGAGCAAACTGTTGAAATCCTTACTTAATGTATACTAAGCTGATCTTCTGTATATTAAGATAATCGAAAATGAATCTTGATGTGAATGGAAGGGGAGAGGGAGTGGGAAAGGGGAGGGTTGTGGGTGGGAGGGACGGTATGGGGGGGAAGCCATTGTAACCCATTATTCGTACTTTGGAAACTTATATTCATTAAGTAAATAAAAATTTTAAAAAAAGCTAAAAAAAAATAGTAAAAAACAGTAAAAAAAAAAAAAGAAATTTGTGAATTTAAGGCACAGCAATAGGGGTGTGAATTGTGGCACAGTGGTTAGGCTGTTGCTTGGTATGCAAGCAACATCCTGTGTAAGAGTAACTGAGTTTGAGTCCTGCCTCCATTTTAGTTTCAGATTCCTACTAATGAGCACCCTGAGAGACAGTAAGTGAAGACTCAAGTACTGCCACCCACATGGGAGACCTGGATGGAGTTCTGGGCTCCTAACTTTGACCTGGTCCAGCTCCAGATGTTGCATGCATTTGGCAAATGAACCAGCAGATGGAAGATATTATCTCTCTCTCTCTCTCTCTTTCTCTCTCTCCCTTTCAAATAAATAAAACTAAAAGCACTGAGCAATAGAAACCATACAAAGAAAAATATAATGAATGGACAAAGCGTCAGTAAATTGTGGAATAACTTCAGCATTACTAATATATTTTTAATTGGAATTCCTATAGGAGAGAAAAGAGAATGAGATAGAAAAAAGTTGAACAAATAACATAAGTAAATTTTCTTAATTTAATGAAATTTGAACCTATGGATAAAAAACCCTCAAAGAAACATGAAGCAAAGAAAACTCTTAACCAATTACTCGAAATTAGAGAAAAATCTTCCATGTAAAGATTTATCTTAGTTATTTGAAAGTCAGAGTTGCAGAGAGAGTCAGGGAGATACACACACATGGTGGGGAGGGGGTCTCCTATCTGCTGTTTCACTCCCCAAGTGGCAGCAATGGCTGGGGCTGGGCCAGGCCAAAGCCAAGAGCCAAGAACCAGGTGCCAGGAGCTTAGATTGTCCTCTACCGCTTTCCCACATGAATTAGCAGACAGCTGGATCAGAAGTGGAGCAGCTGGGACTAGAACAAGCACCCATATGGGATGCCACACTACAGGCTCAACCCACTAAGCCACAGCACCAGCTGCATGAGAAAAATCTTAACAGCAGCCAGAAAAAAGGAGATGCTATGTGAGAATATAATATCACTCTCTGTTCACTTACTAACTGAACTCTGGTTTCAGGGAAAGCTGCAATTTAAACAAATTCCTAGATATGCATGCCTTTAGAGCCTACTGTCAGCTGTGCTAGGTTTGGTGGGCAGTGAGGGTAGTGTTGGTGAGGACATCCATACCCTAGAATTCTGTGAAACTGGGTTACTTTGTCACTGGGTTTATCTTTTCAAAAAATATTGACTTGATTGATTGATTGATTTGAAACGTAGAGTTCAAGAGAGATCAGGTGAGAGACAGAAAGAGATATTCCATTTACTGATTCACTCTCCAAATGGCCACAATGGCCAGGGATGGGACAAGATGGAGCCAGGAGCAAGGAATTCCATCCTGATCTCCTACATGGATGCAGGGGTCCAAGCACTAGGGCCATTTTCTGCTGCTTTCCCAAGCACATTAGCAGGGAACTGGATGGGAATTGGAGCAGCTGCTACTTGAACTGGTTCTCATATGGGATACCAGCATTGTAGGTGGCGGCTAAATCTGCTATGCCATAGCATTGGCCTCAGTCCCTGGGTATGAATTATGTATAACTTGTCAATTTTCAATACTGGTTGTTGCTAATATTGTCACAAAGAAATCTGAATTTTAGAGCAAGCTACACTGAGTTTTCATCAATTATAAATACATATATTCATATAATTTTTACCATATCACAATGTAATATGTCATTACTAATTTTGTTAATTTTCATGAATGTCAGTTATAAATTATGTAGATATGAAAGTTCAAAACAGATCAAGATATTGCCTCTAACTCAAAGAAATATCTAGCAAAAAAGCCCCCTTCCCAGTTGTCCTCTGTAAATAAGTATACAGATGAAAAACATGAAATGTTTTTGATTGCAGATTTTCTGGCATTCCCTTAATGTATTTCACTTAAACTATAGTGAAATATCAAACAACCAGTCAAGTGACATTGCTTCCTTCTTACTAGTTTCATTTTAATCCTACATTTCAAGTAAGAGCCTTTATTCTAGGATGGAGATTCAAGAGTATTGTTACTCTAGCATATTTTCCATACCTAGTCCTTGGACATATCTGTTACCATCCACTGGGTCAAAATTTCAAAAGTTACGATTATGTAATGTAGACTTACTTACTTAAAAATTCGTGCATGGAAAAGACTATTTTCACTTCTTTAAAAAAAGATTTATGTTCTTTATTTGAAAGGCATCTAGAGAGAGAGAGATAAAACTCTTCTGTCCACTGGTTCACTTCCCAAATGGCTACAACAGCTAGAGCTGGACCAATTTGAAGCCAGGAGCCAGGATCTTTATTCACGTCTTCCATGTGGGTGCAGGGGCCCAAGCGCTTGCTCCATCTTCTGCTGCTTTCCCAGGAACATTAGCAGGGAACTGGATCAGAAGCAGAACAGCCAGAATTCCAACTAGTGCCCATACGGGATGCCAGTACTGCAGGCAGCAGCTTAACCCACTATACTACAACGGCCTTATTTGCACTCTTTAAAATTAATAAGAAAAAGTAACACAATCAAATAGGATTATGAAAAAGCAGTTCATAGAAAACAAGATACCTTAAAAAACCTATGTAAAGATGTTAAACTATATCTGTAATTCACAAAATACTATAAATTATTTTATTATATAGATGTTCCTCAACATATAATGGAATAAGTCAAAAATGTATTTATTACAATTAACCTACCAAACTTTAATTTTAGCAACGCAGTACCTTGGACAGCATCAGTTATTTACCTTCATGGTAGCACGGCTGATTGGGATCTGTGGCTTCCATTATACCATATATCACTAACCCAAGAAAAGACCCAAATTTGAAATTCAAAGTATGGTTTCTACTGAATACATACGTATTTTGCACAAAGTCAAAATATCTTAAATTATTGTGAGAGATTTTCTGTACTTAGTTGTCATGCATATGTGGTAAAGAGGCACTTTATATGTACTTTATTAGTAGGAGATGAAATTAAAAGAATTTTCTTGAAGCACAATTTTACAATATCAATCAAAGTATAAAATGCACATGTCCTTTGATCATCAGTGGAGGACTGTCTAAATGAGTTATGGTACATCTATACAATGGAAAACTATTTAGCCACTAAAAATGAGAACTATCTGTACATGCTAAATCTGTATCTGCTAGGAAGAAAAAAATTGCTGAATACTTTGCATTTGGAAAGTAATTCTTTATAATCGTTACTATCTGGGAATGAAATAGTAGCAGATAGATGTGTTTTAACTTTGCATTTTTGTATTCTTCTGTCTTCAAAATCTTTATCTTGACCACCTATAACTTTTTTAAAAAAAAATCTATCTATTTCCTTGCGAGACAGAGTTACAGAAAGAGGGAGCGACAGAGAGAGACATCTTCCATCCACTGGTTCACTCCCCAAATGGCCACAACGGCTGGTGCTACGCCGATCCGAAGCCAGGAGCCAGGAGCTTCTTCCGGGTCTCCCACATGGGTGCAGGGGCCCAAGGACTTGGGCCATCTTCTACTGCTTTCCCAGGCCATAGTAGAGAGCTGGATCAGAAGTGGAGGAGCTGGGAGTAGAACCTGTGCCCATATAGGATGCCAGCACTGCAGGAGGCAGCTTTACCCGCTACACCATAGTGATGTCCCCTAAGACATAGTTTTTATAATAAAAATAAGTATATGGTGGAAGGTCAAAATTATTTTGATGTTAAAATTGTTAGCTTTTTCTTCCAATTTTAATAAAAAATTGAATTTTGTATCATGGAACAAACAAAACCACTATTAGTTTTTTATTTTATTTTATTTTATTTATTTAATGAGCATAAATTTCCAAAGTACAGCTATGGATTACAATAGCTTCCTCTCCCCCATAACGTCCCTCCCACCCACAACGCTCCCCTCTCCCACTCCCTCTCCCCTTCCCCTTCACATCAAGATTAATTTTCAATTATCTTTATATACAGAAGATCAATTTAGCATATATTAAGTAAAGATTTCCACATTTTGCTCCCACACAGAAACACAAAGTGTAAAATACTATTTGAGTACTAGTTATAGCATTAATTAAACACCTAAGAGTAATTGTGTATTAATTACAGAGTTCAACCAATAGTTTTAAGCAGACTATAAAATGCAACTTTTGTATTGTTGTGGCTTCCCCCCCAACCTCCCTCCCTCCCGTGCCCCTCCCCTCACCCACTTCCTCTCCCAACCCGCCTTCATCACGTTTCATTTTCAATTACCTTCATATACTGAAGATCAACAGTATATACTAAGCAGGGATTTCAACAGGTTGCACTCACACAATCGAACCAGATATAGGGTATTGTTTGACTAGTAGTGTTGTTTTTGAGTTTCATAGTTAAACACATTAAGGACAGAGATCCTGCATGAGGAGCATGAACCCAGTGACTCCCGTTGTTGATTTAACAATTGGCACTCTTATCTATGATGTCAGCAATCACCTGAGACTCTTGCTATGAGCTGTCTTACATTTTCTGTATTTTGACCATACAATGTTTCTTAAAGATGAAATACTTCCCTTTCAGTTAACACTGAAACTACTTAGGCTTCCCCCTGTAATTCTTTTCAGGTGTGAAATTATTGAATGACTCCCTACTCAGCCCAAACTGTGCATTTCCTTCGTCCTTCTTAATTTAAATGATTTCTTTCTAGCAATTATGTGTGTGTGTGTGTGTGTGTGTGTGTGTTTCCACTGGATTTTAAGCTTCACTTGCGACTCCTGCACCTACCAAGTTAGGGGACTGAAGATTCTTAGGTTTAAATCTGCTACTTACTAACTTGCTGAGGGAAAGTACTGAGTCTCTCTGAGCTTCTCCTTTTTATCTATGGAGTTGGAATAACAATAGCATCTACTTTATAAGATTGTTGTGATAATTAAATTAGAGTAACATGAAGTTTTAGTACATAACAAGTGCTAACAAATGCTATCTACCATTAATATTCTTATTAATATGTATTAATCATAATAGCCATTAAAAGATTTTAACTGGCCAATTAATGAAAAAATTGCTCTTTCTGACTATTTGACTAAAGACTTTCATGCTTTCATTTTTAATGCAGTTGCTATCTTTAACCCATGACTTTAAAAAATAGTGCATATAGTAAACTGGAACGAAATTTTTCTGGGAAATGCTAAGACATAATGGGGTTTTACATATTCAATTGGATATAGTTTGTTGGTGGATTAAATTCATTAGGCTGGCACTCTGAATTTCACACTGAGATGATTTTAGAGAGTGAGTACTGAGAGAGCTCCTTGTATAGCATAGACAGCTTGCATTTTCACAGGCAATAATGTATAATTATAGCTGCCTAAAATGTCCTTGTCCATTTATGACCTAGCAAAACCTGACTCGACTTTTTAAACTTAGTTCAAATAATAACTCTTCTTTTGAAATCTTATTCAGCTTTCCATGATACTCTGTTTTTCTGTCCCTCCAGTTGTAGTCTATTAATATCAATGTGACAGTACTTAACATATTTTTACTGTAATTAATCTGCTCACATGTCTGCTTTTGCTCACTGGCTATGACTTCCCCAGAGAGGAATCACGCATTATTAATTGTTGATTCCAAATGCATCATGGCATTAATATCACTTGGTATTTCAGCCCCTTCACCTAAAGATAATAGAATATTTTTGTCCTCAGAATCAAATTAATGAAAGCTGAGTAGCATAAATTTAACAGGAATTTTGTGGAATTTCTCCAAGACATTTTTTAACAAATAACTTAGTGAAGGTATAGAAATACCTACAGCAAGTCCAGGAAAGAAGTCATACTAGAATTCATAGTACCTACCAGCTGGGCTTCTGCAGTTGGGATCCCAGATCCACCACCTAATAACTGTATAAAACTTTTGGCAAGTTTCTTAATCTTTTACAAACTCAAATGTAAAATGAAGACTTTAATTGTATAAACCTTTAAGAGTTTATATTTGAAAGATTAAATGAGAAAGTTATTTGTGCAATAGTTAGCATCATGCCAAATAAACTGTATTCATAACAAAGGAACTCCTACTAACCATTTTGCACCTCTGTTTCTTCATTGGTAAAATGGCACTGCTGTGATAATTAAAGAAGTCAACTAATGTAAAATCCTTAGCACAATTTCAGGCAAATAGCTAGTTAATGCTCCATAAAATATCATCATTATTATTGTTATCATTATTCATTCTATCATAATTAATGAATACATAGAAATATGGTGGTATAAGCTTTTGTAAGAAACAAAATATATGAAGAGAAGAATAAGCCTAGACAAATGAAGAGGCATGGGGCAGGCATTTGGCACAGTGGTTAAGTCGCCATTTGGGACACTCAAATCCCATATGAGTGCCTGCTTCGAGTCCCGACTAGTCAGCTTCCTGCTCACGGGCACTCTGAGATGCAGCAGATGATGGCTTACGTACTTGGGTCCTGCTACACACGTGGAAGACCTAGATAGGGTTCCTCATTTTTAGCTTCAGCCTGGCCCAGCCGCAGATGTTGCTGCTGTTTCTTGAGTGAACCAGTGGTTGTAAGCTCTCATCTGTCTCTCTTCCTTTCAAATAAAATGAAAATAAATTAATTATAATTATAAAAAAAAAAAAAACGAAGAGGCACACAGAAAAATCCCATTCAAATATTATCCTCCTTGAATGGCTTTGGGCTAGACTCCAGACTTGCATTTTTGTAAACAGCAGGTGGCAACCCATTTGTAGTCATTAAATCAACTGCGTTATGCACTTTTAAAAAATGTTTAATTTTCAATCATTTTCATCCACTTGAAAGGCAGAGAGAGGTAGTGGGGAGAGAGAGGAAATCTTCCATCTTCTGGTTCAATCCCCAATTATCCACAATAGTTAGGGCTGGATCAGGCAGAAGTCAGAAGCATGAAACTCCATCCAAGTCTCTTGCATGGGTGGCACAGGTCTAAGCCCTTGAGCCACCATCATCATCTGCTGCTTCTCAGAATGTATTAGCAGGACCCAGAATCAGAAGTGGAGTAACTGGGACTTGAACTGGTACTCCAATATGGGATGCAGGCATCACAAGTGGCAACTTAACCTGCTGTGTCAAAATGCGCACCCCTAGTAAACTTTTTAATGAAATAGAACAGGATAGGATAACATAGAATAGAATCAATCAACTCACAGTTAAATTTACAGGATGGCTAAAATGAGTGAGTGTGCATATTATTGATTTACTACATAAAATAAGTTTCTTAGGAGAGATTACAGTAAAAATTCTGAAATCTATTCTAGATTGTGGTGAATTCAGCAAATTATCTCTTGTGAGGAAACTGTCTGGACAACTACGCAATTAACCGGATATGACTGATAATTCATTGCTAAATCCTGTGATATACTCATTTCAAATTGAAATGCAAAGCGCCCCAACACATAGTAAGACTGAAATACACGTTCACTGAATAAATATGAATGAATGCCTAACTTGCTGACTCAGGAGAATAAATCAAGTAAAATGAATTAAAAATTGGACTGATTATATTAACGTTATAGCTTTATTAATGCCCAAACTGGACCCCGGGTTTCCTGGCCTAAAGCAGTAGCCTTTCCCCACTATACTTAAAGCTTTTAAACTTTACCCTTCTGTGCACTGGAGGACTGCAGAAATATCTGGGGAATTGTCATAGGGAGAGAAAAGAGAATAAAAATGTGGAACTCAGGCCTTTCCAACCTATTGCAGAAAGGTTTGCTTATGACTTTTCTATATTTGAGATTTTACACACTAGTTTTTAAACCATTGCAATAAGCCTTACAGCTTCCCTATACTCTCATGCCCTAATTGGATAGGACTGAAAACTTTAATCAGTACAGAACCTGTACCACACACTGTTCTCCTGCTGAGCTATGCACTTAGAACCAAAAGTCCCAAACCCTCTGCTCACGTGGTATTAACCTTTCATGAGCAGCACAAGCACTGAGTATATTAGCCTTGGTGAGATACCCTCAAGGAATATTGAGATAGTTTATCTTAAAACCAGCCTCAGATGCACATCAAAAACTTAAATTATTTCTTAATTTCAAAGATTTATACTATGGAATATATATTAAATATATTTCTTTTCCAGTGCAGAGTACCCTATTCCACTTGCTTCTATTAGACTACTTGGAGCTAGTAGAGCCCTTTTACTCTTTTATTGCTAGCCAGAACTCTTTCTTTCCTTCAAATCTCTCTCGTTATGGCATCCTACTCTTTCTACAACACACATACGCACCCTTCATCATTTTACATTTCCTCCAGGATTTCTTCATCATTATGTCTTTTCTCAGAGGGCAAAGACTGAAAAGGACAAATAAGTGTGGACACACCATGCTTTTATAGAATTAAGGATAATGTTTCCATTTTGGTTTTCAGCATCCTTTCTTCTGTTTCCCAGCATTTTACTGACCTTTTGAACTTACACAGTGAGCTTCACTTTTATAGGACCCACAAAGCTACCATAGCAAAATGTTTTGTTCCCATCTAAATTTGCCTTGGTTCATCTAGACCTAGTTTTGATGAAATAAATCAGAGTCTTTCAACTTATTCCTCTGATACAAGGATGTAATGATAAGAGTTGAACTCTGTGAGATTTTTAAAGACCCCAAAAATCACCATCTTACATTAGTTGAGGATTTTTTCACACCATAGAGCTGAATGAATGTTATATTATACTTTTGCATGTTACGGAGACAGTATGAGACTTAACATTTGTTGGTCACAATTAACTATGTATCTGTGTATACTGATATACTGACAATAACCATATATATTAACATGGATTAACTGTAATAGGATTATATTGAAAAAGTATACCTGTATTCTATTATCTTTCAAACATTCAGGATTTATAATTCTGTAAAGACTCCCTTAATATTTTAGTTCACAACTCTTACTCTGCATAGTTAAGTGACTCAAAACATCTTTTATGCTCATTCTTACCAGTGAAAATGAGTTTTTAGACATATACTCCAATGCGTAAAAATACACTTATATGATATAGACATTCTGCAGTGAGCCATAAGGCATATACAAAAATAGGACTTAAAAAGAATGAGATAAAATCATTCTAAAATATCACATTTAGTATTATAAACTTCTTACTACATTAAAATATTAACAATTTTAAGAAAGCATAAATAAATAAAAATACAGTATACAGCTTATAAAAGACTCAAATCTTGGGGCACAAAAAAGGTTAACAGTTAAAGATTTAAATTAAAAATATATATACTATGAAAATAAGTATAAATCAATATAAGAACAGTACAAAGGCACTAAAGATGAATATGCAAGCTTCTGTCATTTCATTAGGAAAATATAGTAATTATAAATTGCATGCACCTAATGAAATATTTTCAACATATATAGACAAAAATTAATAGAACTAAAAGGTAGAACAAACAAAATGACATTCAAGGATTCAAGGTATGTTTTTTACATCTTTCTCTTTCTCTCTCTCAACACCTTAGTAACTGATTGGACAGGATGCAAAAATGTCAGTACATATACAGAAAATTCAAATAATATGATTGCCAATTAGCCCAAATAACATAACAATATATATTCTTTTCAAGTACACCTATATGTTTTACTAAAATTGAACATATCTTTGGAACATGAAACATATCTGAAAATTTTGAAAGTATTGAAATAATAATAAATATATTCTCTGGTCCCAGTGTAACAATAACAATAAAATATGACTAGAAAAGACATAATTATATAAAAGTAAAACCAAGCACCTCTATGTAAGCCATAGGCAAAAGAGTATCAATGGACATTAGAAATACTTTGAGGGGACAAACACATAATGTAGCAGTTATGACACTACTAGGGATGCCTGCATTTCAAATCAAAATGCCTCCACTCCTGATTAGCTTCTTGCTAATGTGCACCCTGAGAGACAGAAGGATAACTTAATAGTTGGGTCCCAGACACCCTCTTGGGAGACCTAGGTTGAGTCACCAGCTCTTGGCTTTGGCCTGGCCCAGACCTGCTGTTGTGGGCTTTTGGGGAGTGACCTGTCAGATGGGAGAGCTCGCTTTCTCTCTCTCTCTCTCTCTCTCTGCCTTTCAAATAAATTGAAAATGTTTTAAGAAAAGCAAAATACTTTGAAAAGAATGAAATGGAAATGGCAACATCCAAATTTGTGGAATGCAGAAAAAGTCATGCTCACGGGGCAATTAATAATCATAACTGCATTTATTAGAAAGAAATACTGAAAATTGTCTAAGCATCCATCTCAAGAATTTAAGGGATCAACAGCAAATGAAACCCAGAGAAACTAAGAAAGAAGAGAAAACTGGAAAAGAAACAAAATTCATGAAATAAAAATAAAATTTAATAAAGTAAATAAACAGATAAAACTGTTCTTTGAAAAGACAACTAAAACTGTTAACCTGATAAATAAAGATAGACATTAAGAATGAAAAAGGAGACATAACTACAGAACCTATAGGTACTGTAGAAGTAATGAATTTTTGACAAATGGTGTGAGGATACCGAGCAGAGGAATCAGGAATTGATTTGCATGGAACTTGGCTACCACAGACAACATTAGGTAATCCTGAACAGTATAGAAAATTTGAAAAAGAAATGACTATTTCATATGATTGTGAGAATTATCTTATGGTGGTAACTTCATAACACTGGTTGTTTCTTGTTGCGTAGTTTGTTGACAAATATATGATGACACTTTTGGAGGTGATAGAAATGTTGTAGATGTTGGTTTAGGTGTCAGTAACCTAGCTGTATTCATTTGTCAAAACTCACCAAAATATAGTGTTAAAATATACAGTATTATATATTCATAAAAATCATACTTCAGTTTTCAAAAAGGTATAAGGATTTGTCCTATTTCAAAATCAAGGTTACATTAACTTATTAAATTGTTTAATTTAACTCTTTATCTTGTTTCTAATAATATTTGTGTAAGAAGGGGAATATCCAATTCTTGGTAATTGATGAAACTTGATATAAAAACACATTGAAATGGTATTTGCTGTAGAAGGACATATTTGCCTACCAAATTTATCTTATCAGTACTTTCTGATTCCATTTGAATCAAATGGTACATTCTCTCGGGCACTTTTTGTGATTTACTATAGCCCATTAAACCTAATTTTTAAAATTTATTCATATTAGCTTGTTTTAATATTCGCATAACTATAAAATAGCTCTAGATTTAGTCATGTTGCCTTTTTCTCAGATTTTGTACATGTATAATCTCTAATTTTTGTGTCATGTGTGATTTTTCTATATTCCATTATTTTTTGTTTTACTGATCAAAAATATTATTTTCTAATTGTGTATTATTAATTTCTATCCTTAACATTTTCCCCCATTATTTCCTTTGGGTTAACTCTCATTCTTTACTAGCCATAACTTAAATCACATTAATCACTTTTCTTTTAGTAATGTTTTGCTTGTAATGACTGTAACCAATACTATATATTTTCTCTAGGGAGTGTTTGCTATCATCCCACAACATTCATAAATTGTATTTGAAACACAAATTGTAAATATATAATAATTTGTTTTGTGGTTTATTGCATTATTACTTGAGTTAAATAAATATAGGATTTTAAGATACATATTTGAAGTATATTTTAGTCTATATTCTTATTTTTATTACAATTATTGCTTTTGTGAGCAAAGAATTTATTTTGCATAAAATCCATTATGGCATAATAATACATAGCCAATTTACATAAATATTCCATGAATGATTTAATATATTATATATTCTGTTACATTTACACTGATTTTTCTATTGTAAATAGTATTTTGATAAATGTTCATAGAACATTATTTGCATCATTATATGTATATATTTATATTGATGTACTTGAGTAAAATTCTGGGATACATAAGTTGGAATGCTATTATTAGACATAAGGTTTCCACATTTCTCACTTAACTAGGTAATTCCAAACTATTTACAAAAGAACTTTAGATTCACAGTTGGTCCACATTCTCACCTACCTTATATTACTTTTATTGTTTTTTGCATATTCAATGTTGAGGAATATTTAATTTCAGCTTCAGTTTGTGATTTTCCAAGATTACTAATAATATGCATTGCATATTTTCACCATTAATCACTTATCTTGAGAAATGCATGTTTATGTCTTTTGTTCAATTTTCTATTGACTTAGTTTTCATTTTCTTATTGATTTGCAGTAATTTTTAAAATGGTCTACATACTAATGTTTTGTTAGTTACATGTCATAAATATCTATTCTCAGTTTGTAGCACATCTTTTTGCTTTATTTTTGATGGGGAGAAGTTTTTAATTTTAATACATTCTTATATGTTACAGTTTTCCGTTTCTTTTTGGTTTTAGTTGTGTTTATTTTTCAAAAAATCCATCTCTTTACTGAGGTTACAAACATATTCCTCTATGTTGCCTTTTTTTTAAACTATTTGGATATAATTTGAGATTTATAGAAAAGTTTAAAAATAGTACAGAGCTATTTTATCTCATTGCCCATTCTCCAGTATTAACCAATAAACATTTACATTTGCTTTATGTTGTGTGTGTGTGTGTGTTACTGTTTCCTGAATTGTTTAGGAGTTGATAATAAATATGTTTTTTTCTTTTTAATTTTTGACAGGCAGAGTGGAGAGTGAGAGAGAGAGAGAGAGACAGAGAGAAAGGTCTTCCTTTTGCCATTGGTTCGCCCTCCAATGGCTGCCATGGCCGGCGCACCGCGCTGATGCGAAGCCAGGAGCCAGGTGCTTCTCCTGGTCTCCCATGGGGTGCAGGGCCCAAGGACTTGGGCCATCCTCCACTGCACTCCCGGGCCACAGCAGAGAGCTGGCCTGGAAGAGGAGCAACTGGGACAGAATCCGGCCCCCCGACCGGGACTAGAACCCGGTGTGCCGGTGCCACAAGGCGGAGGATTAGCTTATTGAGCTACGGGGTCGGCAATAAATATGTTTTTATCCATTGAAAAATCTTGAGTCTTATATTTAAACTTTCATGTTCCTTAGTCTCTAAACTGGAATAGTTCTTTATTTTTCTTTCATATACAGGAGAGAACTTTAAAAAGTTCATTGAAATGTACACTACTTTTATTTCTACTTTTCCATCAACTTTTAAGCCTCTTCATATTGCCTTCTAAATTTACCTGAATCACTTATCCTACCACCAGTTACTGATGAGTTTATACAATAGCCTGCAATACCTGTACTCTCACAAATCAAGTTATGTAGAATGAGGATTAATGTTTAACCACTATATTCTACTATTTTGCCTATTTATCTACCAGTGAACAAATACTATTTTATTTTATAACTAAAACTTTATTTTTATATAATTCAAATTTTTAAAGTTTTTTATTTGAAAGAGTTACAGAGAGAGAGGAGAAACATCCTCCATCCAGTGGTTCACTCACCAAATGGCCACAATGGCTAAGGCTGGGCCAGGCCAAAGCCAGTAGCTGGAAGCTTCTTCCAGGTCTCCCATTTGGTTGCAGGGGCCCAAAGACCTAGGGCATCATTTGCTGCTTTCCCAAGCACACTAGCAGGAGCTGGATTGGAAGCAGAGCAGCTGGGACTTCAACTGGCACCCATATGGGATGCCAGCGGTGCAGACGCTGGCTTAACCTGCAACACCACAGCACCAGCCCCTTTAACTAAAACTTTATAATGAAAATTATTATTGGAGAGGGCAACTTATATATCATCTATCTATCTCTCAAGAAGAAACAATGATACTTGTATCTTTGTTTTTTCTATATGACATTTTTAGAATTAACAATTTAAATTCCATGAAAAAACTTGATGGGGCATTTCACTGATTGTCTTTCAAAAAATGTTGTGAATTTCCTTATTTAGGCCTCATGGTCTTTTGTTTATAGGTACTTCATGTTCTAGTTGCCATTATAAATCGTACTCTTTATTTAATTACATTTCCTGATTGTTTCTGAAATTCAACTGACTTTTGTTATTGATTATATGTTCTGAAGATTATATTAAATCTTATTAATTTAATTATGTTTATATTTTGACTTTAATTTTCTATGTAGCCAATTGTATTGTTTGCCAACATTTTTCCTTTACAATCCATATGTATTTTATTGCTTGTTCTTCTTGTACTCTTGTGATTAGTATGTCCATTACAATGTTGAAAATATCATGATAGCAAACACCCTTTATTCCTTATCATAAAGGAAATGCTTTCAAGATTTCACCATTAAGTATGACATTTGCTGAAAGTCATTTATAGAGACATCCTTTGCCTACTTAAGGATTTTCTAGTGTGAAATTTATAAGGGTTTTTAAAATAATGACTGAATGTTGAATTTTATCAAATTATTTCTTTGCATCTATCATGATGATCCTTTTAACAGAAAATGAATCAATTTATATTAATTGCTTTTTACATTAAATCAAATTTATGCACCTATAGTAAATTCAAATGGGTCATGATGCAGAATAGCTTTTTATCTTTGTTAGATTGTCATTGCCTGTAATTTGTTCAATATCCTTTGTATTTGTGATTGTGGTTACTTTGACCTACTGATGTATGTGATCAGATACAATATAACCTGCTATAATATACACAGCCAGAAAAAATTCAAATAAAACATAAATTTATTTTTCCCATATACAGTTCAGAATTAGGTTGTCTGAATTAACACATTTGTTCTGCCAAGCAGCTGCCAATACACAGTTTTCATCTTGGAGTTCAATTTGTTTTTTCCTGTTCTTATTATCTCATCCACATAATAGTAAGAAAAGAGAAAAGGTGAATAAAATAGTCCCCCATTACTAGTGGCTTAGCTTTCCAAAATTTCAGTTACTTGAGGACAACTTTGTTCCAAAAATATTAAGTGGGAAATTCTAAAGATAAATAATTCATATTTTTTATTGAGTACTGTTGTGAGCAGCATGGTGAAATATCATGCCACACTGCTCTATTCTGCCCAGGATGTGAGTCATCCTTTTGATAGTGAACCATGCTACACATAGTGACCAACCACATGCTGGTCACTTAGTAAGCATCACATTACCAGACTGATTGTCATGGTACACCGAGCTTATGTTCAAGCAACCCTTATATATTAGCCTAATGCTACATCACACTGTCTACGTCGTTCACTTCATCACTTCACCTAAATGTCACAAGAGTGAATACATTACAATAAGATTTCTGGGTAAAAAAAAAATCAAATTATCTTTGAATATTGATAAAACTCCTGTAAAGCAAATTGAACCTGCTGTGTTCTTGGTAGGGAGATTTTAAAGTCTTGACCCCACTAATTTATTGTAAAACTATAGATGATATTTATGTCACCTTAACTGTTGTGAAGTATGTAATTCTGAGAACATACTAATTTCATTGTAGCATGACGTGCATTTTCTACTTGAGAATACACATCTTTTTTTTTTCTTTTTTTTTTTTTTGACAGGCAGAGTGGACAGTGAGAGAGAGAGACAGAGAGAAAGGTCTTCCTTTGCCGTTGATTCACCCTCCAATGGCCGCCACGGCCGGCACGCTGCTGCCGGTGCACCGCGCTGATCCGAAGCCAGGAGCCAGGTGCTTGTCCTGGTCACCCATGGGGTGCAGGGCCCAAGCACTTGGGCCATCCTCCACTGCACTCCCTGGCCACAGCAGAGAGCTGGCCTGGAAGAGGGGCAACCGGGACAGAATCCGGCGCCCCGACCGGGACTAGAACCCGGTGTGCCGGCGCCGCAAGGCGGAGGATTAGCCTATTGAGCCGCAGTGCCGGCCTCACATCTTTCTTTAATTCAGGACATTCTCATTTATTTTCTCTTTAAATATTGAACTTCTGTCACTCTATTTTCTTTACCACTGTCTTCTGAATTTAAGGCTAATTCCTTATACTATCTTTTACTTTCTTTCATTATGTTCCTATGAGTATTTAGCCTATTACCATTTTAAAACTCAAACTCTTAAAAATTCCCATTTCCATAAAATAAAAGTGTCATTCTTTCAATGATATAAAATGGTCATTTCTAAAATTTCTGATTTTTAAAATATGCTTCTTTTGTGTTTGCATCCATGTATTTTTACTTAATAATATCTTCTTTCAGTCTGGTACTTTTTAAGTTATTTTCCAGTGGTGACTGTCTTTTGGCTTCCACAACAACATACATGAGTCTCTTGCCTCATGACTCCTTATACTCTTACATACAGCAATATTTATATTAGGCCAGTTAATAAACATACAATGGACCTGTAAGTGTTTGGGTGAAAGTAAGAGTTGTATATCTCTCACTTTAAATCAAAAGATAGAAATGATTAAGTAGAGTGAAAAAGGCATGTCACAACCAAGATAGACCAAAAGATATTTTGACTTTTTAGTCTTACTATTTAAGAAATACATTTTTTAAGATTTTATTTTTATTTATTTATTTGAGAGGCAGAGTTACAGACAGAGAGAGGAAGAGACAGAGAGAAAGGTTTTCATCCTCTGGTTCACTCCCTAATTGGCTGCAACAGCCAGAGCTGGGCCAATCTGAAGCCAGGAGACAGGAGCTTCTTCTGGGTCTCCCACGTGGGTGCAGGGGCCCAAGTCCTTGGGCTATCCTCCACTGCTATCCCAGGCCATAGCAGAAAGTTGGATAGAAAGAGGAGCCACCAGGACACGAACTGGCAGCCATATGGGATGCTGGCACCACAGGTGGAGGCTTAGCCTACTATGCTACTGTGCCGGCCCTCATCACCTGCTGCTTCTCATGAGGTATATTTACAGGGAGCTAAAATTGAACGTGGAGCTGGGACTTAAACCCAGGCAAAGGATCCGGAATGTAGGCATCCCAAATGGCATCTTACCTGCTGCATCAAATGCCTGCCCCCACAATATAACTTTTATATGCACTAGGAAAACGAGAATTCATGTGAATAATTTTATTGTGATATTTGCATTATTGCAGTGGGTCTAGAATAGAACTCTCATTATCTTCAAAGTATGCCTGCATTATACTCCATGGATATATCATATTGTTTTCACCCATTCATCAATTGATAGGCATTTGGGTTGTTTTTCGCCTTATGACTACTGTGAATCATGTTGCTCTGAACATTCATATGCAGATTTGGGCATGGAAAATATTTTCAGTTTCCATGGGTACATGCTTAGGAGCATCTCCATCTCCATTTCTGTTTTTCTACCTTTCAAATAAATGAAAAAAAGATTAAAAATAACATGATAAAATGCAATAAATTGCCCTTAAAAGTGTGTTTTCTAGACTCCCAATTGTATACATTGGCCTATATATCTATTTGTATGCCAGCACCGCTTTGTCTAGATTTTTGTAGCTTTGTAGTGAGTTATGAAATGGGAAAGTATGAGTCCTCCAACTTCTTCATTTTCAAGATAATTTTGAGCATGTAGGGTCCTTTTCATTTCTACATTAGTCTTAGGATCAACTTCTAAGTTTCTGTGCAAAAAGGCAGCTGAAGGGCTGGCATTGCTGTGTGGTGGGTAAAGCTGTCTCCTGCAGCACTGGTATCCCATGTAGCCACTGGTTCATGTCCCAGCTGTTCTCCTTACCATTCAGCTCCATACTAATGCTTCTGGGAGAGCAGCAGATGACCCAAGTGCTTGGGCCCCTGCACTCACATGGGAGACCTGGAAGAAGCTCCTGGCTCCTGGCTTTGGCCTATCCCAGCCCTGGCCATTACAGCCATTTGGAGAGTGAGCCAGTCGATGGAATATCTCTGTCCCTCCCCCTCTCTCTGTAACTCTTTCAAATAAATAAGTAAATAAAAATTTTTGAAAAAAAAAGCTGAAATTTTGATAAGTATTGTAGTGAATATGTACATTATTAGTGATTTTTATTCCTTCTTTATCTCTGGGGATTTTAATAGACTCATTCAAATTCTTTCCTGAAAATTGCTCTATTTTTCTAATTCTTCAGTTGTAAAAGTCTCCCATTTGTTAAGATTTGCATTAATACAATGAAATACATGAGACAACTAACTTACAAAGAGTTTTATTTAGCTCACACTTTTATAGATTCAAAGTCTGAGATCAAGCCAAGGAAAGGGACTCTGTTGGTTTGGCCTGTAGTAAGGATAGTGGCAGGTGTGACAGTGTTATGTCAAGAGTTCATCATGCAGAAGAACTTATATTTCCAAACGAGATATCAGAGAGAGAGAGAGACTTTGGGGAACAACTGCTCATCTCCTTGATATGCGTGTGGGTGGGAGGGAATACTGCTCTTGATGTAGGACTATTTTACGTGTGCCATTGCCTTTTGGAGTAAGAATGAGAACCACTTCCGCCGGATTCTGCCTCTGGAACTTAGTAAGACCCTTGTTCATGTAATCATGTACTACTGATTTTACTACTCTAATTCTAATACTGGGAAACACCTACCCAGTTTTTCATCATGAATAACTTTTTAATTATTTAATATTTTATTTAACATTATTCTGTTTGAGCAGAGTATCAACCTCCATCTAAATTCACAAGTCCATTTTTGCTAAATATCTCCTCCATAAAGTATAAATAAAAACAGATATTTAGGGAAAAGAATTATAATATGATCTTAGTTTGGATGATTGTACATGCAAACTCACAAGCATATGAATGTACATTGGCCACTTCTGGAATGCCCTTTCCCTGCCCCAGTGCATTTCTTTAATGCCAACACCATGGCTCACTAGGCTAATCCTCTGCCTGCGGCTCCGGCACACTGGGTTCTAGTCCCAGTTGGGGCACCGAGTTCTAGTCCCGGTTGCTCCTCTTCCAGTCCAGCTCTCTGCTGTGGCCTGGGAGTGCAGTGGAGGATGGCCCAAGTGCTTGGGCCCTGCACCCGCAGGGGAGACCAGGAAGAAACACCTGGCTCCTGGCTTCAGATCGGCACAGCGCTGGCCGTAGCAGGCATTTGGGGGGTGAACCAACGGAAGGAAGACCTTTCTCTCTGTCTCTGTCTCTCTCTCTCACTGTCTAACACTGTCAAATAAATAAAAACAAACAAACAAACAAACAAACTGTATGCAATTCAGCCAGTGCCCTGGCGGGAAGCATTGGCATCCCATATGGGCACTGGTTGGAGACCTGGCTGCTCTTCTTCCAATCCAGCTCTCTGCTATGGCCTGGGAAAGCAGTAGAAGATTGTCCAAGTGCTTGAGCCCTTTCACCCGTGTGGGAGACCGGGAGGAAGCTCCTGGCTTCGGGTCATGTTCTTCTTGAGCATTTACTTATTAACTCGATACTAAGTCTCTATAGAAAGCCAAACTCGTTTCAGTGAAGTCTTTTTTGAGCATCAGTTTTGAAACTGATCATGTCTGCAGGCATAATCCTCTATTATTTTTTCTGTTTATGGTGTAACAGTTTCGCAGTAGTCCAGTGCTCACTTAATGTTTTGACATTATGTATCCAGCAAACAATTGCCAAATACTTCTAAAATTGCTAAGAAACAACTGGAACTAAAACTTGCATATTTATTGCTTGATGATATAAGAGGCACCAGCAGTGAGTTTGGCCTTGGCATTAGATGAGGGGAATACCATATACTTTTTCTTTCTGGTACAGTGCATTTTCCTATGCTCTGACATGAAGTCTCTTTTACCTGATATTTTTCTGATGGCAGTCATTTTTATCAAGCACAGTTTTTAAGTATGATGCTTGATTTTTATAATCATAATCTTTTAATTTATGACTTAAAACATTGTGTAGTATTGTGAAGCAATCCCTCTCTTCCTCTTATTGTTTTTGTTCACTTAAACTAACAAGGAGATATTCATATAATGCATCTGTGGAAATTGTGCTCTCCTCTTACTCCCAAGTTAGCAGTCCGCATTTATTTTATTTTCTTCAGTGATTCACTACCACTTTCTATAACCCATCAGTTTTCTGTATTTTTTTCCAGTATATTTTCTGTATTTTTTCACAGTATATTACCTACTGCACCTGTTTTGTGATCTGAATAATACTTCAATTTCCCATCAAATATCTTCTACAAAATTCTCTATTTTTACACAAATATACCTCATTACTTTTCACCATTTGTGTCTTTCTTTCCTAGACTCAAAATTTATTTCATTCATCACATTCATATTCATATCCATCCATCTTATTTTTATTTTACTTAAATTAATTATCTTATAAAAATATTTCTCTCATTTATTAGTCATCTGTGTTTCTAGTTTTGTAGATTGCAAGTTGAGAACATGAATTCTTTTTTTAAACTTTTATTTAATAAATATAAATCTCCAAAGTACAGCTTTTGGATTACAGTGGCTTCCCCCCCCCCATAACTTCCCTCCCACCCACAACCCTCCCATCTCCCGCTCCCTTTCCCATTCCATTCACACCAAGACTCATTTTCAATTATCTTTATATACAGAAGATCAATCTAGTATATATTAAGTAAAGATTTCAACAGTTTACACCCACACAGAAACACAGAGTGTAAAGTACTGTTTGAGTACCACTTATAGCATTAATTCACATTGTACAACACAGAGATCCTACATGGGGAGTAAGTGCACAGTGACTCCTGTTCTTGACTTAACAATTGACCCTCTTGTTTAAAGCGTCAGGAATCACCCTAGGCTCTTGTCATGGGTTGTCAAGGCTATGGAAGCCTTTTGAGTTTGCCGACTCTCATTATTTTTAGACAAGGTCATAGTCAAAGTGAAGTTCTCTCCTCCCTTCAGAGAAAGGTACCTCTTTCTTTGATGGCTCATTCTTTCTACTGGGATCTCACATGCAGATATATATATATATATATATATATATATATATATATATATATATATTGCCAGAGTGTCCTGGCTTTCCATGCCTAAAATACTCTCACAGGCAATTCATAAAGATCCGAATCCCTTAAAGGCTGATTCTGAGGTCAGAGTGCTATTTAGGACATCTGCCATTCTATGAGTCTGCTGTGTATCCCACTTCCCATGTTGGATCGTTCTCTCCTTTTTAATTCTTTCAGATAGTATTAACAGACACTAGTCTTGTTTATGTGATCCCTTTGATCCTTAATCCTATCATTATGATGAATTGTAAACTGAAACTGATCACTTTGACTAGTGAGATGGCATTGGTACATGCCACCTAGATGGGATTGAATTGGAATCCCCTGGCACATATCTAACTCTACCATTTGGGGCAAGTTTGATTGACCATGTGCCAAACTGTGCATCTCCTCCCTCTTATTTCCACTCTTATATTTAACAGGGATCACTTTTAATTTAAATTTAAACACCTAAGAATAATTGTGTGTTAATTAAAGAGTTCAACCAATAGTATTAACTAGAACAAAAAATACTAAAAGGGATAAAGTATTAAGTTGTTCTTCAACAGTCAGGACAAGGACTGATCAAGTCACTGTTTCTCATAGTGTCCATTTCACTTCAACAGGTTTTCTTTTAGGTGCTCAGTTAGTATCACCAATCAGGGAGAACATATGATATTTGTCCCTTTCAGACTGGCTTATTTCACTCAGCATGATGTTTTCCAGATTCCTCAATTTTGTTGCAAATGACTGGATTTCATTGTTTTTGACTGCTGTATAGTATTCTATAGAGTACATATCCCATAATTTCTTTATCCAGGCTACTGTTGATGGGCATTTAGGTTGATTCCAGGTCTTATCTATTTTGAATTGAGCTGCAATAAACATTAATGTGCAGACAGCTTGCTTGTTTGCCAATTTAATTTCCTTTGGGTAAATTCCAAGGAGTGGGATGGCTGGGTTGAATGGTAGGGTTATATTCAGGTTTCTGAGGAATCTCCACACTGACTTCCATAGTGGCTTGACCAGTTTGCATTCCCACCAACAGTTGGTTATTGTCCCTTTTTCCCCACATCCTCGCCAGCATCTGTTGTTGGTAGATTTCTGTATGTGAGCCATTCTAACCGGGGTGAGGTGAAACCTCATTGTGGTTTTGATTTGCATTTCCCTGATTGCTAGTGATCCTGAACATTTTTTCATGTGCCTGTTGGCCATTTGGATTTACTCTTTTGAAAAATGTCTGTTGAGGTCTTTGCCCCATTTCTTAAGTGGGTTGTTTGTTTTGTTGTTGTGGAGTTTCTTGATTTCTTTGTAGATTCTGGTTATCAACCCTTTATCAGTTGCATAGTTTGCAAATATATTTTCCCATTCTGTCGGTTGCCTCTTCACTTTCCTGAATGTTTCTTTTGCCTCAGAAACTTCTCAATCTGATGCAATCCCAGTAGATTTTGGCTTTGACTGCCTGTGCCTGCAGGGTCTTTTCCAAGAAGTCTTTGCCTATGCCAATATCTTGCAGGGTTTCTCCAATGTTCTCTAATAATCTGATGGTGTTGGGTCATAGATTTAGATCTTTAATCCATGTTGAGGGGATTTTTGTGTAAGGTGTAAGGTAGGGGTCTTGCTTCATGCCTCTGCAATTGGAAATCCAGTTTTCCCAGCACCATTTATTGAATAGAATGTCCTTGCTCCAGGAATTCCTTTAGATGCTTGATCAAATATAAGTTGGCTGTAGATGTTTGGGTTGATTTTTGGTGTTTCAATTCTGTTCCATTGGTCTATCCATCTGTTTCTGTACCAGTACCATGCTGTTTTGATTACAACTGCCCTGTAGTATGTCCTGAAATCTGGTATTGTGATGCCTACAGCTTTGTTTTTGCTGTACAAGATTGCTTTAACTATTCCAGGTCTCCTCTGTCTCCATATGAATTGCAACATCATTTTTTCAATGTCTGAGAAGAATGTCTTCGGTATTTTGATTGGTGTCGCATTGAATGTATAAATTGCTTTTGGGAGAATGGACATTTTGATGATATTGATTTTTCCCATCCATGAGCATGGAAGATTTTTTCCATTTTTTGGTATCCTCTTCTATTTGTTTCTTTAAGATTTTGTAATTCTCATCTTAGAGATCTTTAACGTCCTTGGTTAAGTTTATTCCAAGGTATTTGATTGTTTTGTGGCTTTGTGAATGGGATTGATCTTAGAAGTTCTTTCTCAGCTGTTGCATTGTCTGTACATACAAAGGCTGTTGATTTTTTTGTGTTGATTTATATCCTACAACTTTACCAAACTCTTCTACGAGTTCCAATAGTCTCTTAGTAGAGTTCTTTGGATCCCCTAAATAAAGAATAGAGGGATAGTTCGACTTCTTCCTTCCCAATTTGTAACCCTTTAGTTTATTTTTCTTGCCTAATGGCTCTTGCTAAAATTTCCAGAACTATATTGAATAACAGTGGTGAGAGTGGGCATCCCTGTCTGGTACCAGATCTCAGTGGAAATGCTTCCAACTTTTCCCCTTTAATAGGATACTGGCCTTGGGTTTTTCATAAATTGCTTTGAGTGTATTGAGGTATATTCCTTCTATACCCAATTTGCTTAGAGTTTTCATCATGAAAAGGTATTGTATTTTACTGAATGCTTTCTCTGCATCTATCGAGATAATTATATGGTTTTTCTTATGCAGTTTGCTAATGTGGTGTATCACATTGATTGATTGCAAACATTGAACCATCCCTGCATACCAGGGATAAATCCCACTTGGTCTGGGTGGATGATCCTTCTGATGTGTTGTTGCATTCTATTGGCCAGAATTTTATTGAGGATTTTTGCATCTATGCTCATCTGGGATATTGGTCTGTAATTCTCTTTCAATGCTGCATCTTTTTCAGGCATAGGGATTAAAGTGATGCTGGTTTCATAGAAAGAATTTGGGAGGATTCCCTCTCTTTTGATTGTTCTGAATAGTTTGAGAAGAATTAAAGTTAATTCTTCTTTAAATGTTTGGTAGAATTCAGCCGTGAATCTATCTGGTCCTGGGCTTTTCTTGCTGGGAGGGAATTTATTACTGTTTCAATTTCTGACTCAGTTATGGGTCTGTTTAGGTTTTCGATGTCTTCCTGGTTCAATTTAGGTAGGTTGCATGTGTCCAGAAATCTATCAGAAATGGATAGATTCTATCAGAATTGGGTTTTTCATAAATTGCTTTGAGTGTATTGAGGTATATTCCTTCTATACCCAATTTGCTTAGAGTTTTCATCATGAAAAGAATGGATAGAATGGATAGAAATGGATAGAATCTATCCATTTCTGATAGATTTCCCGGTTTGCTGGCATACAAGTCCTTGTAGTAATTTCTGATGATTCTTTTCATTTCCGTGTTGTCTGTTGTTACATTGCCTTTTTCATCTCTGATTTTATTGATTTCGGTCTTTTCTCTTCTTTTTTTAGTTAGTTGGTCTAATGGTGTGTCAATTTTGTTTATTTTTTCAAAAAACAGCTCTTGTTTGGCTCATCTTTTGTAATTTTTTTATTCAATTCTGTTTATTTCTTCTCTGATTTTAATTATTTCTCTTCTCCTACTAGTTTTGGGTCTGTTTTGTTGCAGTATTTCTAGATCCGTGAGATGCATTGAAAGCTCATTTATTTGATGCCTTTCCAATTTCTTGATGTAGGCACCTATTGCTATAAACTTTCCTCTTAACTCTGCTTTTGCTTTATCCGATAAGTTTTGATGTGTTGTGTTGTTGTCCTCATTTACTTCCAGAAATTTTTTGATTTCTCTTTTGATTTCTTCTATGACCCAGTGGAGAACATGAATTCTGGAACTCTCTATAGAAGTTTAAATTATTGCCTGCGCCGCGGCTCACTAGGCTAATCTTCCACCTTACGGCGCCTGCACACTGGGTTCTAGTCCCGGTCGGGGCGCCGGATTCTGTCCCAGTTGCCCCTCTTCTAGGCCAGCTCTCTGCTGTGACCCGGGAGTGCAGTGGAGGATGGCCCAAGTTCTTGGGCCCTGCACCCCATGGGAGACCAGGATAAGTACCTGGCTCCTGCCATCGGATCAGCGTGGTGCGCCGGCCACAGCACGCCAGCCGTGGCGGCCATTGGAGGGCGAATCAATGGCAAAAGGAAGACCTTTCTCTCTGTCTCTCTCACTGTCCACTCTGCCTGTCAAGAAATAAAAAAAAAAGAAGTTTAAATTATTAACTCACTATTTAATGGATTTTTAATGTGTATTTTTCAAATTAACGATAACACTAAGTGTTTAAACAGATATAATGTGACATAATAAACTATATATACATTATACAATGTTGAAATCAATTTAATTAGCAAATTATTATGTAGATACAATTTTTCTGGTGAGCACACATCACATCTACTATCTAAATTTTTCAAGAATATAACATCAATAACTATAATAACCTTGCTGTATTACAGAATTTTTGAAAATTATTTGCATTATTTTTACTTTTTTAACCTTTATTTAATAAATATAAATTTACAAAGTACAGCTTTTTGGTTATAGAGGCTTTTCCCCCCATAATCTCCCTCCCATCCACAATCATCCCATCTCCCACTCCCTCTCCCATCCCATTCTTTATCAACATTCATTTTAAATTATCTTTATATAAAGAAGATCTACTTAGTATTTAACTATAATTATGTATCTTTTCTCCTTTGTATAGCCACCATTCTACTTTGTACTTCTATGAGATCAAATCTAAGACTCTGATAACCATCATTCTACTCTCTATTTCTTTTTTGTAAAGAAGGCTGAGGCGAGAAACAGCCAGAACTGTGCCAGGCCTAAGCAAGGAGCCTTGAAAATCATCTGGGCATTCTACATGGGTGTCAGGGGTCCAGGCACTTGAGACATCTTTCATTGCTTTATCAGGTGCATTAGCAGGGAGCAGGATCAGAACTGAAGTATCCAGGACTCGAATAGAGGCTCATATGGGATACCAGCATTGCAGGTGGTGGCTTTACCTTCTGTGCCACAATGGCAGCCCCTGTTCTGCTCTACTTCTATGAGATCAGCTTTTTAAAATTTCATATATGAGTGGGATATACAGTATTTGTTTTTTGTGCCTGACTTAATTTACATGAAATAATATCCTTCAGGTTCAGCTATATTGTCAAAAATGTATTTCATTGTGTGTATGTGTATGTGTGTATCACACTTTACTTCTCTATTAATCAGTTGATAGACACACTTATGTTGATCATATCTTGGCTGTTATGAATAGTGCTGCAATAAACACAGTAGAGTAGGTATCTTTGACATACTGATTTCATTTCTATTGGATGCAAACTCTGTTATGGGATTGCTAGATCATCCGGTGGTTTTATTTTTAGGTTTTTCAGGAACCTCCATAATTTTTTCCATAATGTACTTCCCCAACAACAGTGTATAAGGGTTTCATTTTCAACAAGTATTTCCAAAAATTCAAGAAGCAAGAATAAGGAAGATAGCATGATTCCCCCAAATGAACACAATTTAACTTTAGAAGGTGAAGAAAAGAGATTGATGAAATGCCTGAAAATGAATACAGACGATTAATCATAGGATTACTCAGATGTAATGAGAAACAAATTCACAAGGTAAATAAATCCATATAAGAATGGAAGATTCTCCCACAAGATTGAGATTTTGAAGCAAAATCAAATTGAAATATTGAAATTCAATATGTCAAATAAAAAATACAGTGGAAAACCTTAAGAACAGACTTCATGAGGCAGAAGAAAGAATACCTGAGGTAGAAGACAAATCTGGAAGTTTCTCAGTCAGACCAAAAAAACTTAGAATAATTAAAAACAATGTTGGAGATTTATGGGATACTATAAAATGACCTGACATACGGGCCTGAAGAATTCCTTTCAGTGTGGAATCAGAAAATGAATTAGAAGGCCTATTCAGTGAAATAATTACAGAAAACATGTCTAATTCGAAGAAATGGACGTCCAAATACATGAAGAATATAAAACTCTTAATAGACCTGAACAGAGGGACTGACACCATGGTGTAGCAGATAAAGCCACCACCTCATGTCACCAGCATCCCATAGTAGCACCAAATCATGTCTCAGCTGCTCTGCTTCCAATCTAGCTCCCTCGTAATGGCCTGGGAATGCAGCAAAGGATGGCCCAGGTGCTTGAGCCCTGATCCTGCATGGGAGACCCAGAAGAAGCTCCTGGCTTCTGGCTCAGATCTGCCTAGCTCTGGCTGTTGCAGCCATTTGGAAAGTGAGCAAGCAGATGGAAGATTCTCTCTCTCTCTCTCTCTCTCTCTCTCTCTCTCTGTAACTCTACCTTTCAAACAAGCAAGTAAATCCTTAAAAGAACTTCACCATTATACACTGAAGTCAAACTTTCAACCATGAAACATAAAGAAAATATTCTAAAATGAGAGTACATGAGATAAACATTAAATTACATTCAGAGGATCTGGAATTAGACTTAAAGCCAGCTTCTCATCAGAAACCCTACAAGCTACAAGAGTCTTAAAAGAAAAAGAAAAAAAAAAACTGTCAACCCAGAATACTGTACCCTGCAAAGCTATCATGTATGAATGAAGGTGAAATAAAGACCCTTCATAAAAACAAAAATTGAAAGAATTTGTCACCACTTATCTACCCTTACAAAGAATGTTTAATTATGTACTTCAGACAGAAGCACAAAATGAAAGTCATCATCTTGAAAGAATGTGAAGGCAAAAAATCTCCCTGTAAAAGTACAAAGGAAATCCAAAGCAAACAATAAGAATATTTTCAGAAAAATGGAAGGGTCAAGCCATCATTTATCAATAGTAACTTTGAATATAAATGGCTTAAATTCTCCAATTAAAAAAATAAAGATTGGCTGAATGGAGTAAAAAAGAAGACACATCTATTTTCTGCCTAAAAGAAATGCACCTCTCCAACAAAGACATATGCAGACTGAAAGAGAAAGAATAGAAAAATATATTCCATGCCAATGGAAAGCAAAAACAAAAGTAGACCTAGCCATCCTAATGTCACAACACAGAATTCAACACAAAAACTGTCAAAAGAGAGAAAGAACGACATTATTTAATGATTAGGGGATCAATTCAACAAAAAGCTGTGATTATCATAAATGTATATGCACCCAGTTCCAGGGCACCTGAATATTTAAAACAAATGTTAATGGATCTAAAGAGAGACATAGGCTCCAATACAATAATAATGGAGAACTTCAGTACCCCACTTTCATCAATGGATTGATCAACTAGATGAAAAAATCAACAAACAACACAGCTAATCTACATTATGGACCAAATGGACCTAATTGATATCTACAGAAAATTTCAACCTATAGCTGCAAAATAAACATTCTTTTATCAGTGCTTGGAACTTTCTCTAGGATAGACCATATGCTAAGGCAGAAAGCAAGTTAATAAAATTTAAAAAAAAGGAATCAAACCATGTATCTTTTGTGACTACAATAGAACAAAGCTGGAAATAAATAACTTAAGAAATTCTAGAAAATATGAACACACATGGAGGCTGAACAACACGCTCCTGAATGAAAAACAGATCATAGAAGAAATCAGAAAAAAAAATTTAAATCTTAGAAATAAATACAGATTACAACATATCAAAACTTATTGGATACAACAAAAGCAGTATTAAGAGGAAATTTTATAGCAGTTGGTGCCTATATCAAGAAATTGGAAATGCATCAAATAACTCACTGAGCACCAAAGGGGAAACATGTTGAAGTGAAATTGACACTATGAGAAAGAGTGACTTGATCAGCTCTTGTCCTGACTGTTGATACACAATGTAATACTTTATCCATTTTAATATTTTTTTGTTCTAGTACTACTGGTTGAACTCTGTAATTAACACACAATTATTCTTAGGTGTTTAAATTTTAACTAAAAACTGATCCCTATTAGGAATCTGGAAAGCATTATGCTGAGTGAAATAAGCCAGTCCCAAAGGGACAAATACCATATGTTCTCCCTGATCGCTGACAACTAACTGAGCACCAAAAAGGAAACCTGTTAAAGTGAAATGAAAACTATGAGAAACGGTGACGTGATCAGCCCTTGCCCTGACTGTTGATGAACAACTTAATACGTTATCCCTCTTAGTATTTTGTTTGTTTGTTTATTCTACTTAATACTTTTGGTTGAATACTGTAATCAATACACAGTTATTCTCAAGTGTTGAAACTTAACTGAAAAGTGATCGCTGTTAAATATAAGAGTGGGAATAAGAGAGGGAAGAGATGTGCAATTCGGGACATGCTCAAGCTGACTTACCTCAAATGGTAGAGTTAGAAACATACCAGGGGATTTCAATTCAATCCCATCAAGGTGGCATGTACCAATGCCATCTCACTAGTCCCGGTGATCAATTTCTGTTCACAATTGATCATAATGATAGGACTAAGAACCAAAGGGATCACATAAACAAGAATAGGGTCTGCAAATACTAGCTGATAGAATAAAAAAGGGAGAGAACGATCCAACATGGGAAGTGAGATACACAGCAGACCCATAGAATGGCAGATGTCCTAAACAACACTCTGGCCTCATAATCAGCCCTTAAGGCATGCGGATCCGGCTGAAAAGCCCATGAGAGTATTTCAGGCATGGAAAGCCAAGACACTCTGGCAAAAAAAGACCTAAATGAAAGATCTCTGCGAGTGAGATCCCAGTGGAAAGAATGGGTCATCAAAGAAGGAGGTACCTTTCTCCGAAGGGAGGAGAGAACTTCCACTTTGACTACGACCTTGTCTAAATATGATCAGAGTTGGTGAACTCAAAAGGCTTCCATAGCCTTGGCAACTCATAATAAGAGCCTAGGGTGATTACTGAGGCCATAAACAAGAGTGTCAATTTGTTAAGTCAACAACAGGAGTCCCTGTGCACTTACTCCTCATGTAGGATCTTTGTGCTTAGTGTGCTGTACATTGTGATTTAATGCTACAACTAGTACTCAAACAGTATTTTTCACTTTGTGTTTCTGTGTGGGAACAAACTGTTGAAATCTTTACTTAATGTATGCTAAACTGATCTTCTGTATATAAAGAGAATTGAAAATGAATCTTGATGTGAATGGAAGGGGAGAGGGAGAGGGAAAGGGGAGGGTTGTGGGTGGAGGGAAGTTCTTGGGTGGGAGCCATTGTAATCCATAAGCTGTACTTTGGAAATTTATATTCATTACATAAAAGTTAAAAAAATAAAGAAGAAATAAAATTGAAAACCAAAGAATATAAAATATTAGTGAAATCAAGAGCAGTTTTTTTAAAAAACTAGACAAAATTGATAAACATTGTCTCAGATAACCAAGAAAGGGAGAATAACCAAATTAATATAATCAGAAAGCAAAAAGGAGATATTACAAGGGATATCACAGGACTAAAAAGAATCGTGTGGAATTACTATAGCTACAGGCTTACAAACTGGAAAATCTTTAAGAAATGGATACATTTCTGGCTGTATACAATCTAAAAAACTGAGTCATAAAGACATAGAAAACCTAAATACACCAACATTCGAATAGATGTTGAATCAGTAATGCAAACCCTCCCAAGATTGAAAAGCCCAGGACTGGATGGCTTTACTGCTGATTTCTTTTTTTTTTTTTTTAACTTTTATTTAATGAATATAAATTTCCAAAGTACAGAATACGGATTACAATGGCTTGCCCCCCATAACGTCCCTCCCACCCGCAACCCTCCCCTTTCCCACTCCCTCTCCCCTTCCATTCACATCATGATTCATTTTCGATTCTCGTTATATACAGAGATCAGTTTAGCATACATTAAGTAAAGATTTCAACAGTTTGCTCCCACACAGAAACATAAAGTGAAAAATACTGTTTGAGTACTAGTTATAGCATTAAATCTCAATGTACAGCACACTAAGGACAGAGATCCTACATGAGGAGTAAGTGCACAGTGACTCCTGTTGTTGACTTTACAAATTGACACTCTTGTTTATGGCCTCAGTAATCACCCTAGGCTCTTGTCATGAGCTGCCAAGGCTATGGAAGCCCCCTGAGTTCACCGACTCTGATCATATTTAGACAAGGCCATGGTCAAAGTGGAAGTTCTCTCCTCCCTTCAGAGAAAGGTATCTCCTTCTTTGATGACCCGTTCTTTCCACTGGGATCTCACTCGCAGAGATCTTTCATTCTTTCATTTAGGTTTTTTTTTTTTTTTTTTTTTTTTTTTTTTTTTTTTTTTTTTTTTTTTTGCCAGAGTGTTTTGGCTTTCCATGCCTGAAATACTCTCATGGGCTTTTCAGCTGGATACGCATGCCTTAAGGGCTGATTATGAGGCCAGAGTGTTGTTTAGGACATCTGCCATTCTATGGGTCTGCTGTGTATCTCACTTCCCATGTTGGATCGTTCTCTCCCTTTTTTATTCTATCAGCTAGTATTTGCAGACCCTATTCTTGTTTATGTGATCCCTTTGGTTCTTAGTCCTATCATTACGATCAATTGTGAACAGAAATTGATCACCGGGACTAGTGAGATGGCATTGGTACATGCCACCTTGATGGGATTGAATTGGAATCCCCTGGTATGTTTCTAACTCTACCATTTGAGGTAAGTCAGCTTGAGCATATCCCAAATTGCACATGTAAGAATTCTCTTTCTTTCTTTCTTTCTTTCTTTCTTTCTTTCTTTCTCTCCTTCCTTCCTTTCTTCCTCTTCCTTCCTTTTCTTTCTTTTTTTTTTTTGAATTATATAAAACTTTTAAAACAGAACCATTTCAATTAGTCTCTAGCTATCCAAAACATTTGAAAGGGAGGGGATCTTTCCAACCTCCTTTTTATGAGGCCAGAATCAACTTAATTCTGAAACCAAAAAAAGAGCTGTAGACCAATATCCTTGATGAACACAGATGAAAAATTCTCAACAAAATGCTAGCCAATCAAATCCAACAACACATCAGAAAGACTGTTCACCCAAACCAAGTGTGATTTATCTCTGGTATGCTGGGATGGTTCAACATTAGCAATTTAATAAATTCGATACATCACATTAACAAACTGAAAAATTAAAACCATATGATTATCTCAATGAATATAGAGAAAGCATTAGATAAAATACAAAATCCATTTGTGATGAAAACTTTAAGTAAATTGGGTATAGAAGGAACATTCCTCAAAACAATCAAGGCAATTTATAACAAACCCACTGCTAGTATCTCACTGAATGGGGAAAAGTTGGAAGCATTTCCAATAAGATCTGGAACCAGACAAAGGTGCCTACTTTCACTATTGCTACTCAATATTCCTGGAAGTTTTAGCCAGAAACATTAGGAAAGAAAAAAAAAATCAAATATTTAGAAATTGGAAAGAGGAAGTCAAACTATTGTTGTTGGCTGATGACATGATTTGATATATAGGAGAACCAAAAGACACTTCTAAGAGACTGTTGAAACTCATAAAAAGTTTAGTAAAGTAGCAAGATAAAAATTAACACACAAAAATCACTAGCCTTTGTATACACAGGCAATTCCACTGCTAAAAAGAATGTCTATTCTTTTTCATTCACAATAGCTACAGAAAAAAATAAATACATAGCAATAGATTTAAGCAAAGAGATAAAAGATCTCTAAGATGAAAATTACAAAAAAATTAAAGAAGGAAATAGAAGAAACACACAAAAAAATGGAAAAACCGTCATGCTCATGGATTGGAAGAATTAATATCATCGAAATGCCCAAAATACCAAAAGCAATTACAGATTCAATGTGATCCCAATCAAAATACCAACTAATTCTCAAATCTTGTAAAAACCATGTGCCATGGCTCACTAAGCTAATCCTCTGCCTGAGGCACCGGCACCCCGGGTTCTAGTCCCGGTTGAAGTGCCAGATTCTGTCCCGGTTGCTCCTCTTTCAGGCCAGCTCTCTGCTGTGGCCTGGGAGTGCAGTGGAGGATGGCCCAAGTGCTTGGGCCCTGCACCCACATGAGAGACCAGGAGAAGCACCTGACTCCTGGCTTCGGATCGGCGCAGCACACCTGCCACAGCGCGCCAGCTGTAGTGGCCATTTGGGGGGTGAACCAAAAGCAAAGGAATACCTTTCTCTCTGTCTCTCGCTCTCTCTCACTGTCTAACTCTGCATGTCAAAAAAAAAGTAAAGAAAAAAACCAAGCTAAAACTCGTATGGAAACATGAGACCCCGAATAGCTAAAGCAATCTTCTACAATAAAAACAAAGCTGGAGGCATCACAATACCAGATTTCAAGACATTCTACAGGAAGTTATAATCAAAACAGCCTGCAATCAGGGAAATGCAAATCAAAAGCACAATGAGGTTTCACCTCACCCCGGTTAGAATGGCTCACATACAGAAATCTACCAACAACAGATGCTGGCGAGGATGTGGGGAAAAAGGGACACTAACCCACTGTTGGTGGGAATGCAAACTGGTTAAGCCACTATGGAAATCAGTCTGGAGATTCCTCAGAAACCTGAATATAACCCTACCGTTCGACCCAGCCATCCCACTCCTTGGAATTTACCCAAAGGAGTTTAAATTGATAAAGAAAAAAGCGGTCTGCACCCTAATGTTTATTGCAGCACAATTCACAATAGCCAAGACCTGGAACCAACCTAAATGCCCATCAATGATAGACTGGATAAAGAAATTATGGGATATGTATTCTTTAGAATACTATACCGCAGTAAGAAACAACGAAATCCAGTCATTTGCAACAAAATGGAGGAATCTGGAACACATCATGCTGAGTGAAGTAAGCCAGTCCCAAAGGGACAAATACCATATGTTCTCCCTGATCGGTGACAACTGACTGAACACCAAAAAGGAAACCTCCTGAAGTGAAATGGACACTATGAGAAATGGTGACTTGATCAGCATAGCCCTGACTGCTAATGGACAACTTAATACATTATCCCTCATAGTATTTTTTTTTTGTCTGTTCTACTTAATATGACTGGTTTAATTCTGTAATTATCACACAGTTATTCTTAAGTGTTGAAAATTAACTGAAATGTGATCCCTGTTAAACATAAAAGTGGGAATAAGAGAGGGAAGAGATGTATAACTTGGGGCATGCTCGGGCTGACTTGCCCCAATTGGTAGAGTTGGAAACATACTAGGGGATTCCAATTCAATCCCATCAAGGTGGCATGTGCCAATGCCATCTCACTATTCCAAGTGATCAATTTCAGTTCACAATTGATCATAATGAAAGGACTAAGAGTCAAAGGGAGCACATAAACAAGTCTAGTATCTGCTAACACTAACCGATAGAATAAAGGGGAGAGTGATCCAACATGGGAAGTGAGATACTCAGCAGACTCATAGAATGGCAGATGTCCTAAATAGCACTCTGGCCTCAGAATCAGCCCTAAAGGCACTCGGATCTGGCTGAAAAGCCCGTGAGAGTATTTCAGGCATGGAAAGCCAAGACACTCTGGCAAAAAGATCTCTGTGAGTGAGATCCCAGTGGAAAGAACAGGTCTTCAAAGAGGGAGGTGCCTTTCTCTGAAGGGAGGAGAGAACCTCCACTTTGACTATGACCTTGTCTAAACAAGATAAGAGTCGGAGAACTCAAGGGGCTTCCATAGCCTTGGAAACTCATGACTGGTGCATAGGGAGATTACTGATGCCATAAACAGGAGTGTCAATTTGTAAAGTCAACAACAGGAGTCACTGTGCACTTACTCCTCATGTAGGATCTCTGTCCTTAATGTGCTGTACACTGAGGCTTAATGCTATAACGAGTACTCAAACAGTATATTTCACTTTGTGTTTCTATGGGGGTGCAAACTGTTGAAATCTTTACTTAATGTACACTAAACTGATCTTCTGTTAAAAAAAAAAAAAAAAGAAAAGAAACTATCAATTCCCAACTTGACTCTCACTGGGATTAAACATGACAATAGGTCTGATCTGATTTCATCATCATTTAAAAAAAAATCATCTATTATTTTTCACTTTATGTTTCTGTGTGGGAACAAACTGTTGAAATCCTTACTTAAGGTATACTAAGCTGATCTTCTGTATACTAAGATAATCGAAAATGAATCTTGATGTGAATGGAAGGGGAGAGGGAGTGGGAAAGGGGAGGGTGGTGGGTGGGAGGGACGGTATGGGGGGGAAAGCCATTGTAACCCATGAGACGTACTTTGGAAATTTATATTCATTAAATAAAAGATAAAAAAAAAAAAATCAAAACAGCCTGGTACTGACACAAAAACAGACATGCAGAACAATGGTATAGAATAAAAACCCCTATACATCAACCCACATATCTACAACCAACTAATCTTTGACAAAGAAGCTAAAATCAACTCCTGGAGAAAGGATAGTCCTTTCTACAAAATGTGCTGGGAAAATTGGATCTCCATGTGCAGAAATATGAAACAAGACTTGTACCTTACACCTTATACAAAAATCAACTCAAAATAAGTTAAGAATCTATATCTATGACACAGTACCTTCAACTTACTAGAGAACATCAGGAAATCTCTGCTACTCATTGTCATAGGCAAAGACTTCATGGAAGAGACACCATAAGCACAGGCAATCAAAGCCAAAATTGACTAATTGAATTACATAAAGCTGAGAAGCTTTTGCACTGCAATAGAAATACTCAGCAAAATAAAGAGACAACTGACTGAATGGGAGAAAATATTTGTAAACTATGAAACTGATATAGGATTAATACCTAGGATATGTAATGAGCTCAAGAAACTCAACAGATAATCCATTTAAGAAATGGGCAAAAGGCTTGAACAGGCATGTTTCAAAAAAGGAAATTCAAATGGCCAATAGACACATGACTGAAATCCTATCTTTCACAACGGAATGGCTGCATTCGGAGACCATTATGGTTAGTGGAATAAACTAATCCCCAAAAGACAAATATCATATGTTTTCTGCAGTTTGTGGTTACTAATACAAAAAGTAATGTACAAGTGAAGTTTACATCTTGAGATTCATTTATTACTTACAGCCTTTGTATACACAGGCAATGCCACGGCTGAGGAAGAACTCCTAAGATCAATCCCATATTGAAAACAGTTTTCAAGTTTGTATGGAATTGCAGAAAACTGAACATCCAAACTAATTGTGAAAAAAAAGAATACAAATGCAAGGAGCACATTAAGTCCCTTCAAAGTATACTGCAAAAGATGTAGTAACCAAAACAGCATGATTATTTCATAAAAAAAGAACATAGACTACTGGAACAAAAGAAAGCTCAGAAATAAATCCTTACATTTAGAACCATCTGATTTTCAGCAAAGGTGTCAAAAACAAACACTGGGCAAAGGATAGTTGTAAAGAAATAGTGTTGGGGAGATCAGATAGCTACATACAGAATGAAATTAGACCATGTCTCTTACCATATGCAAAAATTAACTCAAGCTGATTGCTTTTTTGAGATTTCTTCATTTATTTTTTTTGGAAGGCAGAGAGAGAGAGGGCGAGAGAGGGAGAGAGCACTTCCATCTGCTGGTTCATTTCCAAATGGCAGCAACAGCCAGGGCTGGGCTAGGCTGAAGCCAGGAGTCAGGAACTTCTTCTAGGCCTCCCACACAGGTTCACGGCCCAAGCACTTAGGCCATCCTCCTCAGCATTTCCAGGTGTATTAGTAGGGAGTTGGATTGGAAATGGAGCAGCTGGGACTCAAACCAGTGTCCACATGGGATGTCAGCACTGCAGGTATAAGCTTAACCTGCTACGCCACAGTGCCAGCCCCAACGGCTTTATTTTTTTTTAACTTTTATTTAATGAATATAAATTTCCCAAGTACAGCTTATGGATTACAATGGCTTCCCCCCCATAACGTCCCTCCCACCCGCAACCCTCCCCTTTCCCACTCCCTCTCCCCTTCCATTCACATCATGATTCATTTTCGATTCTCTTTATATACAGAAGATCAGTTTAGCATACATTAAGTAAAATTAATTTTTAAACTTTGGATCAAATTATGCTGTGTTCTTCATTTCTAAAATGTAAATAACTAGAACAATATTTGTTCCAACATCATAGACATGTTATGATGAATCTGTTTATTATTTCCATAGGACTTAAAAGTACTCCTCTCATGTTGTGGGTTATATAAGTACTACTACTATAATTAGTAATATAATTTCTGTTTTATTATTGAACTTTTTAAAATTTTAACTAAGAATGTTGGCAATATATGGCTATTAACTTATTTTTCAAGTGTTATATCATTTAGTACATTGACATTTTCTTTCGAGTTTGAATCTTTTTCACCAAAAAAAAAAGTTATTTCATTTAATTTTGTCAAATCTGTCACTCCCTTATCAACTCTAGTCTTTATGCTGTGTTTGGCAAGGTCGCCTTCTCTCCAATACCATAAAAAATAGTGTTCTATATTTTCCAGAACTTTAAAAGTTTACATGGTACATTACTATCTTTAATCCAGTGATTATTTGTTCTTATTCATTGTGAAAGTAGGGATTGTAAGTTAATATCTTCTTCCTGTGTAACTACACAATTTTCCTAAATCTTAGGCCAGGCTTATATTGTTTCTTGGCTTAATCAACTGATTGTCATGTATGCTACTTGCTATTCCATTCTAACTAATGTACTTTGTCACCATGTGGAGACTCATTTCTATTCTTAGTTTACTAAATGTTGTTTATAAGAAAGACATCTTGAGTTATATCAACACTTTGATATTTTTCTCATTTGATATCTTTAAGGTAGTTCTAACAATTGTGTTTTGACTACTGTTGTTCCATTCTTAGGAATGGAACTGTTTTCAGTTCAATTTCAATCAGAGCTCAGGTTCTCTTCTCTTGATACCATCCATCCATCCATGCATTTCCACTTGCTTATAAATATCCAGGATATTGTCCAGACACCTTGAATTTGGTGAAGAGCCCATACCTAAGAACAATTTATTCTCCATAATCATGGAGTATTTCTTCCCTTCTGCTCCCTGATTCACTCACTAAAAATTTCCATCACAACTCGACCTTCTCCCTCCCCTTCTCTCAGGCAAGAATTATCTATTCTTCTGGAACAAACAAACTAGCTCAGAAAGCATGCAGGAGAAAATTTTCATCTGACATTTAGGTTATCTACTCTCTTTTAATCTTTGCTTCTGCTTCAAGTGTAGTCTAGAGGAAGGAAAATAGTCCATGAGATACAGTTGACAGATAAGATTGTCAGAAAAAACATAGAGAAAACATATTGATACTTTTAAATTTTAACACATTCACATAATGAATTACAACAGTAGAATTTACATACTGACATGGATCAAATCCTGATAAACCCAACATAAGTTGACAATATTGCAAGTTGAAAAGACATTTAATACACCTATCCTACCGAACATCGTAGCTTAGACGTATAGTGCACGATAGCATATCAATTTGCTTTTTCCTTGCAACTAGAGCTGACTAGGAGCTGTGCTTCCTGCTCACCATTGTTAGGGAGCATCACTAGTTTGGGAAAAAATCAAAATTTTCAATTTTGAAATTTTATTTCTACTGAATACATATAACTTTTGCATCATGGAGTGGATGCATCTTAAATCAAACCATCAAATATGAGATCATAGGTATTAGGTTTCTTATTAAACCTGGTAAATGGAACATTTGCATTTATATTTGTACATTCTTAAAGCATCAGCAAAGAAATAAAGCAACATAAAAACACAAAAACAATAGAAATGGGCAAGGAAATGATTAATGACATCAGAAGTTAACAACTTAGAAACTACAAAGAAAGTCGAATAATTGCAACTGAATTGATGTCCAAAGAAAGCCAGTAGGGGAAAGCCAACAAAAAGCAAATCATTGCCCTCACAGAAACTTAAATATCAGGATTAGCCTTCTGTGGCTATTTAAATGTAGGAGTACAAGACTACTTTGAGAGAAGAGTTACAAGGCACAGCTAAAAGCAAGCAAATTAGATAAAGGTCTTCATAATTAAACCTGAATCACCACTTTTCTTCCTAAGCCCACGCAGTTAGACTTTGTTCCAAACTTACCCATTCCTAACAGTGTGCTTGTGGTTTTATGCCTGCAGTGATTGAGCTAGACATGCTCTGGACTTGAGTAATCAAACACAGCTCAAGGTGCCAGTGACATGATACAGCACAAACAGGAGTGAATGAATTAATTGAAAGCATCTATACTAAACCTTGGGATCTACCATTTCCCTTTTTCCCATTCAATTCTACAAGTTCTAGGTTTGTACTTCAGACAGAAAAGTGAAGAATCATAATCTATGGAAACTGACCTAAGAGAAAACACCTACCAATCAAAGACCTCTAAATCAAAGACCAGGTCTCCGCCTGAACACCATACAGCCAAGTCAATAAGCTAACAAATTCAATTCTGCTTTCCAGACTTCAAATTAACCACTCTTTTTCCACAAAATTTTCAATTGGAAATTGGCAAGCCTATAAAAAATGTTGAAGATAATAAAATGCATTAATCTAAAAGCACGTATTGTTTACTCTTTTGTTTCATTTGTTTGCCTCTTTCACTTCTGGATCTCTATATATGTATGACTTATATACACATGTATGTATATTGTCTGGTCTTCCATTGATTTCACAGGTGCATAAACTGGGAGCTGAATCAGAAGTGGGGCCGCCAGGATTCATATTCAAATGTGTGCTTCAATTTGGGATGCTGGCATCACAGGTGGCGGCTTAAACTTCTACACCACAATGCCTACCCCCAACTCCCTTTTTTAGGTGTGTACTGTTTTATATCCCCAACAGAATTGATTGAGAGTCTTTAATGACAGTCTCTCCAGCAGTGTCTTATCATGCTTGATATAAAATATTAAAAAGCATGGCAAGACAGACACTCTGTTATATATATATATATATATATATATACACACACACACACATACATATATATGTATTCCTTTATCATATAATTTTCCCTTTTATATCCTTTTTATTTTTCATATTTCTAGATTTGTTGCATTTTGATCACAAAATATTTTTGTTTTATGTCTGCTTTCTGAAACTTATGGAGATTTTCTTTATGACACAGTGTGTGCTCAGTTTTTCTGAGTGTCCCATGTGTACTTGTGGAAAAGCTATATTCTCTATCTTTGGAGTATAGATGCTGCTACAAAACTATATTACATTACCAATTGTGCTCTTTGGATAGTCTTATTTATTGTTCTTGTATACTTAACCTCTTTTTACTAAGATTAGTGATATGATCACATTGGATTATTGATAATAATTTTTCACCACCCTGTTTTAGGATTATACATTCACATCAAATCCTTGTTAACTATGCAGTACTTCTAGTGCTCCCTACTAGTTACTAGTCCCCCATCTCATTAATACTGGAGTTGGTTGTGTGACGTGTTTGGGTCAGTGAAATATTATCAATGTGACATTATTAAAATCTTTAAAAATGCTTGCATGATATGGCATTCTCTTTTGCATCTCTGTGTTCTTCCATGGGAAGGACACACATCAGGTAATTTATGCTCCTTTATAAAGATTTTTTTTAATTTCTGAAATAAAGAAAAATGGAATATATTTATATGTGTGTGTGTGTGTGTGTGCGTGTGATTTATAATCTAGACCCAGGAGAGGTTTTGTGAGTTTGTGACCTTGCAAAGTTCGGTTGTGACTGTTTGGAAAATGTTAGTAGCTCTATCTTTAAATGTGTATTTTTAGGTATAATCTAGCAGGATAATATAAAATGCCCATGATCCCATCAGGTACACTGGACAGCAGAGTGTACGTGCCTGGGCTCTGGTCCATAGTCATGGCAGACAATGTGCACACCAAACACAAGGCTTATCCTCTAATTTTTATGTGACTGCGGTAGTTTGAGAGAGCAGCCAGCCTGGGCCCAGACTGTGGTGGCAGCAGTGAATGCAACAACAGTAGTGACTGTACTGTGGGAAGGTAGAACATTCATAAGGAGATAGCACCAAGCTTTGGTGGCAAGTTGGCTTGCTTATCCACCCCAGGAGCCAGCCACTGTGGCATCTGCACTAATATTAGCTCTCCAGATTGAGTGCTGGGACAGTAACTGCCAACATGTAGACAGTAAACATTCTCAGTAAATTATTGGAAAACATAAACCTACACATGAACAAAATATATCCTATGATCAATAAAGATATCAAACTAGTAAAGCCTTAGTATTTATTGTATGATATACAATTATTATACTGAAGTATTATTTTTTCAATTTGTAAGACTACATTGTTAGTCATATGTTACTAGTAACACCCCATTACATGTTGTAAGTAAGCAAATGTCTTTAAACAAAAAAGATTTTTAAAGGAAAATGATTTACAATTTAGCAGCTTTAGTAGCAGTTTGTTCTCCTGGTTTTTGAGCAAGGAGCCTCACATTTTCATTTTGCTCCAGATTCTGCAACTTATGTACCTGGTCCTGCCTTTGGCTGTCAAATCAACCAACAGCCTGAAGCAGAGTGCCCTTAGCCAATGGAGAAGTGTAAGTTAAAAAAGGTGTATAAAAACTCTGATTTTGAAAATATTTTATATGCAGCATTGTTACAAAAATTACTGACTTGCTATGGGGTATTTTAATGGTTCTATTGTTAGTATGTTTCTATTTCTTCTAGCATAGCCTATAGTCTCTGCTCTATAGCGGCTGTGGCTATGTTTAATGTATTTTGCCCTGAGTTATGCTTACTCTGACATGAGGATCATAAGCATTTTTTCCTCATTGCCTGGCATACCTTTGCTATTTCTCTGTTTTTAACTCTTCAAAATTACTCTGTTGGGAGCAGATTTTTTTAAATAATCTTAGGAAGGTTTTATTTGTAATAGCTTCTTTTTATTGATTTTCTTTTATTAATATTTTAAAGATTATTTTATTTATTTGAAAGAGTTACAGAGAAAGGTAGAGACAGAGAGAGGTCTTCCATCCACTGGTTCATTCCCCAAATGGCTGCAATGACTAGAGCTGAGCCGATCTGCAGTCAGAAGACTGGAGCTTCTTCTGGGTCTCACACGTGGGTGCAGGGGCCCAAGGACATGGACCATCTTCCACTGCTTTCCCAGTGGGAAGCAGAGAGTTGGATTAGAAGTGGAGCAGCCAGGCCTCGAACTGGTGCCCATATGGGATGCCAATGCTTCGGGCTAGGGCTTTAACCCACTGTGACACAGCTCCAGCCCCAGGAGCAGGTGTTTATCTTAGTAGTCAGGAAACTCACGTATCACATCAGAGTGCCTGGGTTTGATACCCAGCTCAGGTTTCTGATGCCAGGTTCCTGCCACTGTGAGACAGAGAAGGTAGCTCGAATAATTGGTTTCCTGACACCTATGTGGGAGAGCTGAATTGAGTTCCTAGCTCTTGCTGCCTGCTTAGGCCTAGTCCTGCTCTTTACAAGCATTTGGAGAAGGAATCAACAGATGGAGATCCCTATTTATCTATCTATCCCTCTACTTCTCAAATAAAACTTCAAATTTTAAATTTTTTAAATTTTTCATTTATTCATTTTTAGGTTAACAAATTTCAGATTTAGTATACAGATTTATGCAAATTTAGTGGCATTGTGATACTTAACACCCTACCATCCTGCCCTCCCATGCTCCCACCCTCCCCCCTCCTTCCTTCTTCTTCTTTCTTTTAATTTTTGTTTTTAAAGATTTTATTCATTTCTTTGAGAGATAGAATTACAGACAGAGGGAGAGACAGAGAGAACGGTCTTCCACCTGCTGGTTCACTCTCCCGATGGCCACAATTGCCAAAGCTGAGCCAATCCAAAACTAGGAGCCAGGAGCTTCTTCCAGGTCTTCCACATGGGTGCAGGAACTGCAAGAACTTGGGCCATCTTCTACTGCTTTCCCAGGCTATAACAGAGTGCTGGATTGGAAGAGGAGCAGCCAGGACTTGAAAAGGTGCCCATATAGGATTCCAGCGCTACAGGTGGAGGCTTAACACACTATACTACAACACCAGGCTCTTTCTTTTAATTTTTACAATGATATACTTTCAGTTTATTTTATATTCATAAGATTAACTCTACACTAAGTAAATAATTCAACAAATAGTAATAAGAAAAAAAAACACTCTTCCTCAACAGTAGAGAGAAGAGTTGTAAACAATCATCAAATCTCATAGTGTCAATTTTATTCATACACAATTTTTGTATTTTATTAGCACAGATCAGGGAAAACATGATATTTGTCTTCCTGGACTGGATTATTTCACGAAGTACAATTGTTTTCAGTTGCATCCATTTCATTGTAATAGACAGGATTTAATTCTTTTTTTACATCTGAGTAGTGCTCCATAGTGTATATATACATTTTCTTCATCCAGTTTTCAGTTGATAGCATCTGCGTTGATTCCATATAGTGGTTATTGTGAATTTAGCTGCAATGAACATGTGGGAACAGATTACTTTTTCATGTGCTGATTTTATTTCTTATGGATAAATTCCTAGGCATGTGAAGCAAGACCCCTATCTTATACCTGAGACAAAAATCAAGTCAAAATGTATCAAGGATCTAAATCTATTACCCAATATCATCAAATTACTAGAGGAGAACATTGGGGTGCATTCTGCAAGACACTGGGATAGGCAAAGACTTCTTGAAAAAGACCCCAGAAGCACGGGCAATCGCAAATATAGACGAATGGCAGTACATGAAGTTAAGAAGCTTCTGCACTGCAAAGGAAACTCTCAGCAAAGAGGCAGCTGACAGACTGGGATAAAATATTTGTAAGCTATGCAACTGATAAAGGATTAATATCCAGAACATTTAAAGAACTCAAGAAATTCAGCAAGAGCAACAGCGACAATAACAACAAAAAAAAATCCAGTTAAGAAATGAGCAAAGGACTTGAGCAGCCATTTTTCAAAAGAGGAAATTTAAGTGGCCAACAGACACATGAAAAAATTCTCAGGATCACTAACCATTGGGGAAATGCAAATAAAAAGCTGTACCACTTCGGATCCAGCTTCTTGCTAATACCTGGAAAAGCAGCAGCAGATCACCCAAGTACTTGGGCCCCTGACACCCACTTGCAAGACCTGGATGCAGTTTTCTGGTTCCTGGCTTCTGCTTCGCCCAATTCCAGCTGTCACAACCATTTGTGTAGTGAACCTGGAGATGGAAGGTATTTTTCTCTCTCTTTCTCCTTATCTCTCTGTGTTGCTTTACTTTTAAGATAAATATGTCTTAGAAAAAAAGGAAGAAATATAGAAAGGAAAGAAATAAAGAACATAATTAAATAAATTTTTATACACTTAAAATTGTGGGTGAATATTTTGTTTTTGTTTTTGTTTTGACTTGTGAACCAATCTGAAAAGTGTTTTAATAGGTGAAGGGGCCAGCGCTTGGAGTAGTGGGTAATGCTGCCACCTGCAGTGCCGGCATCGCATATGGGCCCGGTTCGAGTCCTGGCTGCTCCACTTCCAATCCAGCTCTCTACTGCAAAAGCAGTAGAAGACAGCCCAAGTCCTTGGGCACCTGCACCCACTTGGGAGACCCTGAAGAAGCTTCTGGCTACTGGGTTCGTATCAGTGCAGTTCCAGCCGTTGCGGCCATCTGGGGAGTGAACCAGCAGATGGAAGACTTCTCTCTCTCTCTCTCTCTCTACCTCTCCTTCTCTCTCTGTGTAACTCTGTCTTTAAATAAAATAAATAAATCTTTAAAAAATTGGTGAAATAAGCCAATTCATACTTACTGATTTGACCAATATTTTTATTTCAAGTCACATTATTTTGTTATATATGAATTATCTATGCATTATATTTTGTCTTCATACTGTCCTATTTCATTCACTTTATTCCATATTATTTTTGAATTTAAAAAGTTACATTTTATTTTTAGATGTTACCTATATAAAATAAGTTTATGATGTCTTATTACCACTGGCTTGACAGCATTAAGTGGTATAATTTAACTCTCATGTTCACAGTACATGTTTCCTTATTATCTCTAAGTTTCCCTCTCTCAGACCTTAAGCCTGCCATGTTTTTGGTATATTGTCTCTACTATGTCAGAATATGTAGCATAAATGTTATTTGTTTTTAAATATTTATGTATGTATTTATTTGAATAACAGAGTGGAACACGCACACACAGTGTGTGTGTGTGTGTCTGTGTGTGTGTCTGTGTGTGTGTGTGTGTGTGAGAGAGAGAGAGAGAGAGAGAGAGAGAATCTTTCATCTGTAGGTTCACTCCCAAAATATAAGGCTCATTGGCCAGACCAAAGCCAGGAGCCAGGAACTCTATCTGGGTCTCCGAGGTGGATGGTAGAAATCCAAGTTCCTGGGACTTCATCTACTGCTTCCTAGACGCACTAGCAACAAGTTGGATCAAAAGAGTAGGGGCTAGTGTTATAGCTCAGCAGGTAAGGCTGCTGCTTGTGACGCTAACATTCTATATTAGAGCACCAGTTTGAGTCCCAGCTATTTTGCTTCCAATCCAGATTCTTCTAATGTGCCTGGGAAGGTAGAAGAAGATGGCTCAAGCAACTGGGACCCTGCCATCCATGTGGGAGACCAGGACAGCATTCTCGGTCGCAAGCTTCATCTTGGCCCAACCTTGGCTATTGCAGCCATTTGGGAAGTGAACCTGTAGATGGAAAATCTGTGCGTGTGTGTGTGTGTGTGTGTGTGTATGTGTGTCCCTCTCTGTCTCTCCATCTCTCCCTCTCTCCCTCTCTTTGTTAATCTGCCTTTCAAATAAACTAAATTACATTTTTACAGAAAAGAAAGATGGAGTATATGACACTCAAACTGGCATTCCCATATGGGATTTGGTTATTCCAAACAGCAACTTAACCCACCGTGCTACAATGTCCACTCAATAAATACATTATTCTTGCACATTTATTTCATTTCCATATATTCAAACTTTGTCCATCAGTTCCTTTGCTGAATTTTCTCCCAGTCATGTCTTGATCTGATAAAGATAGCTGTATTAATTTCCTAGGACTATCACAACAAAGTACCATAAACTGGGCAGTTGAAAAAGATAGAAAATTATTCTGCCATAGTTCAGAATGTTAGAAGTCCAAAATCTAAGTGCCAGATTGGTTTCTCATGAAGTTCTGAGAAAGAAACTGTTACAGGCCTCTCTCCTGGATTCTGGTGCTGTTGGCTTTCCTTGATACGCATTGATGTGATTCTTAACTTCATGTTATCTTGATCAGATTAAGGGATACTCAGACGACAGATAAAATATTTTTCTGGGTGTACCTATGAAAGTGTTTCTGAAGGAGATGAACATTTGAATCAGCAAACTGATAAAAGAAGATACACCTTCACCAATGTAGAAGGGAATCACTCAATATTTTGTGGGCCTGAATAAAACAAAAAGGTGGAGGAAAGTTAAATTCTTTCTCTCTCTTCTGGACCTAGGGCTCCCATCTTCTCCTGACATTAGACATTGGGACTTCATGGTCTCCATAATCTTGTAAGCCAGTTCCCACAATAACTCTGTTCTTGCACCTAAGTTCTACTGGCTCTGTTTCTCCTGAGAACTCTGACTAATACACATGGCTCGTAGGCACTTCTTTCCAGTCTCTGCCTCCATCTTCATAGGGTTCTTTCCCTTGTCAATGTTTCTATTTATCTTATCCTTTTCTTATAATGACATCAGTTATAAAGATTAGGACCTATTCTAACTCAATATGATTTCATCTTAACTTGGTTACATCTGCATAGATATTTTTTACAAAGATGGTCACATTTATAAGTACCAGGTTTAAAATTTCAACATATTTGGGGGGGGGAGATAAATTCAATTTACTGTAGTTTTTAGCAGGTTCCATAGGAAGAGTTTATTAATACAGTACACCTTGAGTCTTTGCATATTTAAAACTATTTTGTCTATAGGCTTGATACTTGAAACCCGGTGTGGTGGGATAAAAATATTGGACTCACATTTTACTGTGTTTCATAAAAATAGTGTTCCACAGTTGTTCTGCTTTGTGTGTTGCTGTGTAGATGTCTAATATTAATATCTTTTTTATGAGTGATTAGATATTTTGGATTGGAGATTCAAGAAAACTCATTTTTTATTTTCTTTTTAAGATTTTATTTATTTACTTGAGACAAAGAGTTATGGACAGAAAGAGAGACAGAGAACAAGGTCTTCCATCCGCTCATTCACTCCCCAGATGGCCACAACAACAGGAGCCAGGCTGATCCAAAGCCAGGATCCAGGAGCTTCTTTGAGATTTCTCACATGGGTACAGGGGCCCATCCACTTTTTCAGGCCATAAACAGAGAGCTGGATTGGAAGGAGAGCAGCCAAGACACGAATTGGTGCCCATATGGGATGCCAGTGTCGGAGGCTGAGTTTTAGCGTACTACACCACAGCTCTGGCCCGGGAAAATTTATTTTTGAAAGACAGAGAGGCAGAGGCAGAGGCAGAGGCAGAAACAGAGACAGCGTAATATCTCCCATCTGCTGATTCACTCCCCAAATGCCCACAAGAGCTGGGGCTGGTTAGACCAAAGCCAGCTCTCCTATGTGAGTGGCAGGGACCCAAATACTTGAGTTGTCAAATGCTTGACCCAAGGATGTGCATTAGTAGGAAGCTGGAACCAGCAGCAGAGCAAGAACTTGATCCTAGACACTTGATAAGGGGTGAGGGCTTCTAAAGCAGCATCTTAACTTCTATGCCAGATGCTTACCCTGAGGATTTTTTAAAATCACTAACTTTTAATAATTTTTTGTGGTAAACATTTTAAATTGATCATTCTATTTTCCCTGGTGGGTCTTTTCAAAATGAAAGTTCATGTATTTCGTATTCTTTCGTGTCTGGAATATATATTGAGTTATAGTTCTTAAAATTAATATAACTGTTTCACTGCTTTTATTTTCCCTTCAGGTAGTTCTATCATATTTGTTGGCTATATTTGCCTATCTTTTATATCAACTACCTTGGTTCTGATCCTTTTTATTCCTTTCATTACATTATGTTGTTTGCATTTGTTTTGCCTTTCCTCGATTCGTTTTTCTATATTCAAGGGTACTTCAAAAAGTTCATAGAAAATGGAAAAGTCATTTGGTCTAGCAATTAATATGCTCACATCCTGTATTGGAGTACCTGGGTTTGATGCCCAGCTCTGTTCCTTATTCCATCATCCTGATGATATGGACCTTATGAGGCAGCAGTGATAGCTCAACTAATTACGTCCCTGCCACCCATGGGGAAGCATTTCTGGATCTAAGCTGTAGCCCTCATTCTAGCTCTGGTCTTTGCAGGTTTTTGGGGAGTGAACTAGTGGATGAGAGCATTCTCTGTCTCTCTCTCTCTCTCTCTCTCTCTCTCTCTCCCTGCATCTATTTGTCTGTCTCTCTCTGCCTCACAAATAAAAAACATTAAATAAAAATGTTCATGGAAAATGGAATACAAAATTATTTTGATGAACAAATTAGAAATCCTGCATTTGAGGGGTCTTCAACAAGTTCATGGAAAATGAGCATTATGGAAAAAACTAGGCATGGATTTCAAATGTTTGCATCAAAATTAAAATGTCCTTTAAATCCATTTTCCAAGAATACTTTGAAGTACTCACATATTTCAGGCCAATCTCTTCTATCTTGTAATTGAGTCTTCACTTATGTCTTGATTTCTGGGATGGTTTTTTTTCACAATATCTCTTCTAAGTTCAGTTAACTCTAATTTTACATTTTCTGATTTTCTTCCATTTCTCTTCTGAATTCTTGAATTTCTAATGTGCACAGTTTAATTTTTATCTATATGCATGCTGAAAGATAGTTAATTTAGGTGGCAGTGTGTTTTACAGATTTTCTCTGCTCTGTGTTTTATGACAAGAATTTTCAGCAGCTGAAAGATGTTGATTTACTTTCTTGCTTTCCATTTAAAATAGTTTTACATGAATTATTTCTACCATATTCGGTTCATTTTGAAATATCTTATGTTTTCCTAACCTAGCAATAATGTGTTACTGGGGTTAGGAACACTTTCTTCAGTTGATATATGGGTATTTCTGTAATTCATGCCATCCTTGTACAAGGTAAGGCTAGCACATTATTCTTATTATTACTTCATTTTGTGATTCTCCTCTTTTGTCATGACCTTTGGTTTTTACTTTTCCACCCGCTTTTCTCCTTATGCCATCAAGGCTCTAACAAGCTAATCTCCATTCTGCTCTGAAGCAGAGTGTTCTGTAGACGGAATCTTCTGCTCTCACTCATTTCCAAGCCCCTTCAATTCCCCAGTCTCATACTTTTGCTCCGTATTTGCCTTCCTAGGTAAATTCTTTCTCTTTGGAATGATGGCATCATTGTTTCCTCCATCCTAGGGTTCTTTCGCACTTCTATTTTCTGCCTTAACGTCATCTTGACTGTGCTCCAGTGTGGGATCTGTATACAGAATTTATGAGTCTTTTTCTAACATAGTTTGAAGTCCATAGCATTCTGTTTCTTAGTTATGTTGTGGGTATGAGTATGGGAGGATTTATTTGTTCTCTGTTATGATCTGTGTGCATTTGAGTGTGTGGAAGTGGGGGAAATGGTTATATTCAGAGAGATTTTCACTTCTGTGGCTGCCATTGTCCTATGTGGACCTGGAACTAATACATTAATATTAAGTATGAACAGTGGGGCCGGCACTGTGGCACAGTGGGTTAAAGCCCTAGCCTGAAGCGTCGGCATCCCATTTGAGCACCGGTTCTAGTCCCAGCTGCTCCTCTTCCAATCCAGCTCTCTGCTGTGGCCTAGGAAAGCAGTAGAAGATGGCCCAAGTCTTTGGGCTCCTGTACCCGCATGGGAGACCCACATGAGGCTCCTGGCTCCTGGCTTCGGATCGGCTCACGTCTGGCCCTTGCGGCCATCTAGGGAGTGAACGAGAGAATGGAAGACCTCTCTCTCTGTCTCTACCTCTCTCTATAACTCGGCCTTTTAAATAAATAAAATAAATCTTAAAAAAAGTATGAACAGTAAAGAGTCACCAGACTGTTCTGAAAATACTCAAACATGACAGACATGAAAGCAAATAGTAAAAAAAAAAAAATCAAATGAAAGAAATGAGATAAGATGGCATAGAAAAAAACTACTCATATTCAGAGAGATGGTAAAATGCCATATCACATAAAACAACAGGATAGCATTTGAGAAGTGGTTAAGTTGCTGCTTGTGATCCTCAGATCCCATATCAGAGTGCCCAGTTCCACTCCTCATTCCAGCTTCCTGCTAATGCACGCAGTGGGAGGCAGCATGTGATGGCTCCCGTTTTGGGGTTCCTGCCATACACATTAGATTTGGATTGAGTTCCCAGTTCTTGGCTCTGGTCTGGCCTAGCAGAAGGCTGTTTTGGATATCTGGGGAGTGAACCAGCAGATGGGCCCTCTCTATCATTTTGTCTCTGTCTCTGTTTGTCTCTCACTATTTCTCTCTCTCTCACTCGCTGGGTCTTTCTCTTTCTGTTTTTATGCCTTTCAAATAAAATGAAAATAAATAAAAATTAAAAGTATAAAAATATGAAAATTAAATTAAACAAGAAGAACACTGGAGGATTTATAATTTTCTCTGTAGATATTTGCATTTCTGATTTAAAATAATTAGTAATTGTTATCTATCATTGTGTTCAATTTCATATTTTAATTTAAAAATTTTTACAATTTACTTTTAAATGAGAATGATCAATATTTTCCTTACACTGTACTATCCTTATTATGGTTTTGGTCTTTGTTTGTTGAGGTTTATTAAAACTTGTCTTAAGATCACTGCTTTTTTATATTATAGTGTTTTGTAGTGTATATTTGTTTACACCAGCTTGCTGCCCTACTGTAGTAATTTTAAAATAATTTCTATTTTCCTAGAGAGTTATATTCTGAATTTAGAATTTAAAATTTATTGGAATAATGAAGGTAATAGTTTTCTCTTGCAATTATATATTTCTACATTTGTAGTTATGTTCTTCCTATATCTATTACTATTGATGCAATCCCTATTCAAAACACACTTCAATTAGCAAATACATCCAGAGTGGCCTCTGGGGTTGCTCTTCCAGGACTTGCAGACTTTCCCTTATCTTTGTGTTCCAAGATTCTCATCAATCTTTTATCTGAAACCTGGATTTCCCTGAAAACACTGAATTTCCCAATACCACTCATGGCAAGTAGAGGCCCTTCATTCTCTCACCCAACCCTACCTCCTCTGCAAATAAGGTGAGCATCCTAAATTCTCAGTTCTCAGTGTCATCACAGGCAATAGCAAATGATAAAGAAGAGTGGTGCGAGTTTCAAGTGAATAGGCATTGTTACAGGAATGTAGAAAAGAAAGGCATGTCAGTGGCATCAACGATCCTTGTTGTGCCTTTCTGTGTCACTGTCTGAATTTACCTAGTCTTCGCTAGACCTCAGTTCAAGGGGTAATTTCTGAGCTCTGTATGTTTGTTGGCTTTTCCTAAAATAGTGCCCTGGACTAACTCACGGTGTCCCCTCATGTTTCCTGGACTATGTTATAGACTAAGTTGCTGTGATAATCAGACCCCAGAATTCAGAGACTTGTGCAGGTATAAGGATTTTGTTTCTCTCTCGTAACAGTTTAGAGGTGCTCTAGCAGTGGTGCTTCTGCCACACTTTCACATGGAGCTTCTATGCCTGAGGCCAAAGTGGCTCGCCAATTGCTGCCATTTCCCAGCTGGCAGGAAACTGAAAAGATAACGAGGAAAGCAAGACATTTCCTTATTAAGGATATGACCCAGAAGTTTCATACATTGCTTTTTCCAGCCATACCTGACTTCAAGGGAGGCTGGGACATGTGGTCTCTAAGTGGATAGTAATATGAACAGTTCAAACTCGGAAATTGTATTACTAAAAAGAAGAAATGGAGCATGAATATCAGTGGGATAATGAGCCACCTCTCCTACACAGGCTGTGAATAGACTCTGGTTAGGGCTCCACTTGAACTGAGTTACTTGACTGCAGGTGTAAATGTGTGGCAAAACTCAACTTCCCCTTAGATTGTTGCTAATTGGCAGAAAATGCAGGAGCTAGTGGTTCAATTAATGTGCTCAACCTCTGCTAGATCCTTGTCTTCTGGGAGGTTAGAGTTGTGTGTGTTTCGTTAGAGCAGTAATTATTATTGAAGAAAGTAGGTCCTATGGTGGCAGGGTTCTGTTAAAGAGTTTGATGCTTGCTAAGCCTTTTTAAAAACTGTTTCTGTTGTGACAGTTCAATCAACTGAGTCTTGCAATCCGTCTTCACATTAGCAGTCTACAGTAAAAATCCCTTACTTTATTCAGCAAGCAACCTAAGGGAACAAGTCTGTTGATAGCTGTCTTCAGTATGTAAGAGGGAGGGTGATTTTTATGACTGGGGGATTGATGAAAATCAATAGTTTCTTGTTACCTTGCTGGTTGCGCCAAGACTCATCCTTGCAGTTATAAGCTTTGGACTTTTCTATGGTGTTTGTGTGTGTGTGTGTGTGTGTGTGTCTGTTAAAAGACACCAGTTTAATTATATCTCAGGTAGTAGAATGTGGCTTTGTTTTTGTTGCAGATTTTTCAGTTGTGATAAGATTTTCTCTTAATTTTTTCCATTTGTTTTATTGCCTTAGTGTTTGTAAAATATTTCAAACATGCTGAAAAGTACTTAATCTGTTTTATATTTCTTCAAGATGTCCTCAAATTTTCTAGATTTTTAGGAACATGCTTTCTTGTTTTTCAATTCTATGAGTATTTTCCCTGAGATTTTGATTTTAATGAGATTGAATTGTGGCTTATCAGTTAGGGATAGGTTTGGCTGTGAATGTCAGAAAATCCAGATTAAGCATGACTCAAGCATGCTAAAAATCCATTTTTTTCACATGAACAAAATCCAGAGATAGATAATCCAGGACTGACAGTGGGTTCTGTGACCAAGGGGAACTCCAGATCTTTCCATCTCTTTTCTTCAAACTTCTCAGTATATAGGTTCTATTTCATGGCCCAAAATGACCAGCTCAGCCCAGTCACCATATTTGGATCCTAGCCATAGAGTGTGCAGAAGTGACAGAGAAGAGCACATTCATCATATTACATTCCACTAGCTAGATTATAGTCATTTTGTCATACAGCATTAAAACAGTCATGAGAAAATATACCCAGTTTAACATTAGGGATTATATTACCAGGGAAAAAGGACAAGTGGATATTGGGAGACAAATAGCTACATTTTCCACAGAAGGAAAAAATAATATTCTGGTTCAATTTGCTGTGTTAATCCAAGCAATATGTTATTTCTTGAAATTGCTTGAAGATACTTTACTAACAAGGAAAATATCTACAAGAGTAATGCTGTTTATGTCACAATTTGATATGAACATGTTGTTCCATCCATGAGTTCCTTTTCAATTTTTTTTTTTTTTGAGATTTCATTTACTTATTTGAAAGGCAGAGTTACAGACAGAGAGAGGTAGAGACAGAGAGAGAGAGGTCTTCCATCCACTGGTTCACTCCCCAAATGGCCACAAAGGCCGGAGCTGGGCTGATCTGAAGCCAAGAGTCAAGAGCTTCTTCCAGGTCCCCCATGCAGGTGCAGGAGCCCAAGCACTTGAGTCATCTTCTACTGCTTTCTCAGGCCATAACAGAGAGCTGGATGGGAAGAGGAGCAGCTGGAACATGAACCAACTCTCATATGGGATGCCGGTACCACAGGCGGAGACAGCCTACTGGGCCACCGCGCCAACCCCTTCAATGTTATTTTTACTTCAAGAGGGCAGTAACTGTAGGTAATGCATATGTATTAGTCTGTGAGGGGATTGTATTATATTGTATTATATAATTTAGAATTTGAAACCCCCTTTTTCTGAATATTTTATATCAGATGCATATTTTCCTTCACAAGGACACTAGCTAATTCTTTTTTTTAAGAGAGACACAGACAGGCCTAGCAGTTAAGACACCAGTTAAGAGGCCAGCATCCCATATCAGGATGCCTCGGTTCAATGCCTGGCCCTGACTCCTGATTCCAGCTTCCTGCTAATGCAGACTGTGGGAAGCAGTGGCGAAGGCTCCAGTGATTGAGTGCTTGCCACTCAAGTAGGAGATCTGGATTGAAATCCAGGTCCCCAGCTTCAGTCCCAGCTGGGGGTCTTTGCAGGCATTTCGAGAGAGAGTAGCAGATGGGAGCTCTTTGTCACTTTCTCTGTCTCTCAAATAAATTAAGATAAAATTGAAATGAATAAAGATAAAAAGGTAACTTAGCCAAAAAGAACTAAATAGGTTCTTCTTACAGAAAGCAGCCTTATCATTATTGCATGGAAAGCAGTCCTGAAGTCATCTTTCCCTTGGGGTTGAGAGGGGCTTTACATGCTAAAGTTAAACAAACAAAAAAGGGCCCAGCCAGAGAGTTGTGCTACAGCAGCAGCAGCAGCAGCAGCAGAAATTCTTTTCAGTGTCAAGCTTGGGGAACAGGCGGCTAGCACATTTTATGCTGATGAACACCGGGTGAAAGATCTTGGCATGAACACTGCAGTTTTCAAATAATAAGCTTTTGAACTAGTACAGGGCCATTATGGCAGAGCAGCAGCCTAGCCCTCTTGTCATTTGTGATAAGGACATCAATATTAGTCATTGTCAACCTTCATTAAGTTCAGATCTTACATTCTTCCATCCCTTAGGGTGTGTTTCATTGATGTTTTTCTTAGCAAACAACACAAGGACACAGGGACACAGGCTCACATCAGACTGGAGTTTAGAGCTATATTTTTTTCCTCCTCCATGGGGCATTTACTACAAAAGAATATAAATGGCTCTCAAGAATCCTTTCAATTTTATTAAAGTTATCATGGATGCCTAGTCTTTTTCAAATAAATGAACTAATTTAAGTATATTTAATGTAGAAATAAATATTATAATTAAAAACATAGTAGTCATTGTTTCTATATGCAATTTTAAAACATCTGGAAAGTGTAGTAAGCATAAAGGTGTATTTTTGTATTATAGCTTTTTTTTGATAATACTCCCATTTATTCAATTCAACTGGAATTTCATTTTCTACCACTACTCTTCTATTAATGAACCATTTTAATCGTTCTGTGAAAATGCAATCTATGTGTGCTGTTAAGATATATAAAAACCAGACTTCCATATGGACAATTTGCCTCATGACACAGGGTCTATCAAGGGAGACTCCCTGTTGGAATACTTTGAAAAGCTGAGAATGGAACTCCTCTTGAAGGGACTACTGTACAAGCAAACATGAATGACCCAGCCTCAGCCTTCTGTGGGTCTTCCTGCAGATTTCTGAAAAGGATCACACCAAAAGAAAAATGAGCAAAGACGAGCGGATGAAACAATATAATTGAAGTGATTTCCAAAACTTTGCATTTTGAAAGAGCCCTCACCCTGACTGTTGATGAGCAACTTAATATGTTATCCCTCTTAATATTTTTTGTTTGTTCTACTTAATACTTTTGGTTGAATACTGTAATCAATACACAATTCTTCTTAAGTGCTGAAACTTAACTGAAAAGTGATCACTGTTAAATATAAGAGTGGGAATAAGAGAGGGAAGAGATGTGCAATTCGGGACATGCTCAAGCTGACTTACCTCAAACGATAGAGTTAGAAACATACCAGGGGATTCCAATTCAATCATCAAGGTGGCATGTACCAATGCCATCTCACTAGTCCCAGTGATCAATTTCCGTTCACAATTGATCATAATGATAGGACTAAGAACCAAAGGGATCACATAAACAAGAATAGTGTCTGCAAATACTAGCTGATAGAATAAAAAAGGGAGAGAATGATCCAACATGTGAAGTGAGATACACAGCAGACCCATAGAAAGGCAGATGTCCTAAACAACACTCTGGTCTCAGAATCAGCTCTTAAGGCGTGTGGATCCCGCTGAAAAGCCCATGAGAGTATTTCAGGCATGGAAAGCCAAGACACTCTTCGGAAAAAAAAAAAAAAAAAAGACCTAAATGAAAGATCTCTGCGAGTGAGATCCTAGTGGAAAGAATGGGTCATCAATGAAGGAGGTACCTTTCTCTGAAGGGAGGAGAGAACTTCCACTTTGACCATGGCCTTGTCTAAATATGATCAGAGTCAGTGAACTCAGGGGGCTTCCATGGCCTTGGCAGCTCATGACAAGAGCCTAGGGTGATTACTGATGCCATAAACAAGAGTGTCAATTTGTTAAGTCAACAACAGGAGTCACTGTGCACTTACTCCTCATGTAGGATCTTTGTTCTTAGTGTGCTGTACATTGAGATTTAATGCTATAACTAGTACTCAAACAGTATTTTTCACTTTATGTTTCTGTGTGGGAGCAAACTGTTGTAATCTTTACTTAATGTATGCTAAACTGATCTTCTGTATATAAAGAGAATCGAAAATGAATCTTGATGTGAATGGAAGGGGAGAGGGAGTGGGAAAGGGGAGGGTCGCGGGTGGGAGGGACGTTATGGGGGGGGAGCCATTGTAATCCATAAGCTGTACTTTGGAAATTTATATTCATTAAATAAAAGTTTAAAAAAATTTTAAAAATTTTTAAAAAAGAAAGCTGGCTTTAAGTAAACTCAAATTCTTAACTGAGGCTGGTTTTGTGGTACAGAGGGTTAAGCTGCCACTTGCCGGCATGCCATATGGGCACCAGCTTGAGTCCTTGCTGCTTTGCTTCCAATCCAGCCCTCTGCAAATGCACTTGGAATGCAGCAGAAGATGGCCCAAGTGCTTGTGTGACTGCCACCCACATAAGAAACCTGGATGGAGTTTCAGACTCCTGGCGTCAGCCTAGCCCGGCTCTGGCTATTGTCGACCATTGAGGGAATGACACATGGGATGAAGATTCTCTCTCTCTCAGCTCTAGCTCTAGCTCTAGCTCTCTCTCTACCTCTCCCTGTCCCTCTTGCTCTCGCTTTCCCTCTCCCTCTACCTCTTTCTGTCACTCTGCCTTTCAAGCTAATAGATCTTTTGAAAATTCTTAACAGAAATGCAGATGTGATTTAGTTGTAGGCTATGAGATATTTTCCAACTATTGAAGAGGACATAGTTCTGCAATACTTAAGGCCATTACTTCAAGATGTAGAACATGTCAGATTATCAGCACTTCAAATATTTAGGTTCTAGCATGAAATAATCATGGAATTAATGAACAGTTAGAAAACCAAATTATTTCCATTTCAAATGCAGAAGGTGTATTTGTGGGGGAAATAAGGAAGAAAAAATTCTTCTCAAAAATAAATAATGCCAAAATAAAGAGGGATTAGAAGGGGAGAGTGAAGAACTGTGACAAAACTAGAAACAAAATTGTTAAATGACATCTTAAATTATTTTTGGTGTTCAATATATTTGGTCCTATTCTTAAATATGAGCATGTGTTCCAATCGTGTATTTACATGGGCTTCATGAATTATATCCGTGTGATTATGTGACTCAGTGTGGCTGTGGCTTAGCTTTACCTTCTTTGGTGCATGTATCTATTTCTGTCAAAATGTATATCTAAGTGAGAACTGATCAGAATCTACTCTACATGTTCCTTACTTGATGCCCTTTCCCAACTCACTCTCTGCAGGACGTCAGAAGAAAGTGCAAAGTACTTTGCATAGGAGGGTGCTGCTTCCACTCACTGCTGCCTTTTATGGAGCTGCCTCCTATTTCCAAGCTTCCAGAATTCACGATTCCGTTTACCAATATTAATTTCTAGGAAGTGAACCAGTGGATGGCAGTCTCTCTCTCTCTCTCTCTCTCTCTCTCTCTCTCATAAATAAGAATGAATAAATAAAGTAGTTTTTGAAAAAATCAATATACATGAGAAAATTCTGTGAGGCATTCAGTCAGCCATGTATGTTGATTCTATCCCAGGCAGAAAATGGGCAGTAAGGCATCTTGATTTATCTCTAGAAGTAATTAAAACTGTAAGAAGCAGCACCTATAAGGGAGATTGACTTACCAGAACAGCCAGTCAGATTTAGGTCAATAGCTGTTCATTTTATTTTCTCCTTCCTGATAAGAGGTCCCAGGGACTTCCTTCTTCTATGTCCTCCACTCTGTCCTTTGGGTTTCCTCACCTTCAAACTGACTGTAGACGTATCATATTTTATTGAGCTCTTTCTTTCTTGTTACTGCTCTTGAAAAACAAAACAGCAGCCTTTTTTTTTTTTACTTCAAACGCTTTAATAATAAGTACAAAAAGGATGATAATAGTTAAAATAGCAAACATGAGGAAGTGATAAAAAATTAACAAATGGTTGAAAAAGTCTATTGCTTGTGGCCCCTGGGTTAGGGGCTTGAGCCACATTACACAGATGGTACCTGGAAGCTCCCTTGAATGTCTTGCCTCCTTTATTTTGAGCAGAAGAATTTAATAAAGGTCTCCTGTTTTTAAGAAGTAGCTCTCATGACATGGAAAAGGCAGAATAATGCACAAAACTTAACAACCCATCAATCCACTTATTTCATGTTGATAATTTTCGCTTTCAGGAAATTGACTAAGGACATTCATTTAAGGTGGCGTTATTGTTCCAGTTCATACCATAGTGACTTTAAGCTTTTTCCTTTTAACAGGGAAACTACTTTTATATCTAAATAAAATACTTCTATGCATTCCAACATATAAAATTGATGAATTCTGAATGTTTTTGTTTAAAATCTGGATGAGATTCCATGCTCCCACTTATTTAACCTTACCTCGCCACCACTCTACTGCATGGACATGTAAGGCTTCATGGAACACAACTGTAAACTACCACCTTAGGGAAACCCCTCAAAAGTCTTCTTCCTTGAAAATAAAATGAAGATTTTTACTTCAAAACACAATTTAAAAATTATCTGTGTTCATCACAGAAACTTTTGAAAGTACGGAAAAACATTTATTAAAAAATTTATTATTTTCATTTTATTTGAAAGAGAGAGAGAGAGAGAAATCTTACATCTACTGGTTCACTGCTCAACTCTGCAATAACCAGGGCTAAACGAGGCTGAAGCTAGGAGCCTGGAACTTTTTGTGGGTCTTCCACATGAGTGGCATGGATCCAGATACTTGAGCCTTCACCTGCTGCCTCCTCTCAGGGTGTGCATTAGCAAGAAGCTGGACAGTAGCCAGAACTCAAACCAGGCACACATATATGAGATGTGGATATCCCAAGTAGCAACTTAATCACTGTACCAATTGCTTGACCCCAGAAAAACATTTTAACAACATTGAAGAATAACAACCATTATTCTAGAACCTAGAAATACATTCACTGTTAACCTTTTCAGTGTCTGTGTCCTGCCTTTACATTTTCATGGTGACTGCTCCCTAACCATCCCACCTGGCAAATTTATATTATAACTAAGATAAAGCTTAATATAGGGGCCGGCGCTGCAGCTCACTAAGCTAATCCTCCACCTTGCGGCGCCGGCACACCGGGTTCTAGTCCCAGTCGGGGCGCCAGATTCTGTCCCGGTTGCCCCTCTTCCAGGCCAGCTCTCTGCTGTGGCCCGGGAGTGCAGTGGAGGATGGTCCAAGTCCTTGGGCCCTGCACCCCATGGGAGACCAGGAGAAGCACCTGGCTCCTGCCATCAGATTAGCGCGGTGCGCCGGCCGCAGCGCACCAGCCGCGGCAGCCATTGGAGGGTGAACCACCGGCAAAAAGGAAGACCTTTCTCTCTGTCTCTCTCTCTCACTGTCCACTCTGCCTTCAAAAGAAAAAAAAGCTTAATATAGGATGAAGAATGCATGTTTTTGAAACAGATAAGTCTGCACTCGAATCATGGTTTCTAGAGTATGTTATTTAGCTTCTATGAGACTTAGCTCTGACCTTTCCACCTTACTTTTTAAGTAGATATAATAAAACTGCCATTAACATGCTGCTGTGATGATGAAATGGGTAAATATTAAATACTTTGAACAGCAGTGACACAAAAATTATCCATCTCCAATTTTGTCCTTTTCCTTAAATAAATAAAACTTCTACATTAAAACAATGAAATGTCAAATAGTCAATAGGCAGTTGATCAAATTTTAAAGAGGAAAATGGATTTGAGATAAAGAACATTCCTTTTGATCCTATGAAATCATCATTTGAATCACCTTTGCTACTATGCATGCAGATGAACTTACCTCTAATGGAAAACGACTAAAGCAAGTCAGCATAAATGTCTATGCTATTTGTGCTCACCAGTGATTGTATCCTACATGGGTTTACAAAGTGCAAAGCAGTGAATAGTTCAAGTTTTAGATTTTCTATTTAGCAGTTCTGTGACCTTGACAAATCACTAAATTTCTAAGCCTTGTAAATGAAGATAATGTATGATAATAAATGTCAAGTATTTTGGATGGTGCCAGACATACAGATAGTTCTAAGTGACTAGTAGTAGTCATTATCAAAATTACTTGAAATTTAATATAAACTCATTGATAGGAAAGGATTGTGAAATGTATGCTTAGCACTATTTGATATTTTCATAACTGCTCTATTTTGTTGATACTGTAGGTGTAATGATGGCATTCTATAACTAACAAGACATCACAAAGTGAAAATTAGCCAAAGGAACTACAGCTTCAGCCACAAGGATAACAAAAATCAACCTGGAAACTACAAACTAGTTTATCTTGCCCTTGTCGAATAAAATTCAAGGGCATGTTAAATTGAGAATTGATTAACCAGGTAAGAAGGAAAATAATCCAAAGTAAAAGACCTTTTTTAAAGAAAGTGACAAATGGGCTTCCCAAAGTCAAACCTGAAATCTCTTCCACCTAACAATTATTCACTCTTTTTGACTGAGAAATGCTTTTGAGATGCACTACAAGGTTTCATCATTTTCAGAAAATAAAATGCTACACTGGAAACCTATTAACTCTGGAGTACAGATCAAGATGTTGCCTGAAAATATTCCTTCTGCAAACCCTGCAGGGATTTAATCAGTTGCAGCTCCCTTATATACGAGTTGTGGTCAGCAGAAATGCTCAGAGTAATGGTTCCAAGCATCTAAAGCTAAGAATAACATATACATGCTTTCTAGGGCAGACAGAGCTCTGAAACTCTCTGCTTATTTTGATTTACTAGGCTGAATTTTGGGGCTTTAGTACATTGAATAATTCTCAGGTGTATTCCTATATATAGCCCAACTGCATCGGGTGTCAGTATGTTTCCTCAGAGCACTGGCACAGGTAGAGGTGCTCAATGTTTAGGATGCACATAAATCATCGGAGGAAACAAATTCAAATGCTGATTCCTGGGTTATACCCCCTCCTTTTATTCAAATATCCTTTTAGGAACCGGTCATCAGCACTTTTTGCAAGATGTGGAGGAGATGCAGAGAGCCTGCACAGCACATTTTGAAAAAAAATTGTACCATTACCTTTTTCCTAATACATGAGGTTACAGAAGACTGGCTGCTCAGGGTGGTAAACTGGAGGGAAAAGGAGTTTTAGAAATGGTTCAAAGGAGTCACAAAAGGATAAGCATCTATATTACTATTCACTAACAGTCGGGAGCAAGTAATTACATAATAGGGGACCAAGAAAGGGGAGATTAAGAGCAAGGGACTCAAAAGGAACATGAAGGGGGAAGAGCCATGAATACAGGTAATATGTGGCAAGTCCATGTTTTTAAGTCAGCTATATCTTGCTCCAAATGCATATGACTATATGAGTGGTTCTCAAACTTATGGTGCGTAGGGATCAGAGAAAGCTTCTTGAAATGAAGATTTCTAAAATCTACTACTGGAGATTCTTATTTAAAAAAGATGAACTGGAGAATAGGTGATCATAATAAAATAAAACTTTGTGTTAACTAGTATAGTGGTCTTCCCCAAGCTGTAAAGGAAACATTCCAATATCCCCAGTGGGTGCCTGGCCATGAGTAGTGGCTAATCCTACATACACAGTACTGTGTGTTTTTTCCTATATGCCCTGTAGCAATGTCACATAGTACCGGGGTTAATCTGCTTTTCCAGGTTTTATGCCTTGGTGTCTTGTTGACATTATCACTCTTGCACTTTGGGACCATTATAGAGTAAAACAAGGGGCCGGCACTGTGGTGTAGTGGGTAAAGCCGCCGCCTGCTGTGCCAGTATCCCATATGTGCACAGGTTTGAGTCCCAGCTGTTCCACTTCCAATCCAGGTCTCTGCTATGGCCTGGGAAAGCAGTAGAAGATGGCCCAAGTCCTTGGGCCCCTGCACCTGCGTGGGAGACCGGGAAGAAGCTCTTGGCTGCTGACTTTGGATGGGCACAGCTCTGGCCGTTGCAGCCATTTAGGGAGTGAACCAGTTGGTGGAAGGCCTCTCTCTCTCTCTCTCTCTCTCTCTCTCTCTCTGCCTCTGCCTCTTTGTAACTCTGCCTTTCAAATAAAATAAATAAATCTTAAAAAATAAAGTAAAACAAGAGTTCCTTTAAGGCAAGCACTACCAAACTTCAACAGTGGATCTGATCACAAAGACAGCTACTTAGTGACTAACACGTGGGAAGCTGGACACAGGGATTATTCACACTCTAAGTGTGACAGAGTAGGATGTTTTGAGATTTAACCACATTACTCAGAATGGTGCACAATTTACAACTTATGAATGGTTTACTTTGTAAATTTCTATTTGATATTTTGACTGCAGTGGACTTTGTGTAACGAATTATAGAAAGTGAAATCTTGCATAGAAGATAAATTATACTGTGTACAGAGTAAAATTATTGTAAGGAAGAATTCTCAAAAAAGAAGATAAAAGTTTATTTCTTTCATCTAAAAGGACAGTTCAAAAAGTTTCTTGAAATGAAATTTTAAAAATAAGCTTATTCTGTTGCAAAAAAAATTAATCCATGCATAGGGGTCAGGGTTTTGGCATAACGGGTTAAGCCACCTCCTGCAATGCAGCCATCACATATAGAAGCTGGTTGGAGTCATGGCTGCTCCAGTTCAGATCCAGCTCCATGCTAGTGTGCCTGGGAAGGCAGCAGAAATTGGCTATAGTCCTTGGGCCCCTGCACCCATGTGAGAAACCTGAATGCAACTCCTGGCTCTTGCAACCATTTGGGGAGTGAAATATTGGATGAAAGATCTCTCTCTCTCTCTCTAACTCTGCCTTTCAAATAAATAAAATAAGTCTTTTATTTAAAATATGTACATAGTTTTTTATATATAATACACATTTTTCATGAACATTTTGAACCATCCTTCCTGCCATGTCTCTTTGTAGATAGGTCAGGTGCAGGGTAGGTAGGTGTTTTTGATTTACAGGATCCTAATATGATTTCTTCCACATTCTTGCTCTGCAGTATCCCAGATATTATCTTTGTCTGCATGGTTTGAGGTGCTGATTACCAGCTGCCCATATAAAAGAAAGATGAGGGGAGTTAAGGGCAAGGGATGTCTTTCTTTTCAAAGATATGTCATGGCAATGAAAACATCATTTTGGCTCACATTATCACACCAAGCTGCAAGGGCACTTTAGTAAAGTAGTTTCTTATGGGGCTCCCTGGCCTGAAGTGCCAGCATCCCATATGGGCACCGGTTCTAGTCCTGGCTGCTCCTCTTCTGATCCAGCTCTCTGCTATGGCCTGGGAAAGCAGTAGAATATGGCCCAAGTCCTTCAGCCTCTGCACCCCCATGGGAGACCTGGAAGAAGCTTCTGGCCCCTGGCTCCTGGCTCCTGGCTCCTGGCTTCGGATCAGTGCAGCTCCAGCCATTGTGGCCATCTGGGGAGTGAACCAGCAGATGGAAGACCTCTCTCTCTGTCTCTACCGCTCTCTGTAACTCTGTCTTTCAAATAAATAAAATAAATGTTAAAAAAGTAGTCTCTAGTTAAACAGTCATGTGCATTGCTAAAGTGTGAGGGAATATCTATTATTTAAAAATGAAGAGGTGGGCCGGTGCCGCAGCTCAACAGGTTAATCCTCCACCTGCGGCGCCGGCACACCGGGTTCTAGTCCAGGTCAGGACATCGAATTTTGCCCGGTTACCCCTCTTCCAGGCCAGCTCTCTGCTGTGGCCAGGGAGTGTAGTGGAGGATGGCCCAAGTGCTTGGGCCCTGCACCCCATGGGAGACCAGGAGAAGCACCTGGCTCCTGCCATCGGATCAGCGCGGTGCGCCGGCTGCAGTGCACCGGCCGCGGCGGCCATTGGAGGGTGAACCAACGCCAAAGGAAGACCTTTCTCTCTGTCTCTCTCTCCCTCACTGTCCACTCTGCCTGTCAATAAATAAATAAATAAATAAATATGAAGAGGTGAATATATACTGGAGGAGAACTAGGAGATTCTGTCATAATAGACTCACTTAAAAACAAAGACTTTATAAAATACCTTGTAGGAAGTCAACTCTGCTGTAGTAGATACAACTGTGCATGCTAGTTGTTAGCAGAGGTGCTAAGAAAACTTTTGGGAGCAGCTTTAACTCAATTTTCAGAACATTTAGTGCAATTCTAATAATTAAGATGAGTATTTAAGTGAAACAGTCACCCCAGTGATCCTATACTAAAGGATACCTTAATCTGTGTGGAACATTCAAAAATCTACTCCCGATTTTCTCACTTACCGTGGTCTCATTCCCAAAGTTCTTGACACTGGAGAAGGGATTATGTGCTATAGAAACACAAGAAAGAAAGATCAAATCCATTGGAAAAGCTTAAAAGAAGCTTCTTGAAAGAAGTGATGTTTGAAACAGATCAAAATAGATGGATAGAATTCTGACAGGTTGAATTAAAGAGGACAATATTCCAGTGCCAGTTCAAGGAAACAGCATGGCAAAATGAGAAGAAAGAACAAAAGAAAGAAAACATGAGATACACTCTTAATGGATTTCTAATTCAACTCAAAGGATATTTAGAATACCCCAACAAAATGTGGGAATGACACAAATTGTGAGAAGCAAACATTAAAATAAAACTAAGCTGGCAGCTTTTCTTCTGTTCTTTCATCCAATTGCATTTTAATTTTTTCCATGGGCCAGGAATTAAGTTATGGATTTATGACTAAATTCTACATTCCCCTGACTTGACACCAAAAAAATACATGCTCTAGCAAATTAAGGGGAGAGGGTTAAACACGTCAGAGACATTGCTCTATTAAGTTTCTTGTGAATTATCATTAAATTATTTCCTTTGTGCCTCTGAATTTGGGCAATGGACATCAACCTTAATGTCTTTTTCCCAGCTCTTGATGCTTTCTAGTCAAAATGGTAGTATTTAATGTATTATTTTTTGATATATGAATATGCAATTCATCTTTATTAATATTTCTAGTCACTCAGTGAAGGGGCTGCACAATAGAACTAGCTGAATTTCATCTGACTGTATTAAGAGGTAGTTTGACAGTAGCTAGGGGCAAAGCTGAAAAGCATTGCAGAAATTGTCAAAAGTCCTAATCTTCATTGATATAAGATTCATACATCATTATTCAAATGATACTCTATTTCTTTCTCATATATTGATTCTTCCTCTTCTTCACAAAACACCTTCTCCATATGTTTTTATATCTTCCTTTAAAGGAAACCGTGAATTATTATTGCCAGCCATCAACATAAAAAAGAGTAGAAAAGACTGGAGCAGTTCATGTTGAATTTCTGAGTTAGTAATATTAGACAAATCCATACTTACTAACCTGACACTCCAGAAATATAAAATGACATTGACCATCAATTGACACACACTGCATATGTTATACAGTAGAACATGGGCTTTGGAGTCACACAAACTAGAATTCAAAGCCTGTATCTATCGCCTACTTGGTATGTGACCCTGGGAAAGTTACTTAAACTTTGGTGAAATAATAGATTTAAAACATTTTTGTGCCTTGCCTGGCTCAATAGAAATGAATTATTCTTTTACTACTTATAGATTCTATACAAAAAATAATTTTTATTATTAAGATGGTTTATAAATGTGGGCATGTGACATTACTATTTTTAGCACCAATTTTTTAAATAATATTCTAAAAACATAAAAGTTCTTTATAACATTTTCTGAATAGCTAGTGATGGATTCAGAAATTATTGCTCCAGGAGCTGAATCTCATTTCTATCATGTATTCAAAATGATTAAAATTAAGTCATTTCTGCTATAGTTAGAAATAAAATAAAGCATTCGAAGCACTGACTTTTTTTAAAAAAAAAAAAGGCATTCACATAAAATTAATCTCATTGTTTTCATTTTGAAATGGGCTATTCTGTTTTTCCCTTTAGAATGCTCTCCTGGGGCCCACACCGTGGCTCACTTGGTCCTGCAGCTCCAGCATCCCATATGGGCGCCAGATTCTAGTCTTAGTTGCTCCTCTTCCAGTCCAGCTCTCTGCTGTGGCCAGGGAGGGCAGTGGAGGATGGCCCAAGTGCTTGGGCCCTGCACCTGCATGGGAGACCAGGAGGCAGCACCTGGCTCCTGGCTTCAGATCGGTGCAGCGCGCCGGCCGTAGCGGCCATTTGGGGGGTGAACCAACAGAGGGAAGACCTTTCTCTCTGTCTCTTTCTCTCACTGTCTAACTCTATCTGTCAAATAAATAAATAAGTAAAAGAATGTTCTCCTATGTTTAGGTAGCAATATCACATTAAACTAGCATCAATTTTAAATAATGCTAAAGGTTTGAGGTAAAACATGCTGTAAAGTAGTTAGAACATTTCACAAGAAATTTTATAAATAATCAGAGTGTGAGTCAGATTTTTTAAACTCCAAAATATTTTCAACAGAGTGTGACTTGAATACTACTTTGATCTGACTTTGGTAGCTATACAAACATTGTAAAATAATTTTGTTTACAGTCAATTAATCTTTCTAATCTCTATATGAATCATTATTTGATTTGTGTGCCAAATTTATATATCCTCATTCAGAAACCCCATCAAAAGGAAATAAACAAGGTCTTCAAAAAGTTCGTGGAAAAATGCATATTATGAAAAAACTATGCATATCTTTCTAAAACTTAAATTTTTCTTTTAGTCCTATTTTTTCCACAAACATTTTAAAGTATCTTCACAAAAATTCAAAATATTAACACAGCAAAAATACAACAAGAATCATTTAAAATGATATCTGTTTTCTAGTCACGGTGGAGTAATTTGAATCAAACTTACCAGTTAACCATAACCAACAAGCAAATTAGACTAAATATGTGAAACAATTACTGTCAGTTTGGACAAGAGACAGCCCAGGACTGGTACTCCTGAGAAAAAGGAAATTAATGAAGATAGCATTTCCACTGGCTATCTTTGGGATTACAGGCACTTTCCAGGCCACAGTTCAAGGAAGAAGAACCCAAGCAGAGCCTTGTGGTCATGCTGAGTTGAAGACATAGAATTAAAATGCAGGGAGGGTGCAGTGACTTGAATTTGTGAGTACAGGAAAGGAAATAAGCAGAGAAGAAGTGCCAGAAATAGGCATAGTGACCCTCAAGAGTCTGTTGCTAAATATTAAGTTGAAAACACATAGGGTAAAATTCCAGGAAGTTGAGAGAAGAACAACTGTGCAGCTAAATCTGAACAATTTGCAGAACTCATAGAGTGATAGGAGAAATTTTAGTTTTAACCTGGAGGTGGGCTTCTTGTTTAACAGCTGGGACAATCCGTAAACCCCTTGGAAAGATCATACTTTAGTAAAAGGCTAACTTAGCTGTAAAATTTTTACAGCAAAGCTTAAAATCAGACTTCAAAGGGATCAAAATGATCCAAAAGTAAATTTATTGTCTGTCAAAATGAAGCTTTAGATTTTCAAAAAGTTCAAGAAAACCCAGTGCTCCACAATGTAAGATTTCCAAAGTTCAGCATCTATTAAAAAGTTAATATACATGTATGGAAGCAAAAAGTTTCACCTGATTCCAGGAAAAATATCACTCACAATAAACAGCTTTAGAATTAATAGACATGATGGAAATCACATACAATGATTTTAGAAACAATTGTTCCAACATATATACCACAGATTATAAGAAAATCATGAATATAATGAGGAGAGAATTGGGACATAAAAAACAAATCAACAGGTGGAACCATAGTATGAACATATAACAAACTTTTAATCCACTCATCTGTTGTTGGAAATCTGAATTACCACAACTCAATTATTTGCTATGATATAGGCTTACCATGAACATTTGTGAACAAGTCTTTGTGTGGACATGTGTTCTCATTTCCCATGGGAAAATAGCTAAGTGTGGAATTGCTGGTTAGGTGATAATACACATATATTGAGCTTTATTGGAAACTTCCAGACTGTTTTCCATTTTGCATTTCTCAGAAAATTCAAAAAACATAGAAATCATACTATGTATTGTTTCTGAAGACAACAGAATGAAGCTGCAAGTTAACAACAAATGAAAGTCTAGAAACATGAAAACATGGAGACTGAACAACATGCTACTGAATGACAAGTGGGTCATAGAAGAAATCAAAGGGGAAATAAAAAATCTCTTGGATCAAATGAAGCTTACAACACATCAAAACTTATGGGATACAGCAAAACCAGTGTTAAGCGGGAAGTTTATAACAGTGCCTACATCAAGAAATTGGAAAGGGATCACATAAATAATATAATAATGCATCTCAAGGACCTATTTAAAAAATTAGAAGGAAAGAAATATTAAAAATTACAGAAGAAATAAACAAAGATGATATAGTTTTGTAAAACTTTGTGAAACCAATTGTTAAAAATGCTATATTACTATAATTTTATTGATCTGTGATTACTTTAAAATTTGCTGTAAATGAGAGAAATGGTCATTTTTCTATTCAATTATTTTTTATAGTCATTGTCTCCAGTCCCACTAAACTAGGGGCTTTTCTATGCTTGTTACTTGTTTAACTTCGTATTCAGTGACATATTAAACCATTTTGCTGTAATGTAAAATTAAAATGTATTATATCAAAAAGAAAAATAAAGAAAGAAAAAGAAGGATGGGGAGGGAGACAGAGAATGGAGGGAGGGAAGAAAGTAATATCATTATATTGTTAGAATTGTATCTACAAAACATAGTGAGTTTATTAAAATGTAATTAAAAAACTAAAATAAAAAATTTAAAAATACAAAAGATCACTGAAATGAAGAGCTAGTTCTTTAAAAAAAATCACAAAACTGATACATCATTGGCCCAACTAACCAAAAGAGTCAAGACACAAATTAACAAAATCAGACATGGAAAAGGAGATGTTACAACAGAAATTAAATAATCACCAGGAATTATTACAAACAGCTATATGCCAACAAATTTAACAATCTAGAAGAAATGAAGATTTCTGTACATACAACTTGCCAGAATTAGTACATGAAGGCAAATAAAATTTAAATAGACCAATAACTAAGAGATTGTTTCTAGAATTATTTCTTTTAGGAAAGGACATTCATGTGTCCTTGTAAGCCTATGTTAAAAGTTTTCTATAAGCTTTTGTATGTTCATTACTTATATTCATTTATCTCACAGATGATGTTTCTATTCATTGTTCTTTGATCTACTGGTTATTTAAGAGTGTGTTGTGTAATTTTCAAATATTTGAAAGTTTTCAAAATCTAATTCTCTTATTTTTTATTTCACTCTGTAGTAGTATAGAACACACTTTGTATCCTTTTAACTCTTCCAAATTTATTGAGGTTTGTTCTATGATCACTGTGCTTTACAGACAGTTCTTAATTGTACAAGTGCTTTGACAAATTTTTTTTTTTCACTCTATGATACTGTGAAAAAAAGAAGCATGCAAACAGTAGGAACCATACATTTAATTTTGATCATCTCCCAGGTAATTAATATGTGGTACAATACTCTCCTGTGTACTGTGTGGCTAAGCTAAGCTATTCAGATGATAAGGTAAGGCGTACTGAATGCATTTTGACTAAGAATATTTTCAACTTATTTTGTGGTTATGAGACTAAAACCCCATAGTATGCCAAGGAGCAATATCTAACAGGTAAAATCTATTTTTTCCGGTATTATACAAAGTTTTCATATCATTGCTATTTACAAAATATATTTTCATAAACACGTTCTTCCAATGTATTTGTAACTTTGAATTTTAATTATGTCTGAGGTTTGCAATATAATAGGATCATTTTTAATCAATTCTGAGTATATTTGCCTTTACTTAACCCATTCATGTTTATTGTTTTTATTGCCATTTTATTTTTGTTTTCTATGTGTCTCATTTCTTTTTGTTTCTCTCTACCCCCATTACTGCCTTATTTTGCATGAGGCAAATATTTTCTAATGTAGCAACTTAATTTCTTTAATGATTAGTTTCAGTATAGTTTTTAACTTATTCCCTTAGTAGTTGTTCTAAGGCTTATCATGTACAAATTGTCAGAATGTATTTAACTTTACACTAATGTAATTTCCGTGAAATATAGAATAATTACCCTGAAATTGCTCTGTAAATTGTCCCCAGTTTGGGGGCTATTATCATTGTACATATATATCTAAATATATAATGAGCCCACCAATACACTGGCATAAGGAATCTTTATATAACTTTATATCTATTAAAGGCTTTGAGAAAAGAGAGTAAGTATGTGTTTATAGTTTGTTATATTTACCTTATTATTTATCCTTTATGATTTTCTTTAATTTTTCTGTGGTATTGAGTTACAATGACATTTCATTAATCCAAAGCAATATTTCTCTCATTCCCCTTCTTTGTATGACCATTATCATTATTTCGTTCATTATAGACCCATAATACAATTTAATGCATATTGTTTAGACAAACGTTTTGATTGATTGAGTAGTAAAAGAAATGTTTTATACAGTCTTTTAGAATTACATAAAATTTTTCACTTCTTCTCTTTCTCACTATAAATTTGAATTTCCATGCACAGTCACTTTCTTTCAGCCTAAAGATCAACTTCCAGTATTTCTTGAAAGGTAGATCTACTAGCAATAATATTGCTCAGTTTTTGTTTATCTAGAAATGTCTTTATTTCATGTTCATTTCAAAAATGACATTTTTCTATATATGAGATTCTTGGTTGGCAGATTTTCACTGTCAACACTTTGGATATGTCATTCCATTTCATTCTAGTCTGCATGCTCTTATGAGAAAGTGACTACTAGTCTTATTGGAGTTCCTTTCTCAATAATGAGTTATTATTTAATTTTCCTATTGCTTTCACGATTTTCTCTTTGTCTTTTTCTTTTAGTATTTTTGCTGTAATGCATCTGAGTGTGGCTCTGATTATGTTTATATCACTAGAAGTTTCTTGAGTTTTTTGGAAATATAGATTAATATTTTTCATAAGATTATGGAAAGTTTCAGTTATTTATTTAAAGACTTTTTCAATTCATTTACATTTATCTTGTTCTTCTGATACTTGCATGTGTTTTATGTTGTTCTATATCGGTGTGCTTAAAGCTACTGACATTTCTCTAAGGCTCTGTCAAATTTTCTATATTCCCTGCTCTCTGTTTTTCAGATTGTATAACTTCTATTTGTCTCCAAGTTTAATGACTTTTCTTGAGGTCACATCTGTTGTTGAGACCAGTGAATTCTTTATTTCAGTAATTATGCATTTTAACTCCAGAATATTCATTGGATTCTTTTGTTCTGGATTCGAGTTACCTATAGTGATTCTCTGATTTGATAAGAAATTGTTAATATAGGTTCATTTACATCTGTAAAATCTTTTATATCTTTAAAAATCTTTCTGAAATTTTTTTCAGACAACGATAAATTTAAGTATGTATTATAGCAACTCTTTACTTATTCTCCTCCCATTTCTCTGGGCTTTTTTTTGTTTTTACTATTTAATTTTTTCTTCTGTTTCTTATGTGAGGAAGCTATTTTAGTGACATCTATTTCCATGCAGCCCAAAGATTTTGGTTTACTTTTTCAGAGGGTATAACTTTGGGTAAACTTCGAATGTGTGGACAATCATCCTTAGGTGGCAATAATCTTAGCAGGACTTTGTTTAGCTGTTCATTTCCTTAATCTGTATGTTAGACTGTCTGCCTCATTTGCTAACATACTCACTTGTCAGGATCCACTAAAAACAGGTTGACTGTTCTATTGCTTTTGACACTTTCTTGCATCACAAAATGCTCCACAGTCTGTACTAATTAAACTGCATAAAGATAATTTTTGAGAGAATTAATAATAGGAAACACACTTTCAAACTTAATAGAAATTCTGGAGCTTAAATTATAGTACATGAAATGAAATAGTCATTAGAGGAAAATAACAGCAAATTTGAACTGGCAGCAGAAAAAAATGATTCTGAAGAAAAATGTATCAAGATTATACAGAATAGGAAAGAGAAAACTAAGGAAAAACTAAAGAGTGCCTCATACCCTTGTGAACACAATGAAACATAAAAACAGGTGCATAATGGGAATCGAAATAGAGAAGAGAGATAGGGATAGAAAGCATATTTAAAGGAATATTACTAAAATCTTTTGGAGTTTGGCGAAATAAATTATTCTACACACACATGAATTTCAAAAGCTCCAAGAATAAATTCAAATGACATTCACACTTAAAGACAAACTCAAACTATTAAAAAACAAAGAAATGGGGTTGGTGCTATGGGGTAGTAGATTAAGTCTCTGCCTGCTGCACCAGCATCTCATATGGGTGTGGTTCCAGCCCCAGCTATTCCACTTCCAATCTAGCTCCTGCTAATGCAGGAGGAAAGCAGTGAAAGATGGCCCAAGTGCTTAGGCCCCTGCACCCATGTGGGAAACCTGGAAAAAGCCCCTATTTCCTGGCTTCAGATTGGCTCACCTCTGGCCATTGTGACCATCTGGGGAATGAACCAGTGAACAGAAGACCTATTTCTCTGTCTCTCCCTCTCTCTCTCTCTCTGTAACTCTTCCTGTCAAATAAATAACCTTTTTTAAAAAGACAAAGAAAAAATCCTCAAAGCCTCCAGAGAAAAATGATTCATCATAGACTATTGATATTAGAAGGGAGCAGACATATTCAAAGACATACTTTAAATTGAAGCAAAACTAGGTTGATACTAAAAGGTTAGAAAATGATATACCATGCAAATAGTACTAAAAAGATAGCTACAGTGGCTACACTATCGCCAGACAAAATAAATTTTATGATTAAATACTATTAGAAACACAAAAATTCATTTTGTAATGATAAAAGAGATCATCCATTAAAAACAATCCTAAACATATATTAATTAATTTAACAACATAGCTGTAAAATACATGGAGCAAAAATTGACATAACTGAAAGAAGAAACAGATAATCCAATAGTAATTGTTGAAGACACCAGCACCATAATTTGAATAATGGGCAGAGCTAGGAAAAATATTAGCAATGAACAACAACAAAAAAAACACCTTTAACAACACTATAAGCCACCTAGAACTAGCAGAAATCCATATAACCTCCTATCCAATAAGTGTAGCATATACAATCTTCTCAATGCACTTGAAATATTTTCCAGAATTTACCATATGTTAAATCATAAAGCAGGTCTCAATAAATTTAAAACATTGTACTCAAACAAAGGATGCTCTCCAGTCACAAAGGCTTGAAATTAAAAATAAATAAGGGATGAAAATTTGAGAAATAAATAAATACCTGAAAATTAAACAACCCTACAACTAAATAACCAATAGTTAAAATAATAAAATCCAACAAGTTAAATGAAAATGAAAACAATATACCAAAGTTTATCAGGTGGAACTAAACAGTGTTTGGAGAGTATGGTAGTTCCTGATTGTTTCTGTAGCAAAATAATATGAAATAGATGGTTTTTAGATGGTTTTAAAAACTTAAATTTATTGTCTCACAGTTCTAGAAATTAGAGGTCTGAACATAAAGTAGTGACAAAAATTTATTGTTTGAAGCCTGTGTGTGTGTTGGTGTGGGAGAGGAGTGTTTTCTACCTTCTTCATAAATTCTGGTAGTTTTCTGTCAATCTTTGATGCTTTTTGGCTTGTAGAGACAGCACTCTAATCCTCTGGGCTCACATGGCATTTTCTCTGGGTGTCTTTACATCATTATCATTCTATGTATATATGTCTCTGTTTCCCATTTTGAAATTATACCAGGGCCTACTAAGACATACACTATTAAGTTCATCTTAATTTGATTAACTCTGAAAATTCCTTATTTCCAAATAGTCTCATTTGAATACATTGTGTTTAGGACTTCCACTTAACATTTTTTGAGGGACATAATTCAACCCACAACTGAGGGAAATTTATAGCTGTAAATGCTGTGATTAAAAAATATATTAAATGAAAAGCATAGACGTTTATCTTAAGAAAATTAAAAATAAAAGGAAAAAGCAGGAGGAAAGATATAATGAATAATAAAGTGGAAATAAATATGTAAAATATAGACTAGAAAGGAAGTGGAGGGAAAAAATTAAAAGTTATTTCTTTGGTAATATTGATAGTCTTGAAACTTCTGTTAGATTGACCAACTAAAAAGAGAGAGAACACTCAAAATATTAAAATTAGAAATGAAAGAGAGGACATTACCATCAATTTTACAGAAGTACAACTGACAAAATAGAATAACAATTATATTACATAAATTATGCAACTTGATGAAATGGAAAAAATTGTATAGAGACAGTGTCTTGGGTGATGGCTTAACCCACTATGCCAAAACGCTGCCCCCCCCCCCCAATTTATTCTTTTAAGATACCAAAATGAGGAAGGGGATGCCATATTCTGGGTGGAAGGCATGCAGCAATAAACAAGGAGGAAACACAATCTCAAAAAGGCAAGTAGAGAAAGCCTAGTCAGTGAAATGATAGCAGAAAAATTTCCTAACTTGGAGAAAGATAGGGACATCCAAGTACATGGAGCACAGAGAATTCCTAATAGACTTGATCAGAAAAGATCTTCACCATGACACCTCACAGTCAAACTTTCAACAGTAAAACAAAGATTCTAAAATGCGAATAAGAGAAATGCCAGGTTCGCTTCAGAGGTTCTCCAAATAGACTGACAGCTTATTTCTTATCAGAAATCCTACAGGCTAGGATACAATGGAGATACATAGCCCAATCCTTAAAAGAAAAAACTATTAGGGCCTGAGTTGGAGCATAGCTGGTAAAGCTGTGTCCTGCAGTGCCAGCATGGCATATGGTACCACTTTGAGTTCCAGCTGCTCCATTTCCAATCCAGCTTCCTGCTAGCAGTTGGGGAAAAGGAATGGAAGATAGCCTAAGTGTTTGGGCCCATGCCACCTACATGAGAGACCCAGAAGATGCTCCTGGCTCCTAGCTTCAACCTAGCCAAGTCTTGACCATTAAGGCCACTTGGAGAGTGAACCATAGATGGAAGATCTATCTCTATGTTTCCCCCTCTATATATAATTCTTTAAAATATATAAACAAATAAATATTTTAAAAAAGAAAAAACTGTCAACCCAGAACACTTTACCCTGCAAAGCTCTCATTTATGAATGAAAGTGAAACAAAGACCTTCAAAAATTAACATAAATTGAAAGAATTTTTCACCACTCATCCAGCCTCACAAATGATACTAAAGGATGTATTACACACAGAAACAGAGAACAATGGTCATCATTATAAAAGAATGTGAAGCCAGAAAATCTAGAAAAAGTACAAAGGAAACCAAAACAAACAATAAGAATACTTATGACAGAAAAGTGGCAGGACTAAGTTTTTACTTATAAATAATAATAAACTTGGATGTCAGTGGCCTGAATTCTCTAATTAAAACATACAGACTGGCTGAATGGTTTAAAAAACAAGACCCATCTATTTGCTGCCCACAAGAAACACACCTCAACAACAAAGATAAACACAGACTGAAAGCAAAAGAATGGAAAAAGGTATTCCATGCTAACAGAAAGCCAAAATGAGCAGATGTAGCCATCCTAATATCAAACAAAATAGACTTTAACACAAAAAAATGTCAAAAGAGACAAAGAAGAGCATTAAGTAATGATTAAATGGTTAATTCAACAGGAAGATGTGACTATAATAAATGTACATGCATCCAATGCCAGGATGACTGGCTAAGAATTCCTACAAAATAGCCCCAGAAGCACTAGCAACTAAAGAAAAACAGACAAATGGGATTACATCAATCTAAGAAGTTTCTTCACTGCAAAGGAAATATTCAGCAAAGTGAAAAGGCAGCTGACAGAATGGGAGGAAATAGTTGTAAGCTATGCAACTGATAAAGAATTAATATCCAGGAGCTCAAAACCTCAAGAATGACAAAACAAACAATCTAGTTAAGAAATGGGCAAAGGACATAAACAGACATTCTTCAAAGGAAGAAATACAAATGGCCAACATATACATGGAAAAATATTCAGGATCACTAACCATCAGGGAAATGCAAATAAAAACAATGAGTGTTCACCTCACTCCAGTTAGAATTATCATTCAAAAATCAAAAAATGATAAATGCTGACAAGGATGTGCATAAAAGAATACCTCAATACATTGTTAGTGGGAGTGTAAACTAGTACAACCTTTATGGAATACAGTATGGAGATTACTCAGAAATCTAAAAATAGATCTACCATATGACCCAGTCATCCTACTCCTGTGAATTTACCCAAAGGAAATGAAATCAGCATATGAAAGAGTTATGTGTACCGCCATGTTTATTGCATTCAATTCACAATAGTTATGATATGGAATCAACCTAGATGTCCATCAGATAATGACTGGGAAAAGAGAATGTGATATATACACACTAGGATTACTACTCACCCATAAAGAGAATGAAATCCTGTCTTTTGCAATAAAATGGATGTAACTGGAAACTGATGCTTACTGAAATAATTCAGTCTTAAAAAGACAAATATCATGTTTTATCTTTGTTATTTAGTATATAAAATAAAAAATGCTTAGGAATGAAATGGCATCTCGTGATTTGATTGCTGTTTTTAGCCCTTATTTATGCTTCCTGGAAGTGTGGTCTTTCTACTTTTTACTTATTGAATCTTATGGTTAGTTGTGCATTAAGCTTGTGATTATTGAGTGGACGGAAATTGTATTTTTTCAAAAAATTGAAGAAAAAAGGATGGAATGAAGATGGGGAGTTGAGGGAGGAAGAGAGGGACAGAGGAAAGTATGGCTATCTTCTTAGAATTGTATCTATGAAATACATGATATCTGTTATTTTATATCAATAAAAAATTTAAAAATAAAAACAATATTATATAATAATATAACAATAATATAATATTGTATAATAATAATAATAAGATATAACATTAAAAAAGATACCAAACTTATTCTTTCATCCTGATACAAAAACCAAGCAAAATCTCTCTTATTCAGTTTTCACTGCTATAACAGACATTACCAGAGATTGGGTGAATTAAAGCAAAGATATTTATATCTCATCTTTCTAGAACATTGAAAGTCCAAGATCAAGTGTCTAGTTTGGGTGTCTGAGGAGATGCCACATCCTCTTTTGTAGATGGCCATATACTCTGTTTCTTCACATGGTGAAGGGCCTAGAAAGTATAGAAGAAACTTCTCTTTCCCTTCTTATACAGGCTATACACTCCTGAAATAATTATTTCTTATCTTAATCCATATGGGATGCTGTAACAAAATAGCTTATATTAGTTGTACTAGTCAGCTTTTAATTAGTATACCAAGTACCTGAAAGAAGCTAGTTAGGAAAGAAGTATGCTTATTTTGCTCATGAATTTGGAGATTCACAGTCCAGGATCAGGCAGGACCATTTGGTTCAACCATCTGGTGATGCTGGAGTTCGGCAATGGTGGAGTACAGGAAGAACAATGATCACGTGGTATTCCGGGAAGCAGTGAGCAATCAGGCATGACTCAGGCTTATATAACCAAGTCTCTTACAAACACAATCTTCCAATAACATTCACTCAATTACATAAGAACCTCCCTTTAGGCTCATCTCCCAAATATCATAATTAGATTAAGTTTACACCTTCAGCACCATTAAATTGTGATTTTGAGATTTACATGTCTACTGAATTGAAGAGGCAAATAATGTTCAAACTATAGCATTAGATAACATATTAAAAATATGAATTTCTTGGAATGATGTCAAGGCATTGCAGGTTAAACTGCCATTTACAATGCCGGCATTCAAGTTCAGCTATTCCACTTCCAATTCAACTTCCTTCAAGTGTACCTTGGAAGGCAGCACAGATAACCCAAGTATTGGGTCCTTAATGCCCATGTGGCTCACGGTTTCAGCTTGGTCCAGACCTGGATGTTGTGGCCATTTGGGGAGTTAACCAGCTATTTATCTCTCTTTCTCTCCCTGCTACTCTGCCTTTCAAGCAAATAAATCTTTTAAAAAGATCTAAATATAAGATCTAAGACCGTGGAAATTTTGGAAGGAAAAATTGGAATAAATCTTTGCTACCTTGGGTTAGGCAACGCTATCTTATAAATGACACCTAAAGCACGAGGGACAAAAATAAATTAGATAGCATCAAAATTAGAAAGATTCATACTTCAAGATGTTATAACTTGACCAGAATTTGACTCCCAAAGTTATGGAGACGCTTAAAACCCAAAGTTTTATGTTAACAGTTAACTGATTAATAATAGTTAATGGATTAAAGGCAGAAGTTTGATCCAATTATGCTGCCTGAATGTAGGGTCTTTGGGAAACAATCAAGGGTAGAGTTCTATGATGGAATCGTGATGGCTTTGTAGAGAGAGGCACATCGACATGGAGAAAGAATATTCTACCTTTATGTCTCTGCTTCTTGGCTGACCATGTGATCCTTCCTCCACAAGTGTTCCATTGTCCATCACCCTCATCATACACCAGTGTCGCTCCCCCTCTTCGTGGAGGAATGACACAGGACCCTGCGCTGCTCTTTTGTCTGCTCGGCCCTCCCCGGGTTTGCTGCTGGTTCTTCCCGGGTTGGCTACCGTCCCTTCCACCTCTGTGGAAGGGCGGTTCCCCCTGCCACTTTCCCCACTTCCGCGGGGGAGCGGCACACCGCCAGCCGGCTCTCTCGGGGGCTGCTCAGGTGTTCCCTCAGATAGATGTTCCTGGTGCATGTTGTCTCTCTCCTCCTTTATAGTCCTCTTCCACCAATCCCAACTCTGCTACCCACATGCCGAGTACGCTGCTCTCCTCCAATCAGGAGCAGGTCCTACAGTTTATTGGTTGAACTGGAGGCAGCTGTGTAGAAGCTGTTTCCTCCTCTCCCAGCGCCATATTGTGGGAGAGCAGATGCATAGAATAAGTCTTAATTCCAGTAACTTAGTCTAGTCCGAGTTGCTCCCCACACACCAGAATAATGATGTCATGCAAAATTGGACTGTGAACCTCCAAACCATGAGCCAAAATGAACCTTTTTTGTACTTAGCGGTTCCTCTCAGGAATTTTAGTCAAAGTGACAAAGACTTGACTAATAGAAATGGACACTATAAGAAACTAAAAACAACCAGCACACTATGAGGAATATTTGAAAATCATATATTTGACAAGGGACTTGCATTAAATATATATATAAGTATATATATATATATATATATATATATAATCTCTTATAGCTTAACAATGAAGAGACAACCCATCTCCAGATCATAACTCCAGCTTCTTATTAACACTAGGTTTGGGAGACAGTAGTGATGCCTTAAGTCATTGGGTTCCTACCACCCACATCACTCTTGGCCTTTGGTCCCTGCCATCCCCAGCCATTATGGGAATTTGAGGACTGAATCAGTGGATAGGATCTCTCTCTCTCTCTCCCTCCCTCCCTCCTTCCCTCAAGTAAATAAATACAATTTCTCAAAACCTATGCTACATGAAATACGCCAAACACAAAATAACACAGGCCACAGGCTGTATAATTACATTATACGGAAATGTGCAAATTAGGAAAATCCAAAAGACACAATACAGATTTGTATTTTCTGGAAGTTTGTTGCCTGAGAGTGTAAGAGTGGCATGTGCCAAGTCAGGGCTAACAGTTAAGGGTTTCTTTTTGTAGTACTGAAAACATTCAGTAACAAGATATTGGTGGTGGTTGCATAATTCAGTGAGTACATTAAAATTCACTAATTGTACATTTTAAAATTATGATTCTATTGTTTATAAATTAAATCTACATAAAATTTTAAAAATGTAATGCCAAAGAAAGTACTTCCTAAAAACAGATTAACTCAACATATAATATAACCCATTCCATGGTGTACCAAAAGCTGTATTTCCAAATGCTAAGATCCCTCAAATATCTACAAGGTTTTTTCTTGGTGAGAGTAAAAGAATCTTGAGCTCCTCACTTTGGACTGTGCTTCCAAGAGAAATGACAGGAGTTTTCATAAAAACTAAACTCTTATTTGAGTTTCAAAAACTCCTTCAACTCTCAGAACTTTGAGTGGCTCTGACTCTGATAACAACAAGGTATTCCAAAACTATTTTCTCATATTATAAAATATAATAATAATAAAAATAATCTGAAGTCTTTGAACAAGAAGATAGAGTGTAAAATTTTGATCAGAGGTTGGAAAGGCATATGCTTTAAATGAAGAACAAGTACAAGGAAATACTCGGAAATATAGAAGTGAGAGGAGAGGCTAGCACTGTGGTGCAGTGGGTTAAACCCTCAGCCTGTAGAACCTGTATCCCATATGGGTGCCAGATGGGATCGCTGCTGCCTGGGAAAGTAGCAGAGGCTGGTCCAAGTCCTTGGGCCCCTGTACCAACATGGGAGATCTGGAAGAAGCTCCTGGCTCCTGGCGTTGGATCAGCTCAGCTCCAGCTGTTACAGCCCTTTGGGGAGTGAACCAGTATATGGAAGACCTCTCTCTGTGTCTCTACCTCCCTCTGTAACTCTTTCAAATAAATAAAATAAATCTTCAAAAAAGAAGTGAGAGGAAGGAGAAATGAGAAATAAATGAGAAGATCCTTAAACAAAATAAGAATTTCAGAGTGCTAAGTACCACAAGGACATAAAAGGAAGAAATGTGATAATCACTAATTGGATTTGTCATATATCTTGGGTTTGGGTGGTTAAGGAAAGCCTCTTTTTGCAAGTAATATTTTTTTAAACTTTTATTTAATGAATATAAATTTCCAAAGTACAGCTTAAGAATTACAATGGCTTCCCCCCCATAACGTCCCTCCAACCCGCAACCCTCCCCTAATCCACTCCCTCTCCCCTTCCATTCATATCAAGATTCATTTTTGATTCTCTTTATATACAGAAGATCAGTTTAACATACATTAAGTAAAGATTTCAACAGTTTGCTCCCACACAGAAACATAAAGTGAAAAATACTGTTTGAGTACTAGTTATAGCATTAACTCTCAATGTACAGCACACTAAGGACAAAGATCCTACATGAGGAGGAAGTGCACAGTGACTCCTGTTGTTGACTTAACAAATTGACACTCTTGTTTATGGCATCAGTAATCACCCTAGGCTCTTGTCATGAGCTGCCAAGGCTATGGAAGCCCCCTGAGTTCACTGACTCTGATCATTTTTAGACAAGGCCATGGTCAAAGTGGAAGTTCTCTGCTCCCTTCAGAGAAAGGTACCTCCTTCTTTGATGACCTGTTCTTTCCACTGGGATTTCACTCGTGGAGATCTTTCATTTAGGTTTTTTTTTTTTCCCCAGAGTGTCTTGGCTTTCCATGCCCGAAATACTCTCATGGACATTTCAGCCAGATCTGCGTGCCTTAAGGGCTGATTATGAGGCCAGAGTGCTGTTTAGGACATCTGCCATTCTATGGGTCTGCTGTGTATCTCACTTCCCATGTTGGATCATTCTCTCCCTTTTTGATTCTATCAGCTAGTATTTGCAGACACTAGTCTTGTTTATGTGATCCCTTTGGTTCTTAGTCCTATCATTACAATCAATTGTGAACGGAAATTGATCACTGGGACTAGTGAGATGGCATTGGTACATGCCACCTTGATGGGATTGAATTGGAATCCCCTGGTGTGTTTCTAACTCTACCGTTTGAGGTAAGTCAGCTTGAGCATGTCCCAAATTGCACATCTCTTCCCTCTCTTATTCCCACTCTTATATTTAACAGCAATTACTTTTCAATTAAGTTTCAGCACTTAAGAGGAATTGTGTATTGATTACAGTATTCAACCAAAAGTATTAAGTAGAACAAACAAAACAAATACTAAGAGGGATAACATATTAAGCTGCTCATCAACAGTCAGGGTGAGGGCTGATCAAGTCACCGTTTCTCATAGTGTTCATTTCACTTTAACAGTTTTCCTTTTTGGTGCTCAGTTAGTTGTCACCTATCAAGGAGAACAAGTGGTATTTGTCCCTTTGGGATTGGCTTATTTCACTCAGCATAATGTTTTCCAAATTCCTAACAGGGATCACTTTTCAGTTAAAATTTAAACACCTAAGAATAATTGTGTGTTAATTACAGAGTTCAACCAATGGTACTAGAACAAAAAAAAAATACTAAAATGGATAAAGTATTACATTGTACATCAACCGTCAGGACAAGAGCTGAACAAGTCACTGTTTCTCACAGTGTCCATTTCACTTCAACAAGTTTCCCCTTTGGTGCTCAGTTAGTTGTCGCCGATCAGGGAGAACATATGATATTTGTCCCTTTGGGACTGGCTTAATTCACTCAGCATGATGTTTAGAATCAATATCATCAAAATGTTCATTCTCCCAAAAGCAATTTATAGATTCAATGCAATACCAATCAAGATACCGAAGACCTTCTTCTCAGATCTAGAAAAAATGATCCTGAAATTTATATGGAGACACAGGAGACCTCGAATAGCTAAAGCAATCTTGTACATCAAAAACAAAGCTGGAGGCATCACAATACCAGATTTCAGGACATCCTACAGGGCAGTTGTAATCAAAACACCATGGTACTGGTACAGAAACAGATGGATAGACCAATGGAACAGAATTGAAACACCAGAAATCAACCCCAACATCTACAGCCAACTCATATTTGATCAAGGGTCCAAAACCAATCCCTGGAGTAAGGACAGTCTATTCAATAAATGGTGCTGGGAAAATTGGATTTCCACGTGCAAAATCATGAAGCAAGACCCCTACCTTTCACCTTACACAAAAATCCACTCAACATGGATTAAAGACTTAAATCTACGACCTGACACCATCAAATTATTAGAGAGCATTGGAAAAACCCTGCAAGATATAGGTACCAGCAATGACTTCTTGGAAAACACCCCAGAAGCACAGGCAGTCAAAGCCAAAATTAACATTTGGGATTGCATCAAATTGAGAAGTTTCTGTACTGCAAAAGATACAATCAGGAAAGTGAAGAGACAACCAACAGAATGGGAAAATATATTTGCAAACTATGCAACTGATAAAGGGTTGGTAACCAGGATCTACAAAGAAATCAAGAAACTCCACAATATCAAAACCAACAACCCACTTAAGAGATGGGCCAAGGACCTCAATAGACATTTTTCAAAAGAGGAAATCCAAATGGCCAACAGACACATGAAAAAATGTTCAAGATCACTAGCAATCAAGGAAATGAAAATCAAAACCACAATGAGGTTTCACCTCACCCCAGTTAGAATGGCTCACATTCAGAAATCTACCAACAATAGATGCTGGCGAGGATGTGGGGAAAAAGGGACACTAACCCACTGTTGGTGGGAATGCAAACTGGTTAAGCCACTATGGAAGTCAGTCTGGAGATTCCTCAGAAACCTGAATATAACCCTACCATGCAACCCAGCCATACCACTCCTTGGAATTTACCCAAAGGACATTAAATTGGCAAACAAACAAGCTGTCTGCACCTTAATGTTTATTGCAGCTCAATTCACAATAGCTAAGACCTGGAACCAACCCAAATGCCCATCAACAGTAGACTGGATAAAGAAATTATGGGACATGTACTCTATAGAATACTATACAGCAGTCAAAAACAACGAAACCCAGTCATTTGCAACAAGATGGAGGAATTTGCAAGTAATATTTGAACTAAGATTAGGACAAAAATGAGACATTCACCTGAAACTTTAAGGAAAGACCATTCCAGGCAGAGAAGTAACCATTTTAGAAGTCTTGATCATGAAAGAATGACTAGAACTGCCTACTTCTCAAATTAAATATGAATATGGTAAATGCCAAATTCCTTCTTATTTTTTTTGCATCACATATTCCTCCAGAAGTCTTCCTTGCCACAGCAAATAGCAACTGCATTCTTCCAGTTTCTCAAAACACAAACCATAAAGTGATCTTTAATTCTTCTATTTCAATATCTGATATCCAATATGTCCTTGTTGTCTCTACCTTCACAATATATCTCAAATATAAACATTTTCGTGATATCCGGTTGTGTCTGGCCATGATATCAACATGTCTTATCTGGATCATTTCAATACCCTGAATGGTATTCCTGTTTCATTATTCCACCTCTTATACCTTAATCTCCATACAGCATCTAGAGAAATCCTTCTAAAACTTGTCTGATTATATCATTTCACTGTTTTCTCTGAGTAAATACCTAGATCTTTGAAACAAGCCCTCAGTTTCTTCTCCATCTTCATAGGCTCACATTGTGCTCTTGCTCATTTAGCAGCAGGCACACAGGATCCTTCTTACTCCACGATCATACCAGGTACTTTCTTGTCTTTGCTGGTACTGCTACCAAGAACCCTCTTGCATTGCTTACTGCATAGCTCAGTTCCTCTCTTCCTCCTGCACAAATATAATCTCTTCAGAGAAGCCTTTATGACTACCTTATACATTTAGCCTGTTTTATTTTCTCTTTATTATTTACCAAGATCTGAAATTGTTTCCCATTATACATTTGTTTATTAGCGCTTAACATCCACTAAATTTTAAGGTTTATTGGCTAGGGACTTTGTCTCTTTCATATGCTGATATGCCCAGCATATATAACAGTGCTTGCTATAAAGTAAGTGTTCAGTAAATTCCTGTAGGATATATGACGAGGAACATTCTAAAATCTCATGTGATCATCTTGAAAAGCAAACAGCAAGGAAGTTCTCTTAGAATAGTTCCTAATTAAATGGGAAAGAAGATGCAGAATATCTATAAGTGTCATTAGATTGTTCATGTATTATGCAACTGCTATGTGCTGAGCACTTATGACTAGGTGGTAGTGGAGGGCCTGGGCCGTGGCTCACTTGGTTAATCCTCCACCTGCATAGCTGGCATCGCATATGGGCGCTGGGTTCTAGGCCTGGTTGCTCCTCTTCCAGTCCAGCTCTCTGCTGCGGCCCGGGAAGGCAGTGGAGGATGGCCCAAGTGCTTGGGCCCTGCACCCGCATGGGAGACCAGGAGGAAGCACCTGGCTCCTGGCTTCGGATTGGCGCAGCGCCGGCTGTGGCGGCCATTTGGGGAGTGAACCAACAGAAGGAAGACTTCTCTCTCTGTCTCTCTCTCTGTCTATAACTCTAGCTGTCAAATAAATTTAAAAAAATGACTAAGTAAGGGAGGCCCTGAAAATGCAAAGTTGATTATATTTTCTAATTTTTGCCTTCAAAGAACTTAAAAATAAGCATAATGAATGATTCTAGGACCTATGATAGAAATATTAGAAGAACAGAAACAATGCGACACAAGAGAAGGAGTTGTTAAATTTATCTGCAGCACAGGTTTTAGGGAAACTTTACATGGTGTTTTGGAAGATGTGTGGTTTGCCAAAGAAAAAAGTGGTACTGGGAATACAAGAGGACATTCCAAATTTCAGGAGCAACATGAGCAAAGAAATGCCTTGGAGAAAGAGTTTGCCATGGTTACAGCCTGAATACCTTCTATGATAGAGCTTTGTGAACAGGATTACATGAAAGAGGACACTGAAGAGACAAGGTAGATGGAAGAATTTGTGAAGGGCCTTCTATGCCATATTTGTCTGGGCATTTATGCTCAGTTAGTGAAGACACTACACGGGTTTTAATCATGAATCCTTCCTGTTTGCAGTTTTTTAGCAACTAAAGAGATGGTTAAAGAATTTGGTCACCTCATTTGCCTGAGCTCTATTCACATAGTACAATGAGTTTCTAGGGACACAAAACTACTTCTCTCAAATATTTCTCTAAGGAAGGAATTAGTCTGGGTGAATCCATCAAGTGTAAGTAGGCTAGGCTTATAAGTAATATTGTATTTTTTGCTAAAACAAAATGAACAATCCTTTCTATGTGGTTAATGTAGTGAGAAAACTGTTAAGTACTTCAATAAAAAAAGAAATGATTAAATGTCAAAATTATCTATTTCAGAAAGAGACTAAATGTCAAGAATAGTGAAATTACAAATTAAATTATGATGGGGTCCTATATAGTCATTAAATGGTGATCATGATGATAATGTAATGACAAAGAGAAATGGTTTTATATATAGTGTTAATTTCAAAAGTATAATTCAACATTGGATTTGCTATGAGATTTCAACTAAATAGGAAAAAAAAGGTCATCATGAGAGTCAGGTTCCAAAACAGACCCAGTGATTCTTTCCTCCCATTGTTTACTCCTCATTCAGTCCCCTCCCCTATGGAGTAGGGCTATCTTGTACAATCACTAGGATACTTCAGAAATTACAGTATGTAAGTTTTCTAAGACTAGGTCATAAAACAGATGGTAGGTTCTGTCTGTTTTGCTCTCTTGGATCATGTAAACTAGGAGAAGCTAGTTATCATATTCATGAGGATGCTCCAACAAGTCTATGGAGTGCTGCGCATAAAGAGGAAAATTGAAGCCCCCCCTCCACTAACATGTAGCACGGATGGACATGCCAAATATCTTTATAAGCTATCGACTTCAGATCTCTATAAAGTCAAGCCTTCAGGTAACTGCATCTTAGGTTGGTATTTTGTCTGTGGTGGTAGGAGATCATTTCCTATACAGGCCCAAGTATTTGGGTGCTGTGGGAGGAGGGGTAAGACTGAAAATTTACTGACATCAGACAGGCTAAGATGACAAAGCCTTTTTATGCAGCTGCAGTTGGTCCAATAGTTTTCAGTTTAAAGAAGTGCTCATGGGGCTGGCACCGTGGTGCAGTAGGTTAATCCTCTGCCTGCAGCACCGGCATCCCATATAGGTGCCGGTTATAGTCCCAGCTGCTCCTCTTCCTATCCAGCTCTCTGCTATGGCCTGGGAAAGCAGTAGAAGATGGCCCAAGTCCTTGGGCCCCTGCACCCGTGTGGGAGACCTGGAGGAAGCTCCTGGCTCCTGGCTTCGGATCAGCGCAGCTAGGCCATTGAGGCCATTTGGGGAGTGAACCAATGGAAAGAAGACCTTTCTGTCTCTCCTGCTCACTGTAACTCTACCTCTCAAATAAATAAATAAAATCTTAAAAAAAAAAAAGAAGCACTCATACCATTCTGGTCCCTTCAACTGCTACATAGCTTGAGCTGTTACTACTCAGTTAAGTCACTTTCCAGTACCTGATTCACAGAAACAGTATGAGATCAAATGTTCACCACTGTTTTAAGCTCTTAAATTTTGATGAAATTTTTTATGCAGCAATTGAGAAGTCATTCAGCTATACATTTTATTTCCAAAGCTTTTAGTATTGTGATGTTAATTTTATGATGAAAAAATAGTGAAAGAAAATTACCTATTTGATATTCGTAAACAAAATACACTTCTAAATTCTCTAAAGTGGTGAAGAAGACTACTATTTGAAAGATTAAAATACTGATATAGAAATATAATGAAAAATAAAATTTTGGATTTAATTAGAAATTTCATTAACAAAAAACATGCATGGGCCGGCGTCGTGTCTCAATAGGCTAATCTTCCGCCTGCAGTGCTGGCACACCGGGTTCTAGTCCCAGTTGGAGCGCCGAATTCTGTCCCGGTTGCTCCTCTTGCAGTCCAGCTCTCTGCTGTGGCCCGGGAGGGCAGTGGATGATGGCCCAAGTGCTTGAGCCCTGCACCCGCATGGGAGACCAGGAGAGGCACCTGGCTCCTGGCTTCGGATCAGAGTGGTGCGCAGGCCGCAGCGCTCCAGTCGCAGTGGCCATTGGGGGGTGAACCAACGGCAAAGGAAGACCTTTCTCTCTGTCTCTCTTACTGTCCACTCTGCCTGTCAAAAAAAAAAAATGCATTGAGTCACAGAGACAACTATTGCCATAAAACTGATATTCCAGCCAACAGGATGAGCTTCATCAAAAAGAGGAACATGTAGAAATATTTTGCTGCCAAGGTTTGTTTAATGTGGAATCCAAAAAAATTATTATAAAAATGAAAAAATATGCTAAGTGATTTCAACACATCTGATTCCCAAATTAATTCAGATATTTAAATCCCAAAATCATATTAATAGTACTAAGAGGGTGAAATGAGTAAGTATGGTGTTTAGGAGGTGGACCTAGTAATAGGTACTTGGATCACTGGGAGCTTGCTCTAGCAAGCTCTAGTTCTAGCAAGCTCTAGTTCTCTTTAGAAGGTTTCTTACAGAGCCTGAGTGAGGGATACTCACCCTGGCTTTATTCCCTGGCTCATCACATGATCCTTCCTCTCCTGGTGCTCTGCAGTCTAACACCATCATCAGAGGCCAAACCAATGGAGCTGCCCAATCTTGGAATATGAACTTTCAAAACTGTGAACCAAAAAAACCTTTTTCTCTTTATTAAGTTAGGTTTTCTAAGATATTTCATTATATTAATAAAAAAATCACTAATACAGAGTAACGGTGTAAAGTATCTTTTCTTAAGATACCAAATCACAGAACAAAACTTCAAGGATTTCTAAATAATGCTGTTTTTTTCCTCTTAAGTTTAAAAAAAGAGATTGTATCTTATCTTCTTCTGACTATAAAAAAAATAAAATAAAGACTTCAAAATATCCTCAAAGAAATCAGTGATATCTAGAATCAATGAGAGGACTTTGGTTAACAGCTAAACTGCTGTCTAAAGCAAAAACCACTTCAGCACCTTGATTAACTTGGCTTTTCTAGGTGTATAAGCATTCATAAAACCCATGCAAAAGCAATCATAAAGTGCTAAAATATTGAAGGGAACTTGCATCATAATATCATTAAAGAAAATGGGGAAAGTGACAAAGAAAATCTATTCAATGATTTGAAATAAGGAAATAAGGTAATTTGCATGAGTTACTTTGTCTTGCCCTTTTTAAAAGGAGAGCTCAACCCTTCATTGGCATTTTCATTCTTTCTCTTATAAACAAAATATGAAAAAATTCAGCTATTCCTGGCAATCTGAAGACATGAACTACATCAGGAACTTGTTATAGCCCCAGAGGAAATTTAGAATAAAGAACATAGAAAACTACAATAAAAACAAAAAATGAAACAAAACTCTGTTTTTTTTTTTAACTAGGAACTATTACTATAGTTTAGAAATATTTGACCTTTATTGAGCATTTGCTAAGTTACTAATAAAGGAATAAGTGTTTCATTCATCTTTTTTATTCATCTATTTACTTCTGGAAACAATTCTATGAAATATGTAGAACCTGTAATTGTCAATCAATTCAAACTCTAAAACTGTTAAGCAGCTTAATTTGTGGTCTTAGGAAGATCAACTCAAGATGTATGGGTTTAACTCTGAATCTGTTTCTAAAAATTTAAAGAAAGCAGGATCTTATATGGGTTAAGCAGTGCTGACTTACAGCAAAAATCCCTTTGTTGGAAACCTCTATTGAAAGAATGAAAACGAATGGAATGGAAAGTTCCACAAACGATAGACGAATAACCTCTTGATGATGTATCTTCAGCTTCTGAGAATAGGGTCATTTCTAGTTGCTCTAGTTATTCCTGATGCCTGCAGTCAAAGGGTAAAGCGACCAGGCTTCACATTCCTGGGCAGCAGCTGGAAGTGTGTATAAATCCTGCTTGGTAGTGGCTTCCTGATTGTATTTTGAAAAGCTCTTTTAACAGTGGGATTACTATTAATTTCCCATTTATTTTCATATAAACCCATTTTAAAGATGATAAAACAAAGATTACATTTCTTGCCTAAATTGATGCTAGGTATTCAACCTTCAGAGTCATGGCTCATAAACACTGTGATTTCAGAGGTTAAGCATTTCTTATGATGTGTATTGAAAAGCCCTTTGGAGCATTTCAGGCATGGAAAGCCAGGACACTGTGACAAAAAAACGTTCTACATGAAGGTACTCTGTAAGTGAGACCACAGCAAAAAAAAAAAAAAAAAGTGGCCATCAAAGAAGGATTTACTTTTCTCTAAAGAGAGGAGAGAACTTTCACTTTGCTTATGGCCTTGTCTAAATACTGACAGAGTTTGAGGATTCAAAAGGCTTCTTTCTGTAGCCTAGGCAGCTTATGTCAATAGCCTCAGGTGGACATTGACATCATACATAAGAGTGTTAATTGCTAAATTAACAACAGGAGTCACTGTGCACTAACTCCCCCTGCAGGACCTCTGTCTTCAAAGAGTTGTATTATGAAACTTAATAGTAAAAAGTGTCCCCCCAAAATTATTCACTTTGTTTACTAAGCAGAGGATATTCTCATGTCTCATAAATTGTAGTTATTTCTAAGAGTTCACAAAAGATGTATCATTCTTGGGTTCTTCTTTAAAGATAATTAAGTTTCCAAAAGGAAAAAGAGGGGAAGGAAAAGAAAAAAAGGAGACAAAAAAAGGAAATTACCTTTGAGATGCAATAACTTTGAATAGCCCTTGTCTAGACTGTTGAGGAACAGATTTTTTTCTTTTTTCTTCTTTTTCTTTTTCTCCCTCATACAAAGCGCTAAACTCTTTATCCAAAATAGAGTTAATCTTCTGTATATAAAATTAAATGAAAATAGATCATGGTAAAAAACAAGACAGGGAACAGGAGAGGGAAGAGGAAGGAGGGGAGAGTGGATAGAAGGGCAAGTATGGTGGGAAAAATTTTTATGTTCCTAATGTTGTATTTGTGAAATGAATGAAAATAAATAAAAATTTTAAAAAGATGATGTGTTTTTAAAATGTAGTGGGATCAAATGCTATGTCAAAAGCATCTCCAGCTATTTGAGCGGGTAGGTCTATTTGAATTTATAATGAACCTACTTATCTTGATGGTGGTGGTGGTAGGGGATTTAAAAATTTTTTCTTTTCTGTTTGGGATAATACTAATTTGGCTTTCATTTATGTTAATATAAATATAGTTTTATCAGTCAGATTTCTTTACTCTCCATCTCTAGCCACCCTATAGTGCCAGGAATAATGCACATGTCATCATTAGAGTTGACACTCTTAATTTTTATTCTCCATGCAAGCCATTTAATCAATATGAACACCTGACTTACTCCGTGGGAAATTCCAAATTATTTTCTGTTTGCTTTGTGTTGCTGACATTTGCATATATTGTGGTACTTATGAATATAGATTTTTACCCACTCATGATAAGAAGTCTCATTTATTGTACTAAGATTTTAAATTTATGAGAATGTATAAAATGTATAAAAAAGCAAAATAAATTTCATTTTGCTTTTCAAGCAAAATAAAACAAAAAGCAAGCAAACACAATATCCATATTAATCCATGTACAAAGAATTTTAATCTTAGTTAAGTTAATCAATTTAGTATTTATTACATCCGTACTATCATGCCAGGAAGTTTGAACCACGTGATCTGTTGTTTCATATAGCATATTTTCTACTGGGGTTCATAATATTCCCATTTATTTTTACACTTATAATAGATCAAACTGTACAACCTAAGGCATAGAAGGAATCACGATATTTAAAGAGCTTGCCTCCATGCAAATATATTCTAGTGTGGGAGAAATAACTGACTAGTAAATTTAAAATAATATTGTAGGTGGTATGAGTGCTATGCAGAAGACCAAACAGAGTAAGATCTTCTTAAATATAGAATATGGCATACACAAACTTAATGGACAATTCTAAAATAGAATCTCTTTAGAAAAGAGACTGCATGAATTTTTTTGCTTATGGCTTGGGCTAGGAAGTTTTCAGGTTGGAATATGAAAGGCCAGGTGAAACATTGAATTGGTTGAGTTCTTAAAACAAAGGTAGAAGCAAGAGAGTGAAGTGAAAATATTATGATTCACAAGACACTCTGTTCAGTTTACTTATTGAGGGTGTGGCTGTCTTAAACCCTCACCCATCTGGCCATCCCTGCTAACTAATTCAGTGTTCTTATACCATTTCTATACCACTTGTGTGATCATTAGATGGCATCATTTTCTCAAAAATAACAGTTTATAGCTGGGCCACTGTGTAACCTTTGTACTACTTTTGTCAAGAATCATCTGATATGACATTAGTGGCTCAGCACCATATACTACTCTGGAGAGAACATACGGCCAAAGGCAACATACATAAAGACTAATGGTGAAGTAAGGGTTAAATTATATAGACCACTATGAGGCCATGATTCAAATTAACAAATCTAGGCCAAGAAAACAAGTTTCCTTAGTGATCCGGCTCTTCAATTTAGAGATTGTTATAGGTGACAGTAGTATTTATCTGAGTGTACTAGATACCGTCTTGGATAATAGAGAATCCATAGCTATTCATTTGTCCATTAGCATTTGAATGAAAGAAACTAGGCTTATCTGTTGAAACTTTAGAGGTTTGGAAATATCATTTATTACTTTAGCTAAGGTTGATAAGTATCTTATCATTACAGAAATCACTATTTGGGTAGTAAACATAAAAGGTGAACTTTTATGTTATTTTTCTTGGCAATTTTCCATAGATGCCTCCATTTTTGTTAGTGAATGCACACTTCAAGGAGAAATAGACCATAGGACAGTATTGGTCTTGAATGCATAAAGTTTCTAACAATTATGCCATATATATAAAGCAGGATTATGTACAGTAAGCAAACAGCAAGCTTGATGTCTACATCAAAAACTGTAACCCTGTAGAGTACTGCATTAGGGATGTAGATGTTGTTAAACATGACAAGTGTGACCAATTTAAATTTATTAATGAAGTTGAACATTGTCTGTAAAGCAGGTTGAATCATTTGTGAGGAAAATAGGTTACTATACAAGTAGAAAATATAGTGACTATACTTAATCCTACTCATATTGTGACAGTTCTGTAATTATTTTTGCATAAAATTTTTGTATCATGATCAAAATCTAATGATTTTTATGACAGGATATTGAGGTTAACAACGTGGGGAAGACATTTCTAGTATTCTAAGTGTCTAATGGAAAGAGAAGGAAGGAGGAAGACTCTCTGAAGTATTTATTGGAATGCCAATTAGATTTTTAAAGCTCTACATGGAACATAATTTACATATAGAAAAGTGCATATAAATGAACAAAATAATGATTGTTTAAAAAATGTAAAACATTCATGTATGCAGGACCTAGATCAAGAAGCAGAATGAGTGTCAGAATCCCATAATTCCCCATTATGCTGTCTTCCAGTCACAATTTCTACCCAAGGATAACACAATCTCATGATTATTACAAAGTGAATACCCTCATACCCACTACCAAATTAAAAGATAGGATTTCGAGAGTTTCATCAGAAATCCCTCCATTGGCTCCATCTCAACAATCATTCCTCCACAAATAACCATTATCCTGACTTTACAGTAATCACTTTGCAACATTTCTTTTGGTTTTATTAATCAAGTGTGCAACCCTAGATGCTACAGCTTCAATCTTCTGCTACAACAACAGCAAATGATATAGCTTTTAAGTCACTGTTAATCAGATTTCTTCTCTCCATCCTTTTCTTATAATTTATCTATTTGGGAACCTATGCTTGACTTGTAAATGTTTCCACAGTCTGAATTTTTCTACTTGTGTAATCATGGTGCACTTTAGCAAATTCCTCTGCATTTTCTGTAAATTGGCAGCTGAAATCAGCGGCACGATCAGAATCAGGTGCAATCCCTGTAGCAAGGCTGTTGGTGTTTGTTCTTTCATCAGGAGGTACATGCAGGCTTTTTACAACTTTTTTTGATGTTAACAGCTTTTGATCCCCCAATATGTAGATCCATTGAGAATTGAAAAATGGCTATATTCTAATTTTATCATTTTGTTTGCTTTTATAAATGAATAATTTTATAAGGAGACATTTCTTCTCATCTAACATTTGATTACTCAGTGGTACAGTTTGTGTGAGAAAGGTAGGGTAAATTAATGATTCTTTTTTTTTTACTTAGCTTTCGTATAATGAATCGGTGTCTAGGCATTTTCATAGGTATATAATTATTTTTATTGCAATATGAAATCAGAAGTTTAAAAATAATGTTTCTGTGTGTTTCAATTCTTATCTTTGTTGAGGTCCAAATATTGCTTTGGCTAAGGATGTCTCTTCAAGTTGGCACTTGAGTTCTTTTAACATGACCTCCATAGTCTTTGAGAGCTTCATTGCTCTCTTACATGTCAAGAGAGTCCAGATACATTCTGTATATTTGCCAGATAATACCTTGAATCAACCATTTTTCTAAGAAGCCTGATTTATGTAAATGAGAAGTGGTTATAGCAATTTCATGGCACTATCTTCTTAATAACCTTTAGATCTTGAATAAATCTGAACAAATTTTAATTGGATTCTTCAATAGGAAAGATGAACTATCTCAAATGCTAGTGCAAGTTATAGTGAGTCTTATTTTTTTCAGTACATATACTATAGCTTATAATTATTTTTTTAGGATATTTGATGCACATTGGGTAAAGATTTGAAAGGGAACAAATTAATTGATCTTATCAATTCTGTCTCTCTATATATAATATAATATTTGATTCATGTAGAACCTGATTCCTCCTGGATATCTTCAGATTTTGTCTGATTTAAGAACAAGGATACCAGTAAGACTGCATCCAAAGTACCTATGTTATGATGATGATTTAAGAAGCCTTTGTGAATTTCAAGTGGACTTTCATATAGCAGTCAAATTGATTTTTGTGTGATATAATGAAAAAGTAAACCTTCTTTCTCAGTCTAAGACCCAAGGATAAGAGTTAGTCACTGGGAGAAAGGGGATGGTTGTGGATTTTTGGTGACAGTCCATTTAACAACACTAATTCCAAATAAGACAGAAAGACACAGTGGTAGGTTTATTGTGAAAAGTGCAGGAACTGTAACTATAAGTAAACTATCTAGTTAGCTGTCAATAGTTAATGGTAAGTGTCCGTATAAGTTTAAGGGGAAAATTGGAAGCCAGATATTACATTTCTTCTTCCTTTCCCCTCATCTTTATCATGTTTGTCTTTGTCTATGAATTTTTGACCAAAACAGGAAGTTATTTGTCAAGTATTCACTTTCCTTATAGTGGCCGTCAATATGCTTATTAGTGGGTTCTTTGTTCGAGAGAAACATGGAGGACATGTGGTCATTCTATTTTTTGATTTATAAAGATATTAATTTATTTTGGGCTTTTCTCAATACAATCTTTTTTGTTCTAAGACCTGTTCAGATAGTTCCAAATGCTGTAGGTCAACTAAGTGCGCTAATTCCTATTCTAGCCTTTGTTTATGAAACAAATACTATATTTTTAGATTAACACTGTTCACAAAACAATGAAGACAACATGACAGAAGCATCTGCCACTATACCTACTCTATAATGTTCTGTGAAACAATTGAAAAAGAATTCACTAAAATCTCCAATGGATGTGTCTTTCTCTGCATACCTGACTAGACTAAATTTCACTCAGTCTAAAATTTGAAGTAAAATTGACTTACAATGAAATGCACAGATGATACAATATTTTACAATTTTAATAAATTTGCACATTCCTGTAAATAACACCTCAATCTAGCTATAAAATATTTTATACTCCAGATATTTTCTTTATTCCCTATCCTGGGCCGTTTCAACCTACAATTTTCTGATTTCTATTGTCACCTATTACCTTTGCCTTTTCATGAAATGCGAACATATAAAGTTACATAACAGATACCCTTTTGTGTATGGCTTCTTTTGCTCAGTAACGTTTTTGAGATTTCTCAACTTTATTGCTTGAATCATTAGTCCATCCCATTTTACACCCAAATAATAAATATTTATATTACTATATGATGATTTATGTAAAGAGACTGGAAAAAAAATAAAACTGTTTCTCCTATTACGTTTACACAACATTCAACACTTCAGAGACCCAGATGAGTAGGAGATTTTGCCCATACTATGCAATTTTCTGGAAAGTTCTTCAGTGGATATCATCTGGCTTCCTATAATTCAATTCAATTCAGACACTATCTACCTGGATATAGCAACAGATTCCACAGGTTGAAGCTTCAGTTTCCAAGACCATCCTACTTCAAATGACATTGGCAGGTGCAGGCCTTCAAAAATTCAGGTTGACCAACAATAAATCTAGGTTCAGTTCCTATGGCCCCCCTCTTTGGGCTTGATTAATTTACTAGAGCAGTTCACAGAACTCAGGGGAGCACTTAAATTTACTGGTTTGTCGTAAAAGATGTCATAAAGGATACAGAAGGATAAAGTCTCAGATGGTAGAAAAGCATAGGGCAAATTGTGTGGTAGTGGACTCAGAGTTTCGGTGCCATCTCAAGGTAAGCTACCCTCCAGGAACTCCCTCCCATGTGTTCAGCAATGCAGAAACTCTCAGATCTCAATCATTTGAGGTTTTCATGGAGGCTTCATCAATTTAACTAAATCATCTGCTATGGCAATGTTCTCAACCTTCAGGCCTTTCGCTTCTCAGAGGTTAAGTGGTAGAACTGAATGTCCCAACCCTGTAATAATTTCTAGGTCTATCTGGTGCCTAGTCCTTTGCTAAAGCTATCTAGTAGATGACAGCCACAAGTCATCTCATTAGCACGCAAAGCACACTCTTACCACTGCTGAAATTCCAAGGGTTTCAAGAGCCATTTGTCAGGAAACTGGGAAGAAGCCCAAATATGTATTTCACAAAATCACAGTTTGTTTATTCATTCTGTGGATGAACATTTAGATTCTTTGCACTTTTGAGTTACTGTAAATGTAGTTGCTTTAAATGAGTCATTTTTGCATATGGATAACGTCCAGTAAATCTTTAGTGGAAATACAAGTATAACCTTCAGAGAGCATTGGCACAGCACTGGCATTTGGCCTAGCTGTTAAGACATCACTCGAGATGCCCACGTGCCATATATTAGAGTGTCTGGTTTCAAGTCCTGGCTCCAATCCCATTTCCAGTTTCTTGCTAATGTGCCCCCTGGGAGGCAGCAGGTGGTTGCTTACGTGCTTGGGTCTCTGCCACCAATATAAGAGACAGGGGTTGAGTTCCAGGCTCCTGGCTTCAGCCTGACTCAGCCCAGCCCCAGCCATTGTGGGCACTGGGGGAGTGTACCAGGATGTGGGAGATCTCTCCTCATCTGTTTGTCTCTATCTGCCTCTCAGATAAATAATTTTTAAAAGAAAGAACTGGAACATGTCTAATATTTTCTTTAGTAAGCTATTCTCTTCAGTGGACCTAAGGAATAGCAAAATCTTTTTCCAGGTCCTTCTAATTTACTTTGTTGAGCCAGGCATTAGAATCAGAATGTACTAGTAACATGTATAATGTAACAACACGTCAAGGAAGAAGAGATTTTAGACTTCCAATGCTATTCTAAATTCTCCAGTCAATTTATTTCTTTTTTCCTAGGAATGGAAAAAAATTCTCATTGATGCTCCTTAACGTGGACTGTGAAAAGTGTCAAAGATTGACTTTCTAGAATTAACCTTGAAGTTTTTCCATTCTTATTATTTAAAAAAAGCCTTGTGGCTTGAGGAAAGAATCATAGCTGGAAGATGGTAAATTTCAGGATAATGTCCAGGGGAAAGGATGAGATTTTGGAAAAAATGGAAAGAAGGTTCAATTGAAAATGAGGAATTATAAGAAAGAGGAAAAATAGTGTCAGATAAGAGCAATGACTAGAAGAATGCAATGAAAATGGATCCACAAATGAAATAGTTGTTTTTTTTTTTTATTTTCACTAGTTTGGGCCAAAGAATCTTATAATTAAGGTATTTTTCAAGAAGAGCTCCATTTACAATCTTCTTTATAACATTCTAAAAGAGCACACCATTGATTATTTTGTGATGATTATTTTTTGCTTCAGTTTGGTTGGGGCAAGGACTTCCCAGATTAAACTTCTTTCTGAGTGTGTCAGTGAGGGTCTTTCTGGATGAAGTTAATATTTGAATCCATGCAGTACATAAATTGACCTCAACAACATAAATGGGCATTGCCCATTGAGAGTATAAATAGAACAAAAGGCAGAGGAAAGTGGTATTTACCTCCCTTTCTTTTCCTACTTGCTTCAGCTGAGACCTCTCTTTTCATCTTCTCCTGCCCGTGCACTTGGATTTACATCATCAATTTCCCTGATTCTCAGAGCTTTGGATTTGGACTGAATTATACCATTGCCGTTCTGGAGCCTCCAGTTTGTAGACAGGAGATCATGGGACTTCTCAAGTTCTTTAATTGTGCAAGTCCCCACTGTATTTAGGAAACTGAATACTTATTATTTGTAATTTTTCACATTTTGTGTTTGTTTAGCCAAAGAACACTTTAATAAAGCTTTTTCATCACAGCACTGCAAGAAGAGTGGGTCTTTGGATTTAGCGACCATAGGGTGAGGATGGATACCAGAGTGTTAAGCTTCTGGCTGCGGTAACTGACTTTAGTTCAGACTTTAAGCAGAGTCCTGATGAGCTGATGAAAAGAGTTCCTTGTAGCCGGCGCCGCGGCTCACTAGGCTAATCCTCCGCCTAGCGGCTCTGGCACACCAGGTTCTAGTCCCGGTTGGGGCGCCGGATTCTGTCCCGGTTGCCCCTCTTCCAGGCCAGCTCTCTGCTGTGGCCAGGGAGTGCAGTGGAGGATGGCCCAGGTGCTTGGGCCCTGCACCCCATGGGAGACCAGGAAAAGCACCTGGCTCCTGGCTCCTGCCATCAGATCAGCGCGGTGCGCCGGCCGCAGTGCGCCGGCCGCGGCGGCCATTGGAGGGTGAACCAACGGCAAAGGAAGACCTTTCTCTCTGTCTCTCTCTCTCACTGTCCACTCTGCCTGTCAAAAAATAAAAAAAAAAATAAAATAAAAAAAGAGAGTTCCTTGTAACCTATGTAAAGAATTGTCCATGACATATACACATAGACTGACACATAGGCAGAGGTGAGGTTCTGAAGGAGGATCAAAGCAATATGTGAGTCACATGACATTCTGCAATTGTAATGCATAAATGATGGTGATGGTTATTTGAGTTATACAGGGTTAGAAATTGAAGAAGTCAGGGGAAAACCATGGACTGTTTCAATAGTTCTTTTAGAAAGCCTCTTGGAATGTAAAATTGAAGCAGAGACCTGAATATCATAAAGGTGACAACCATTCAAATATTTGTGGTAAGGGTATTTCAGGCATGTTAGCCCGCAAAGATCATAGTGGCTACACTATTATGAGAAAGAGTAAAGTGGTAGCAGATGAGGTCAGAGAGTTAGACAGAGGCCAGTTCTAGCAAGGCTTTGTAGGCCATCATACAAGTTTTCAATTTTACTCTTAGCTTGATGGAAAGGTATCAGAAGTCTGTGCAAAGAGGATTAATATGATCTGACTTACATTTTAGGTAGACCACTGTAGTGGTGTAAAGAACAGATATGAAGGCACTTTCTTGGAAAGTTGAAAGCTGGATATTTTACATTTGCCAATTGAAACTCACTCTCCATCGTTCTCCACCCAGATTTGTGTCTTAGAAATCTGATCCATATAAAATGCAATAAATGGGCTTCCTTGATATATGTTCATTGTTTAGGTTTGGATGATGAGCAAAAAATGACAAAACAAAAATCCAAGGAATAAGCTAAGCCTAAAATAGGAATATCCATTTGCTCTGCTTTCTACTACCTCCCTCCCAACTCCTGCTAGGACAAGTTTTAACAGTAGCGTATTGCTTTAAGGTCACAGCTACTTTAGGGAGCTCTCTTCATACAACTTCCTCTCCTGGTCACTTTCTTACTAGCTCCAGGGTTATGCACCATCTCTTGTAGTTTTTTCCTAAACATCACTGCTACGGTTTGAATGTTCCCTCTAAAACTCACTTTTAAATTTAATTGACATTATAACAGTATTAAGAGGTTGGATATTTAATTTGTACCAGTATACAATGGTGAGTTTGTTCTCTATTTGTCCTTTTGTGATTTGATGCCTTTGTCCATGTTATGACATACCAAGAAGGTCTGTGCCAGTTACTGGTCCCTTGATCTTGGACTTCTCATCCTCAAGAACAGAGAGACATTAAATATTGTCTGTTATAAATTCTACCATCTTTGGTATTCTGTTTTGGCAGGACAAATTTGACTATACCTACACACACCTTTGTTGACTAGTCCAATTATTAAATCATCCTTAAATTCTTCAATTTAAACATATTTTTTGCATGCTGATTCTCTGGTGCATCTCATCTCTGAAGGGACAATGGTGGAAAGCACGTTAGTAGAATATCAAAAGAATTACAGGTAGTGGAAATTATACCCTTAGAGGAATGTAGCCACTGAAAAAACTCTGAAATAGTAAGAAGGGAGAGCCGGTCATACAAAACTTCTCTCTTCCACCTTCCAACCTCTTGCTAATGTCTCACATTGGCTGAACCCAACTTGAAGCTCAGGAGCATGAAAATCCAGGTAATCCCATTTATAAACGTTAGGCCCTGATGTTGTAAACAAAGATCAAAAATGTAGACAATGGCTCTTGGACAGGCAAATACAAATTAACCATCTCAGTAGGCTGTTGTAGTAGACTAAATATGAAATACTCATGATAAGTATGAATTGTGATTGTAACTAGAAAGAAAGAAATCTGATGGTGATAGAGTAACAAAGGAGGATACTTACTTTTTGAATTTTTATTATTAATATAAACAGAACAGATTTTATGCAATTAATAAGCACAATTCTAAGAATATAATGATATTCTACCCTCCCTCTCTCCCTTTTCTTTCCTCCCTTTCTTTTAATTTTTGAGATAACATAATTTCAATTTATTTTATAATCACAAGCTTAATGCACAACTACGTATAGTGTTCAACAAGTAAAAGGTAAAAAGATCACTGTTCCACAGGAATATAGACAAAGGCTATAAACAACAAAATATGAATGTATAGGAGATCAGTTTCAAAAAAGATAATGAGAGAAAGTCTTTCTGGGGAGTGGGACATAGGACATATGCTAACATTTCAATGGTGAGAATAAGCAGGCTTTGCACAAATAATTAAAAAATAATATTTTAGGTAGAGGGAACAGTAGAAGAAAATAACTGGTGGTGGCAAAGGAATTGGGGCATTTAAAGAATGGTAAAGAAGAACTGAATATTGCTGGAACTTAAAAAAAGGCATGAGAATACAGTTGCTACTTATAAACATCTGTATTTTCCATAAAAATAAGGAAATCTGCCTTTGGACTTTGGAGGTTACATAGAATCATTTATGCCACAATCACAGGACTTCTTATATTTGAGAAGAGAAGACATTCCTCTAACTGGGTGGAGACTTAACATCACATAAAAGAATAGTGTACACAATGATAAATCTTACAACAAGCACAGGAAATACAAAATGTCTCATTTGCCGTCTGATGGGAAATAATATTGCTACATTTGTTGTGGATATTAAATTCTTCGAACATTACTAAGTATAAAACAAATATAAATTATTTCTATAATAAAAAGAAATAAATATATTTTGAATTATGGTACAAGTAAAAATTCTATTCCTTGCGGCTTATTTTGATACATTAAAATTTATAGTATTCCATCACAAAGTTACTTTGAATCTCTTCTCCCTTTTCTAAGGAGTTAACACAGTACTACAGAGATTCAGATATAAGAACTGTTTTCCCACTTGATAATTATTTGATCTGGCATTGAAAAAATTATGTATGCCTTAGTTTCTTCTCTGAAACGGAAAGAATACACTTGCATCTAACTGCATATTTTTCACAGAGAAAAATGATTTACACCTAATTCTAATACAATGTTCAGTTAATCTTGTGAATCTTGTGATCTTGTGAATACAGTTTCATATATGCATATATATAACGTAAGAGAAGTTTTCCATTCATATCACATGTTATCAATAAGGAAACAAATAGAATGGAATAGTTGATTATGTATATTTGTTATTCATTCTACAAAATTTTATTAAGTATCTACTATGCATCAGGCATTGCCTTAGGTCCTTAGGAGATAGTGGTAAACAAAACATAGGCCCAAGTTTCATGGATTTTAATTCTAAGAAGGAAGAAAGGGATGACAGAAAATGAACAATAAAGAGATTAGTATCTAGTAAAAGGACAAATAATAATGAATGCTATGAATGAAAATAAAACAGATTAAGGGGATCCAGAATGATTATTTTAAGGTAGTCAGGGATAGCTTTTCTGAAAAGATAACATTTGAGCAAATGATAACATTAAGTACAATTGGAATTAATTACCGAACTATCTCAGTCATATAGGTAAAAGTCCAAAGTTGTGTTAAAAATAGCAACAAAAACCAAATTGCTGTTAGAAATGCAATAGTAGGGGGCTGGCACTGTGGCACAGTGGGTTAAAGCCCTGGCCTGAAGCACTGGCATCCCATATAGGCACTGGTTCAAGACCTGGCTGCTCCACTTCGTATCCAGCTCTCTGCTATGGCCCAGGAAAGCAGTACAAGATGGCCCAAGTCCTTGGGCCCCCGCACCAGCATGGGAGACCTGGAAGAAGATCCTGGTTCCTGACTTGGGTTCAGCACAACTCCGGCCGTTGCGGCCAATTGGGGAGTGAACCATCTGATGGAAGACTCTCTCTCTCTCTCTCTCTCTCTGCCTCTCTCTCTGTATAACTCTTTCAAATAAATAAATAAATAAATAAATAAATCTTTTTTAAAAAAAGAAATGCAATAGTAGCTTATTGCTACTACTTCAAAGGAGTTAAAGCAGTGATTTTCAGCTGCATACTTAAACCAACTGGAGTGTTTTAAAATTTACTAATATCCAAGTCCTACCACCCAGAAATTTCAATTCTGTTGGACTAGGAAGCAACCTAGGAATCAGGGTTTTTAAAAGCTCCTCAGTTGATTATAATGTGCAGTCAACATTGAAAACCATTAATTTCTAAAGGATTTTAGAAACTACATCTGAAATTGATACATTTAACTTTAATCAATTCTCCCCATTCCTATCTGCTTTCTGGTGATACTAATCATGAGTAAAGTGGACAATATCAAGATGGTAATTATCTTAAAAAATCAAAAATGCATGGCAAACTTCCTATTTCAAAGATGTAAACCACAACATTGTGGCAAAACCTGATATAAAAAATTGTTCCTACAAGTAATATCTGCCTCACTGTGTTCTGAGCCCAACGATCAAGACACTCACCTCCTATTCCATTCTACTGTTATTGTTCTTCATCTTAAGTTTATCCCAAAGACAAGCTTAGTGTTCATTTAGATCTTTGAAAAGTTTTGCACAGTCTAAAAGTCCAAATAGTCAACATTCTCAGAGAGGCTTTTTTTTTTCCCCAAGAGAAATTAAATAGCTGCACTTCTTCACCCCAGATCAAAACTCCAGAGCCCAGATGGGTAAAGCACCATTCAGAGAAGTCATCTGCCACAAATACAGCATGTGCAGCTTTCAAAATCTGTATTCACGTGCTTGAAGTAAAGTGACTTGAAGAGAGGCAGCACCTGGTTTAAGCTTGCATCATTAGCTCTAACTTTCTGAGTAATCATCTTAATCAGGCAAAGGAAAGAAAGTAAGTCTATTCTAATACTCCTGTGGGTAGGAGGAAAAGATGGATAACAGCTGTTTTTCTATAGTCTTCTTAAGCCAATATATTCATTGAAAGCTTTTTTGAGATTTTAGAAATACATCTAGGGTATACCACAAACTAAACAAATGAGGCAATCTGTTATTAACATCTATTCATCTAAATCCTTGCTGCCAAGTAAGTAACATAAAACTACATTTAGAGGTAGATCATGAATACATCTTAAGCAATGTGTTTAAGATAGCTCATATGGTTATTTCAAATAAAAAGAAAAATCTATTTCTACAAATGTGCTTTGATATCAAAGTAAGTGAAGTTTAAAAGTATAAATTTCAAATCACTCCCAATAGTATATACACGCTCTTGAAAGTGTCAAATATAGGCTTTCTTTATTTTATTTTTATCTTTTATGCTTATTTATATAAAGAGAACAGATTTTATATATTTCATATTTTAGGCACATAATGATAATCCCATCTTCATTCTCTCCATCCTCCTTCCTTTCTTTTTCTTGTAATTTTCATGATAACTTACTTTCAATTTACACAGGATTAATGCTCCACTAAAGAAAAAATTTAACAAGTATAAAGTAGAAATACTACTGTTCGAGGCTGGCGCTGTGGTGTAACAGGTAAAGCCGTTGTCCACAGTGCCACCGGCATCCCATATGGGCTCCGGTGTGAGTCCTGGCTGCTCCATTTCTGATCCAGCTCTCTACTATGGCCTGGGAAAGCAGTAGTAGATGGCCCAAGTCCTGGAGCCCTTGTACCCATGTGGGAGACCTGGAAGAATCAGCTGGCTCCTGGCTTCAGATCACCGCAGCTCCAGCCATTGTGGCCATCTGGGGGAGTGAGTCATCAGATGGAAGACCTCTCTCTCACTGCCTCTCCTCTCTCTGTGTAACTCTGACTTTCAAAATAAATTTAAAAATTCTAAAAAAAAGGATACTGCTGTTCTTTAGGTGTATAGACAAGAGCTATAGACAATAATCAAATTTCATATTAATTTCATTCATGTACTTTACATTTTTTGTATTCCATATATTACCTACCACAAATCAGAGAAAACATATTTGTCTTTTTGAGCCTGTCTTATTTCACTAAGCATAATGGTCTCCAGTTGCATCAATTTTGTTGCAAAAGACAGGATTTCATATTTTTAGAGTTCTCTGTACCCACATGTTTATAGCAGCTCAATTCATATTTACTAGAATATGGAATCAACCTAGATGTTCATAGACTGATGATCAGATAAAGGAAATGTGGTATATATACTCAATGGAATATTGCTCAACCATATTTTTTTATTTTTAATATTTAATTTTTATTTACTTATTGGAAAGATAGAAACACAGAGACAGACACACAGAAATACAATACATCCACTACACTCCTCCCTAATACTTGTGACAGTCAGGGCTCAGCTAAGCCAAAATTGGGCTGGAAATCCAATCCAGGATTCCCACATGGGTGGCATGGACTCAAGCATTTGAGGTATCAGGCAGGGCTACATCCCGGGGTACACACTTGCAAGAATCTGGAATCAGGAGTAGAGCTGACACTGAAACTGTGTCACTCTGATATGGGAACTCTGAAACTGATTCTGACTTTATCCACAACCAGTCTAGGGATACCTTTCTCATTTTGTTGTCATATGTGTAATTAAAGTGTGTTGTCAGAGAACTATTTCCTTCTCCCTGCTTTTAATGGCAGTTTTATTTGTCTGGTATATCTTGTACAATGAAAACCATGGATCTTTTACTTATTAATTTTGTTTCCCAAAAGTTGATATATAAGTTAATTCAGATGCCGTTAAAGGTATTTCTTTTGTATGTGTATTTATTCAAATAGAAACAATGGCTGCAGCATTCGAAACACATGCATGTGTATGAACAAAGGTCCACACACAAACCTTCCTTAAACTTGAGTGAAACCAATAGGATTATACATCTTTGCCAGTATCATTACTAACTCTTTTAGTTATTCATCTAATATTTTAATATCTTTTGTAATTCATTACTATTTGTAACTTCATATACATCAGAAAATCTTGTTGGTGTTACCTTCAAGCTATAAGAACAATGTGTCCCTTTCTACCACCTCTATCTTGATCCAAGAGAATCAATCAACAGTAGATCAAACTGTATTTAAAAGTTATTTAATCTGCATTAATGACTAACGGTTTTCTTTAAAAATGAATTGTTCAGTTCAATACTTTCTATGAATTCTAGTAATGTGGCTAAACATATGTGAATTACTAATAAATTAGTATCATGTTTTATGTAACTATATTAAAAACATTCAGCTTGTACTAACCAGTAAAATTTTTTAATGATGTAGAGGGCCAAAACTTAAAAGTTTCTATATCACATTGGTCTTTTTCGAATACAATTTTTTCTATGGATAAGCTTAAGTAAATAATTACTAAATATATACTTATATTATTGAAATATTTAGTTACAAAATAAGGAACTGTGTTTCATAAATAAATAATAAAAACACTTCGCTGTGAACTGTTAAAAATGTTCGCAGTACTGAGCTAGGCTAAGGATAAATAGTAAAAAAAAAAATGTAGCAAGTGCACTCAGGGCAGAATTAGAGAGAAAATCGCAGTGGAAATTCTACAGAGGGAAGCGGGATACCGTGGACCTGTGCGGAAGGTGTGGATACACAGCACGAACATGGACACAACACACTAAGCAGCCAAGAGCTGGAGTGAGCAGCAGCTCAGAGATGGAGATGACCAAACTGCAGCAGCCCACGGTGATAAAACCCGAGGGAGAGCATGGTGTGAATCCAGCCTGGAGCCCTAGTGGTTATCAGGTACCCATAAACCAAGTGGAAGTAAAGGAGGCTCGTTCCTCTCACCCCTCCTCCCCACAACAGCACAAGGCACCCAGCTGAGAGAGAACAGGTGCCATTGTAGATTGGGCAGCAGCTGCAGAAGCCCTTGTACACATGCACAGCAACTAGCTGAGACGGGATGTCATCTCAGCAATACTGACAGCAGTGGTGGGGAGAGAACAAGATTCGGCCAGTGGCTCTTGTCTACACATGTGATCCAGAGATTCTAGTGGAGTGAAAAATCTGTGGTCTCCAGTGACTTTCAGCTTGGCAGGGAGGATAAACAGAGTGCTGGGCACCCATGTAGGACTGTGAGATGTCCCCAGCCTCCCAAAATACCACAGGCTCTGAGGATCAAGCACATATGTACAGTTGACTCAGAGAACATCTGCCTCTCTGTGGACTGGACAGGCTGGCAGGGCAGAGCAGAACCTGTGTACCCTGATATCTATCAACCGAAGACTGGATAAAGAAATTGTTATATGTATACACTATGGAGCACTACTCAGCTGTAAAATAGAATGAAATCCTTTTATTTGCAACAAAATGGATGCAGCTAGAAACCATTATACTTAGGTGAAATAGGCCAGTTCCAAAAAGACAGATATTATATGTTTACCCTGATCAGGGGTAACCAGTAGAGTACTGGAAATGTAATGTTTGGAGAACAATGGACATTTTGAAAATCAATGTTTACAGACCTTGTCTCTTCTACTGAGAAACAGTGTTTTTTTTTCCCTTCATATTATTTGTTGAACTCCTTTACTTAATGTAGGATTAACCGTATAATAATTAAGTAAAATGAAAGTAGATCTCTGTAAAATCAAGAGTAGAAATTGGAGACAGAGGGTGAAGAAGGATTGGAGCATGAGTGAAAGGGAGGGAAGTATCATTATGTTCCTAAAGTTGTATATATATGTAATACATGAAACTTGCATAACTTATATATATTTTTTCAAAAAAGTTCACAAATCAAAGTTCCAAAGTGTTATATATGCTTATCTTTCAAATCAAAAATGTATTATAAACAAAGCTACAATCATATTAACAGTAGCAATGGTGAAAAGATGCACATTCTTATCTATTCCTTTTTTAGCTTCATACATTTTTAGATAATTTAATGGACTCATTTTAGGTTTATAATTTTTCTTTCATATTTTCTCAAATATTTGTGATTTTAATGCCTGACAAACCTACATAGCTAACTTTATTTTTATTATGTGAAGAACTAGAGCATTTACATGTTTAAAATTCCAAAAGTGAAAATATGAGTATAGTGATAATTTTCTGCTTCATTCTTCCTCAAATACTGTTCAGTTTGTGACATTCTATGAATACTTTAATTTGTATAAAAACAAGTTCATGTCTTTATATCTTGATCTCATCACTTATTGCTTTTAGACAAATAGTAATGTGCTCAGGCTTCAAAGATTTTTTTTGAAGACTTGAATTAAATGATCATTTGAGTTTTCCATGGCATTGAAACCCCTTATGCACTAATTACACTGTTCTGCACATGGTTTTTCCCACTTGTATATCTTGAAGATCTTCCCAGATCCATACATACATTACTCCATTCTGTTTTATATATGCACAATGTTTCATTGAATGGATGTATCATAATTTATTTGATCAATCTTCTCTTGATGGCTGTAATGAATAATCTTTTACGCTAGACATTTTATACATGTGTAACTATATCTCTAGAATAAATTCCTTGAAGGGAAATTGCTAAGGTAGAAGGTTAAGTAGAACTGTAACTTGCCAAATTGGTTTCCATAGACATTGTTTCAACTTTAGTATATGTGCTGCGGAAGCAAGCACAACATTGTTTCAATTAATACTCTCGTAGTAATTTATGAGAGTCTGTTCCTCTCCCTGAGGTCAACATATACTTGTCAGTCTTATAATTAATGCCTTCAGTTGTTCATCTAAAATTTTGGAATGGTATTTGACAACTCCTTCACATGTATCTATCATATCAAATTGGTTGGCTCTACATTTAAACACTGTGGATGATCTGACTACTTGCATTTCCACCCTGGCCCAAGCCACCATCAACTTTCATTTGGTTAATACCAATTTGACTCATAACTGGGCCTCCCTATATAAACCTCAAGCCCCTACATTCCCTTGTTCTTATAATGTCTGAAATGCTCTAAAAACTCTAAATCTACTTACATACATCCTTGTGATAAATTCTTCAGTTGCTTTCAGTATTATCCAGAAAAGTAGTCAATATCTTTAAAATAGTCCTCTGAATGATATGGATATTTATAAAGAACAAGCATAACAATTGTCTTTTTTCTGGGGCCCCTGACCTTTTATCTCAGTTTATTTTTAGCACCTACTCATTTATCTTATTACTCTGTATAGATCCTCCTTCTGCTCATGAAAACACATGGCTTTAAAATTGACATCCCAGTTTTGTTTAGAAGATTCTTCAATTATAAGTCTCAAAATTTACTAGTTTGAATTCTAAGGAAAGAATAGTATTGGCTTGCCTACGTTGGGTGAGTAGGGGTTGGGGGTGAGCTAGTGAAAATAGTGTCTTCATCTGGAACTATGGATGACACTACCAATGGACTAGACATGGTTAGGCAGGCATTCCACACTTATCTATCGCAGCCTGGAATGTAGTAGCAAATCATAAACCTTTCCATAATATAACATGTTATCAATTAAAAATCTCTCATGTTTTTATACAACTGTCTAAGAAAATCTTTTTCATTTTAAAATACCCTTATCTCAAAAGAGTAAATGTCATAGAATAAATAAAGCTTTGAAACCATTAGGGGGCTGGCACCATGGATCACTTGACTAATCCTCCGCCTGCGGCACCAGCACCCCAGGTTCTACTCCCAGTTGGGGTGCCCGGTACTAGTCCCAGTTGCTTCTCTTCCACGCCAGCTCTCCGCTGTGGCCCAGGAATGCAGTGGAGGATGGCCCAAGTGCTTGGGCCCTGCACCCGCATGGGAGACCAAGAGAAGCACCTGGCTCCTGGCTTCAGATCAGCGCAGTGCCTGCTGTAGCGGGCATTTGAAGAGTGAACCAATGGAAGGAAGACCTTTCTCTCTGTCTCTCTTTCACTGTCTATAACTCTACCTGTCAAATAAAAAAAAAAAAGAAAAATAAAAAAAGAAACCATTAGGAAAAGGAGTAATAAATAGCCTTGAGGCAGAGAAAGTTCATTTTTTAAAAATTTTTAAAGACTTTATTTATTTATTTATTTGAGAAGTTGAATTATAGAAAGTGAGAGGGACAGAGAGGAAGGTCTTCCTTCCATTGGTTCACTCCCCAAATGGCCACAACGGCCAGGGCTGTGCAGATCCGAAGACAGGAGCCAGGAGATTCCTCTGGTCTCCCACACAGGTGCCGGGGCCCAAGGACATGAGCCATCTTCCACTGCTTTCCCAGGCCATAACAGAGAGCTGGATAGGAAGAGGAGCAGCAGGGACTAGAACCAGCACCCATATGGGATGCCAGCACTGCAGGTGGTGGATTAACCTACTGCATAACAGTACCAGCCCCAGTTCATTCTTTTTTATAATTTCCACTGACCATACAAATTGATAACCACTAAAATGACTAAATATGCTGTGTGTCTGATTCTCACAAAAATGTGTGGAGAACTCACTTGTTTTTACACTGTGGTCTTGGAGTAATGCTGCCTAAAGGTAGAGAGGAAGAAGGCGATGATATTTTCAAGTCATTTATGATTCTACTCCCTTAGGTGTAATTTAAAAGATGTATTATAAAATATTTAAGATCTACAAAAAGTATAAAGAATGATTGAATGAATCCCTACATACTAGCGTAGAAAATAAAATACCACAATAACAGCTGAAAGCCTCTGTATTCCACACAATCACTTCCCTCTCCTATTTCCCATACTTGGCCTCCACCTAACACCAGGGGTAATCACTATTCTGAACTTGTATTTATTATACATTATTTGGGGGGAAAAGACAATGATTTATCAATATGAATTTGTTTTCTCCTGTTTCAGTCGACTTGATCAGAATGCATTTATCTTCCTTCTTTTTAATTAAAAATGGCTTTTCAAATTAACTTTCATCCCTTACCGTTAAAAAAATAACATAGAGAAATGCATTTCAATTTTTAAAAATAATTTCATCTATTGGTTATTATTTCTTTTTGGCCTCAACTTAAATGAAAGTAGGAGACTCAAGTAGTTTATTGGACTGACTGAGATTTATCTTTTCCGCTTATTGGGTGAGATGTGATAACTCAGCAGAGGCAATACTAGGAGTTAGTAATTGAAATTTTTTCCTGTCCTGGGGGATGAATGCAATTTCCTATTCCAAACCTCCACACAAAATATCATTTTTTTCCAGTATATAAGCATTTGGTGTTCATTTGTATGTGCTCTTTTGGTAAAAACTGAATTTTGGGCCCTACTTTGTTTTTTAGGGATAGAATAATTATTCAAAGTTAAATTATTTTTCATAACTATATTGTAGCTTTTAATCTTTGATAATTAGTTTCACAAATGGTTTATTTTATATAACTTTTTGAAATAATTCTTATTTTATTATTTTTATTATTTTATTATTTTTTAATTCCCAAATGATCAATTTACTAAATTATTTAATTCATATTATCATTATTTTTTTGGATTGTGAAAAGAAACCAAATTTCTGCTTTTATATAATAATCAACCAATATAGAAAGAAGAATAAATATGTGCTTTACAGAAATGAAGTTTTTTTAAAAAATTATGTAGTGTGAAAGGCTTTAGCATATATTCTAAACATTTAAATTTGGATTTCCACATAAATAGGATCTCATATACTTTTACAAGTATCAGTTTCCAAGAAGTAATATCCAAATCTGTTGCATTTAGAAATGTTTCTTTTTAACGGAGAATTTCTGATTCTTTCCAAGGTAATTTAATAAGCATTCTCCCTCTAAGGTTGTCAAAGTATGTTTTCTGTCCAGCATGTGAGGAGTTTGCACTTCATTACTGTGTCCTCAACAGCCAGTAAAAAGCAGAGCAAATTGGAGAATCAACCGTTCTTCATAGACCCATTAGAGAAGTCAAGTCACAGCATAAAAACTGCTTATCTCCTCCCCCCAAAAAAACTGTAGAGATAGATCCACAGAATCACAACCATAAAGGAAACTCACTAGCAAAAACTTCCACAGGAATCAGTGGTAGGGTAGGCAAAGCTGAACTAGAATGGATGGATTGCTGGAGACAACATGGATGAATCTGAGATTTATAAATACTGGGATGGCCCAATACTAGGGCTTCCCACACACTTTTATGAGTTTTACCTCTGGAAGTTGAACCAGGTCCTTGAACTGCAAATCAGAAGAAAACGTCTTCTTGAACTTCCAGCATGGGAAGGGAGAAAAGAACTATTTAAATACAGCAGCACATTCTGCATTTCTAGACACCTTCCTTCTAGAGGAAATATTTTATCAAATTCTAACTTCTTTTTTTAAAAAATTGTATTTATTTATTTGAAATTCAGAGTTACAGAGAGAAAGGAAGATGAGAGAGAGACAGAGAGAGAGAGATCTTCCATCCACTGTTTCACTCCTCAAATGGCTGCAACAGCCTGGGCTGGGCCAGTCTGAAGCCAGAAGCCAGGAGCGTCTTCCAGGTCTCCCATGTGGCTACAGGGGCCCAAGAACTTGGGCCATCTTCTACTGCTTTCTCAAGCACATTAGCAGGGAGCTGGATCAGAATTGGAGCAGCCAGTTCTTGAACAGGTGCCCACATGGGATGCCAGAGTCACAGGCAGTGGCTTTAGTTGCTATGCCACAAAGCAGGCCCCCAGATTCTAACTTCTAGTGGAGTTTTATCAGAACCTAAGCTAACTAATGGATAGGAAATACTCAAATCTAGCCAGCTCTGGTCTTACACATGGCAAATGAGAAATCTACATCCCCAGTTACTTCCAGTTATCCTAGCCCACTTAAGGAGGGTTGAAAATACTAAGCACTGGTGAAGTTCACAGTTCAGGAGCACAGGCTCACCAAAAGATTGCGAACCACTTGTAGTGCTATGGAGTGCTTCCCCCACGCCTCTAGACTTATCACATTACTTTTAAAGGTCTTTTACCACAGTTTCTTTAATAAGTACTTCATTTCCATCTTGCAATGAAAAATATATAAGAAGTATTCAAAGTCAAAACTACAGTTTGAACAAAATGAACAAGTATCATAACCAGAGTCAGATATTGCATCAATGTAAAAATAATCAGGCCAGGAATTTAAAACAAATTATGATAAATATGCAAAGAGTTTTAATGGAAAAAGTAGGCAGCATGCAAAAGCATATGACTAATGTGAAAATAGAGATCCAGAAAGACAAAAAAGAAATGTTTTCTCTTATTTGTGGAAGTCAATATATACAGAGTTTAAAAATTGTGTGGACGTCATATCATTTGGTATATAGTTAAAAATATTGCTTCACTCAATTATACCATATACATGCCAATATACCCTTCTTTCTCCATTTTCTGATCATTATCATGAATCCTCACTTAGTGATATTAATATATATATAATTTTCAAGAAAAATAACATGCCTGTGTATATATAATGTGTACACCTGAAAGGAAAGTAGCAAAATGTTAAATATTGTTAAATTTTAAAGCTAAAGCTAATAAACATAAAAAAAGAAAATAGAGATGGAAATTCTAGGAAACAATGAGAAAGATAAAACACATTGACAGACTCATTAGTAAACTGGATGTGGTTGAGGAAAGTATCTCTGTGTGTAAGTATATAATAAGAGATACTTCTAAAATAGAAAAATAGGGAAAAAACAGAAAAAGCATCTCAGAACTATAAAACAATGAAAAAGATGTAATGTATTATAACATCTAATAAGACCAGAAGGAGAAGAAAGAAGAGAATACAAGATACATTTGAAGCAGTAGTAACTGTGAATTTCTACAAATTAATGCATGGTACAAAAGAACAGACTCAGAAAGCAGTTAACACCAAGAAGGATAAATGACAAAAAAAATGACACTTCAACATATCATATTTAAGCTGAGAACATCAAAGATAAAGACAAAATAATGGGATAAAAACAACAACAAGAAAAAGACATGAGCTATAGAACAATGATAGCAATTAAGTCAAACTGCTCTTCAGAACTCCTGCAAACAAGATACTACAGCAAAATATTTAGTGCTCAGAAGAAATATCAACAACCAATAATTCTTCAACTGTCAAAATTATCTTTTGAAAATGAAGGCGAAATTAAAATTTTCTCAAACAAGAATTGAGGGAATTTATTGCCAGTAAACCTCCCTTGCAAGAAAGATTAAAATAAATTATTCATAGAGAAGGAAAATTATATAGGTCAGAACCTTAGAAAGATAGGAAAACATGAGAGAATGAATAACTGAAGGTAAAATAAAAACTTTTACTTTTTTATTCTTAATTGATCCAGCAGATACCAATTGTTTAAAAACAATAATAGTGATAGTGTATTTGATTATATAACATACATATTCTTTGTCAAAATTATTTATTGATTTATTTTATACAAAAGGCAGACAATCAAAGAGAATTATTATCTACTGGTTTATGTTTCAAAGACCCACAAGAAGGAGGCTGGGCTAGGCCAAATCCAGAGGTGGGAACTCAATCTGGGCCTACCATTTGGCAGGGAGCTAACTACTTGAGCCATCACCTGCTGCCTCCCAGAGTACAAATTAGCAGAAAGCTAGAATTGGGATCAGAGATAAACTCAAATCCAGACACTGATATGGGATGTGGGTGTTTCAAGTGATGTGTTACTACTATAACATTATTACATAAGTGAATTATATATTATATATAATAAATATATGCACGCATTATATATGTGCATATTATATATGCATACTTTATATACACACCTATAAATGCATATATACATGCTTTCTGTATGTGTGTGCATGTGTGTGTGTGGAAAATGAATGACTGGATACAGAAAATGTGGTATATATACACAATGGAATACTACTCAGCTTATACCAATGAAAATGCTTTCTTTTGCAACAAAATGGATACAACTGGAGACCATGATGCTTAGTGAAATAAGCTGGTCTCAAAAAGACAAATGTTGTATGCTTTCTCTGATATGTGGTAGTTAATAAAGAATGCAAAAAAAAAAAAAAGAATGAAACTGACGTCTTCTGATTTATTGTTTTTAACCCTTGTCTATACACCTGTGGTCTTTTTACTTCTTACTTGTCGTATATTATGGTTAGTGGTGGATTAAGCCTGAGATGCTAAAGTAAATTGAAATGACATTATGGCAAAAATTAAAGGAAAATAAAAGGAAGGAAGGAAGAAAGGAGCAATGAGAGAGGGAAGTATGATTATCTTCTTAGAATTGTATACATGAAATACATGAAATCTGTTTTCTTTATATTAAAAAAATTTAAAAGAAAAAAATGAATGACAGAAATGATACAAGGCATGGGAGGAAAGAATTGGGATTTTTTTACTGTAATATACTCACACTAGCGGCTGGCATTGGCATTGTGGAATAGTGGGTAAAGCCACAACCTGAGATATCTGCATCTCATACAGGTATCCATTAGACTTCTGGCTGCTCTATTTTTGATCCAGCTCCCTACTAATGCACCTAGGAAAGCAGTGAGGGATGGCCTAAGTGTTTGGGGCCCCCTGCACCCACATGGGTGACGTGGAAGAAATTCCTGGCTCTCAGCTTCAGACTGTCCAAGCCCCAGCCATTGCAGCCATTTGGGGAGTGAACCACTGTGTGCTCGCTCTCTCTCTCTCACTCTCTCTCTCTCTCTCTGTCTCTCTCTTTCTGTCTCTCCCTATCTTGCTGTAACTCTGTCTTTGAAATAAATAAATGGATCTTTAAAAAACGTACTATGTGAAGCAATATAGTCTTATTTAATGGTGAACTAGGATTAGCTGTAAATGTGCACGTATTTTGCAATATCTGAGTCAACCACGGAACAAGTAAAAATAAGTATCATTGGTAGCAAAAAAGGAGAGACAATGGAGTCATAAAATGCTCAAAGCCATAAAAAGTGGAAACATTATGAAAGACAAAAATAAGAACAAGGACAACAAGTAAAATATAACAATAAATGCAGATATTAATATAATTGTATCAATAATCATCTTAGATATATCAATTGTTTAAATACACCAATTTAAAAGCATAGACTCTCAGACAGAAAAACAAGACACAACTATGTTTTGACTACAAGAACCCCACTTTAAAAACAAAGATGCATATAGACTACAAATCTAGGGATGGAGAAAAAAATGTACCATGGTCACATTAACCAAAAGACAATGAGAGTTGCTATACTAACCTCAGATGGAGCAGACTTAAGACCAAGGAAAATTATCAGGGATAAAGAGGGGCAATATATAGTGACAAAGAAGCCAATACTCCAAGACATACAAATAATTTATGTATGTGTGCCTAACAACAGATTGTTTAAATATGTGTGACAAAACTGACAGAAATATAAGGAGAAATATATGAATATATTATTCAAGTAAGAGTCTTTTTTATTTTATTTTTGACAGGCAGAGTGGACAGTGAGAGAGAGAGACAGAGAGAAAGTTCTTCCCTTACCGTTGGTTCACCCTCCAATGGCCGCTGCGGCCGGTGAGCTGCGGCCAGCGCACCGCGCTGATCCGAAGGCAGGAGCCAGGTGCTTCTCCTGGTCTCCCATGCGGGTGCAGGGCCCAAGCACTTGGGCCATCCTCCACTGCACTCCCGGGCCACAGCAGAGAGCTGGCCTAGAAGAGGGGCAACCGGGACAGAATCCAGCACCCCGACCGGAGCTAGAACCCAGGGTGCAGGCGCCGCAGGTGGAGGATTAGCCTATTGAGCTGCGGCGCCAGCCTCAAGTAAGAGTCTTAAAAATATTTCTATTAAAATGCCCATGTCTAACAGTCAAAATATTAGTAATGACATAGTGAATTCAATAGTACCATCAATCAACAGCATAAAATCAACATCCAAAAGTATGCAGATGGCATGCTCTTCTCAAGCTCACATGGAACATTCACCAATATAGATTACACTTTGAACCACAGAACGCACATTAACAAATTTCTAAAAATAGAAATTGCATAATATCTTCATTTAGATAACAAGGGAAATATACTGGGAATCAATTATAGCAAGATAGCTGGAAAACAACACAATTCTAAATAACAAGCTGAAAAAGAGCTATCAAGGGAATTTTAAAACACTAAGTGAAAATGAAAACACAACCTTTTACAATGTCTGGGATGCTGTAAAAACACTGCATAGAAAGCAATATATAAAATTGAATGCATACATCGGAAAAGAGGAGAGACCTGATATCAGCTATCTAAGCTTACACCTGAGAAAACAAAAAGAAGAGCAAATTAAATTCAGAGTAATCAGAAGAATTAATAAAAATGACACTAGAAATTTTTGAAAAACAGTAAAGCATTAGAGGAAATTAAAAAAAAAAAGTTGACTGATTTAAAACATCAATCAAATTCATAAACCTCCAGATAGGCTAACTACAAAAAAGAGAGAAAAAAAGAGGCACCATCACTACAAATTCCATGACATTGAAAGAATTAAGTAATACTGTAAAAAACTCTCTGTCCACAAATTTCATAAGCTGTATGAAATAGACCAGTTCTTTGAAAAACAAAATGTGCCAATACAGAAGAAGAAATAATATAAGCCTTTATCTATTAGATATAAACCTTTATCTATTAAACTAATTGAATCAATAATTATTAACCTTCCAGCCCCAGATTAGTTCACTTGTGAATTCTATTAAGCATTTAAGAAGGAAATTCTACCAATACAAATTATCTACAATCTCTTCCAGAGTACAGAATACAGAAGCCAAGGAATACTTTTTAACTCATTCTATATGGTCACCATCAGCTTAATACTAAGAGCAGAAAAAAATCACTACAACAAAAAAAATTACAAACCAGTATCTCTCATGAACATACAAGCACAAGTCTTCAACAAAATATAAGCAAATCAAATCTGACAGTGTCTGAAAAGAATTATACACCACAACCAAGTGGGATTCGTCCCAAATACACAAGCTTGTTTCAAAATTTGAGAATCAGTCCATGTAATCTATCACATTGATAGGTTTAAAAAAAAGAAAATAACATGAAAAAAATTTTAATAATTTATTTTACTTTATAATAAACAGAATAAGCATTTGACAAAAGCTAGCATCCTTTCTTTCTTTTTTTTTTTAGAGATTTTGTTTATTTGACAGGTAGAGTTACAGACAGTGAGAGAGAGAGACAGAGAGAAAGGTCCTCCCTCCATTGGTTCACTCCCCAGATGGCCGCAACGGCCAGCGCTGCACTGATCTGAAGCCAGGAGCCAGGTGCTTCTTCCAAGTCTCCCACGTGCCTGCAGGGGCCCAAGGACTTGGGCCATCCTCCACTGCTTTCCCAGGCCACAGCAGAGAGCTGGACCAGAAGAGGAACAACCAGGACTAGAACCAGCGCCCACTTGGCATGCCAGCACCGCAGGTGGAGGATTAACCTAGTGCGCCACGGCACCAGCCCCCTAGCATCCTTTCATAACAAAAATTCTCTAAAGACTAGGAGCAAAGGAGAACTTTCTCAACTTAAAATAGAACACTCACAGGAAACCTACACCTAAAATACTATATTTGATGGTGAGAAAAGTGATGTTTATTTGCTATGATCAAACTCAAGAATGTCCTCCTCTTTTTTTTTTCCTGATGAAGCCCTTCTATTTTGAAAAATCTGCATTTAAAGGCTAAATTTATTTTTTTAGAAAACTTTTATTTAATAAATATAAATTTCAAAAGTACAACTTTTGGATTATAGCAGCTTTTTCCCCCCATAACCACCCTCCCACCCGCAAACCATCCCATATTCAATAAGATTCATTTCTAATTATCTTCATATACAGAAGATCAATTTAGTATATACTAAGTAAAGATTACCACAGATTGCACCCACACAGACACACAAAGTATAAAGTACTGTTTGAATACTGGTTTTACCGTTAATTTGCATAGTACAACACATTAAGGACAGAGATCCTACATGAGGAGTAAGTGCACAGTGACTCCTGTTGTTGATTTAATAATTGGCACTCTTGTTTATGGCATCCGTAATCACCTGAGGCTCTTGTCATGAGCTGCCAAGGCTACGGAAGCCTCTTGACTTCACCAGCTCTGATCTTATTTTAAAAAGCAGAAGTTCTCTCCTCCCTTCAGAGAAAGGTACCTCCTTCTTTGATGGCCCATTCTTTCTGCTGGGATCTCACTCACAGAGATCTTTCATTTAGGTCATTTTTTTTTTTTTTTTTTTTTTTTTTTTGCCACAGTGTCTTGGCTTTCCATGCCTGAGAAACTCTCATGGGCTTTTTAGCCAATATTGCTTTTCAACATCATCTTGGAAGCCCTAACTAATGCAAAAAGACAATAACATAAATAAAATGTAGACAGATTGGGAAGGTAGAAGTAAAACTATCTGTTTTACAGATGACATGACCTTCTATGTAGGAAATCCAAAGGAATGACCAAAATATCCTAACAGTATTTTATACTTTATGTTCTGTGTGGGTGCAAACTGATGAAATCTTTACTTAATATATACTAAATTGATCTTCTGTATATAAAGAGAATTGAAAATGAATCTTGATGTGAATGGAATGGGAGAGGGAGTGCAGTTGGGATGGTTGCAGGTCGGAGGGAAGTTATGGGGTGGAAAAGCCATTGTAATCCATAAGCTATACTTTGGAAATTCATATTTACTAAATAAAAGTTTAAAAAAAATGTAAAAAAATCCTAGAAATAGTAATTTTAATAAGATTGCATATATTAGAGTAATATTTGTAAGTTATTATCTTATATACTAGCTATGAACAAATGTAATTTTATTTTGCTTTAACATTTTTATTTATAAATTTTATAAATTTTCTTTTTTTTGACAAAGAGATAAAGAAGGAGAGACAGAGAGACAAATCTGCCATCCATGGCATCACTCCTAAAATGCTTGCAACAGCCAAGTCTGAGCCAGACAGAAGCCAGGAACCAGGAACTCCATCTGGATGTCTCACATGGGTGGCAGGGACTCAAATAATTGAGCATCATCTGCTGTCTCCCAGGGTATTCATGGGCACAAAACTGTATTCAAAGTAGAGTAGATGGGACTAGAACCAGGTTCTCCAATATGGGATGTGGAAGTCTCAAGTGGTTACTTAACTTCTGCATCAAACACCTGCCCCAACAAATGCAATTTTAAGGTCAAATACATTACCATTTATATTAGCACCCACAAAAATGAAATACACAAATATAAATTTAACAACACATATACAAAAGTTATATGCTTATCATCTAGTAAGGATACGATCTGCTTTCTAAGTCTTGAACATTCTAAAGATTCAAAATGGAAACCTAGCAGGTGGCAGACATTTGAATGCTAAGTTTCTATTATATGATTCAAAGGTAAGTTTTATGTCCCTTTCTAAAGTTCAGGCAACAGTACAATCTACCATTCAACAGTAAAATCTACTATCGCCATTTAGGTAACTGCTATGTGAAAAATCTGCCTTTCTTTTTGTTAGCAAAATAAAAGTTACAAGATACAATGAAATCAGACTTCAGTTGGATTAAAAGTGAAATCAGATTTAAAAAAAAAAAAGCCGAATTCAGAATTAGTTTAATCTTACTTCAGCCAAAATAACTGTGTGAGAGAGATATAACAAAAAATTAAGGGATGTATGCATAAAAATCAATTGGAAAGATAGTTGATTTCAGACAGAAATACTTTCTATGATTCCAGGAACTCGAATAATTCCTCTAAGATCTCAGGCTTGGAGAAAGAGAATGTGTAGATCCAAAAGGCTAACATTTATGTGAATCAGCGTGGGATTAAGTCCTTAAGCAGGCTGCTTAGATCACTATTATAACCACACTCGGTTATTACCTCAAAGTATATTGGTGAAAGTTCAATTGCAGAAAATGAAATAAATTGTTCTTACTTTAAACAGAGACAAATTTATTTCAAAGTATAATTTACAGACTCTCTGGGAGCATTGAAGAAACAGGGTCTAGATTAAACTTTCAGTAACAATTTCAAACCATATTGTAGAACTGAACCACCAAGGGGAATACTGCCCCTTCATGATTAAGAAGCCACCTGTTAAGTTTTTACTGCCACTGGTGTGGACCTGTTCCCAATACAAGTTAAGTAAATTATATTTTTGTAAAAAGGAAAATAAAACATTTATATTCTTTGAAAATGGTTCAAAGGGCAGACAGACCATGAAGAAGCATTTATTAAATAAAACCTAGTAAAACAAAGAACAAAAGTCTGTATCATTAGAATCAAAACTCCTCCCCAACCTCCTCCCTCCCAACTCAGTGCCAACAATATCCTGTTCTACTGGTTGGTATATTGTGGCATAGTTGGTTAAGCCACTGCCTGCGATGCAAGCATCCTGTATGGGCACCAATTTGAGTCCAGGCTGCTCATCTTCTGATCCAGTTCTCTATTAGTGCCTGGGCAAAACAGCTCCTGCAGCTCACGCAGGAGATTTGGATGAAGGTCGTGCCTCCTAGCTTTGGCCTGGCTGCGCCCTGACCATTACAGTCATTTGGGAGGTGAACCAGCTGAGGGAAGATTCTCTCTCTCTCTCTCTCTCTCCCCTCCCCGCCCCCGACCCTCCCTCCTTCCCTCTCTCTCTCCTTGTCTCTCTCTAACTCTGCCTTTCAAACAAACAAATACATATTTAAAAATATATCTTACTCTAGAGGAATACAGACAAGAACAGAGCTTTCCTTCCTTTTAGATCCAGTTGGAAAGCTGTTATCTTCCAGGAGGGACAGAACATCAGCAACTTTCATAATTCTCCCCAGTTACCTTTTGTGGAGAGGATGGTTTTGGTTATTACAGCTGTAAAGTAAGGATTTTCTTCTTCTACCCAGATCTTATCTGTAGAAAAGAAACTCTACCTTGAACAAAGTGCACTGAAAATACTGGTGCCTTAATTGCCATTGTTTGATTTGTTTATAAAGTGGAAGTTTGGCACCTGGGAAAGAAGGTTACAAGTACAAGAAACTAAAGCTTTTTCCCTCTGCTGAGTATTCATTTCCAAACACAGTATTATCACTCAGAGTAAAGCACACCACTATCCCTTTCCCTAGCTCTAGGTCATGACTTGTAGAATTTGCCCAGAAATGAAGCGAAATACACAGCAGACCCATAGAATGGCAGATGTCCTAAACAGCACTCTGGCCTCAGAATCAGCCCTTAAGGCATGCGGATCCAGCTGAAGAGCCCATGAGAGTATTTCAGACATGAAAAGCCAAGACACTCTGTCAAAAAAAAAAAAAAAAAAAAAAAAAAAAAACCCTAAATGAAAGATCTCCACGAGTGAGATCCCAGTGGAAAGAACGGGTCATCAAAGAAGGAGGTACCTTTCTCTGAAGGGAGGAGAGAACTTCCACTTTGACCATGGCCTTGTCTAAATACGATCAGAGTCGGTGAACTCAGGGGGCTTCCATAGCCTTGGCAACTCATGACAAGAGCCTAGGGTGATTACTGATGCCATAAACAAGAGTGTCAATTTGTTAAGTCAAAAACAGGAGTCACTGTGCACTTACTCCTCATGTAGGATCTCTGTCCTTAGTGTGCTGTACATTGAGATTTAATGCTATAACTAGTACTCAAACAGTATTTTTCACTTTATGTTTCTGTGTGGGAGCAAACTGTTGAAATCTTTACTTAATGTATGCTAAACTGATCTTCTGTATATAAAGAGAATCGAAAATGAATCTTGATGTGAATGGAAGGGGAGAGGGAGTGGGAAAGGGGAGGGTTGCAGGTGGGAGGGAAGTTATGGGGGGGGAAGCCATTGTAATCCATAAGCTGTACTTTGGAAATTTATATTCATTAAATAAAAGTTAAAAAAAAAAAAAGAATTTGCCCAGAAGTAAAGACGACTATAAAACCGAGAGCCCTAAAGTTCTTTGCAAGAGAACCAACTTCATTTGCAAGGGTGTGAGAAGTTCAAGCCTAAGAGAACTCTCAAAAACAAGGGGGAAGGGGATTGTGGTAAAAGGCAATTGACAGGAGACTGGTGCATTCATTAGTGATATAGGCTAAATTCTAGGCCAGATTGTTAATTAAAGAAAACCAGAGAAAGTTACAACGAAGAGCCTTCACAGGGTCAGAATCAATCTCAATATTGACTTCAAAAACAATCTTTTTAAGGAGTCTGAATTTAATTGGATCAGTCAGTGGAGCAATGAATGCTCCAGGGCTTCACTGAAAACAATAGAGAAATCAGCTAGCAATTAGTGGAACTTAACAGCTGGGTATCCTCAGAAAGGAAAAGTGTCTTACCAAGACCATTCTTATCCCAAAGTGACTGTGTACATATCTGAGCCTGCATTTCTAGTTCAACACTGAGGGGAGAAATAGACTTCACTAAAGCGATTCAGCCCATCATTAACTAAGCAAATATTAAAATAACAATAGTAATTCCTGGAAGTAGGTTGAGATCACTACCCCGAGTTTCCAAAGTACTCTATGCGTGATGTAGAGTTTTCTATAAACACGAGAACAAAACTGGAAAATCTCACCCAAATATTGGCGTGGGGGTGGGAGTGGGGGTGGGGGAACCAGGGATAGAAATTTCTTGTGAGAGTAATGAGATGGGACATTAAGCACACAATCATACAGATATTGGGAGCATCCGAAGGAGAAGAGAAAAGGCAGAAAAGGTATTTGAAGAAATAAGGCTAAAACTTCCATATTTTGATGGAAAATTTAAATCTACACATTCTGAAAACCCAACAGATTCTAACTGAGCTACATACAAAGATTACACAGAAACATCATAGTAAAAATTCATGCAGCCAAAGAAAAATTGTTGAAAGCAATGAGAGAAAAAATATTCTTCATTTACAAGGGAGTGCCAATAATATGAGAGCATTTCCAATAGTTCATGGAAGGGGAGGATATTTGACAGAGCATTTAAGACATTACTTAGTATGCCTGTGTCCCAAATTGCAGTACTCGGGTTTGAGTCTTAGCTCTGCTTTCAATTCCGGTTTCCTACTAATGTACAGACCGGGAGGCAGCAGATGATGGCCCTAGTACTCAACTCCTTGCCATCCTCATGGCAGACCTGGATTGAGTTCTGGGCTCCTGACTTTAGTCTGGCCCAACCCCAGCTATTTTCGGCTTTTGGGTAGTGAACCAGCAGGTGGGAAACTTATCTGTCTCTCTGCCCTTCAAATAAAAAACAAAAATAAATTATTTTTTTAAATTTATGAAAAATTGAATACATTTATTCTAATACAAAAATTTGAAATCCATGCATATGATGGGTTTTCAAAAAGTTTGTAAAAATACATATTATGAAAAAACTATGCTGTTTTTCATAATGAGTTTGCCTCCAGAAAACAGATGTCATAAAAACCACCATTAAAATCAAAGGCAAATTGGGAAAGGAAAAGACTCAAATCAACACCATCGTCATTGGACATGTAAATTTAGGAAAGCCCATAGTACTGGCTGTCTTTTCTACAAATGTGATGGCATCAAAAAAAGAAATATTGAGAAGTTTGAGGAAGTTGCTGAGGTGGAAAAGGGCTCCTTCAACTATGCCTGGGTCTAGGATAAAGTAAAAAACTGAATATGAGGGCGGGTGCTGTGGCATAGTGGGTAAAGCCACCGCCTCTGGTGCCAGCATCCCATATGAGCACCGGTTCGAATCCCGACTGCTGCTTTTCTGATCCAGCTCTCCACTATAGCCTGGGAAATCGGTAGAAAATGACCCAAGTGCTTGGACCCCTGCACCCATGTGGGAGACCCAGAAGAAGTTCCTGGCTCCTGGTTTCAGATCGGCTCAGCCCTGGCCATTGCGGCCATCTGGGGAGTAAACCAGCAGGTGGAAGATCTTCATCTTCTCTCCCTCTCTGCGTCTGCCTCTTTCAAATAAATAAATAAATCTTAAAAAAAAAAAAAGCTGAATGTGAGGGTAGTATCCCCACCATCTCGCCATGGAAATTTGAGCAAGCAAGCATATGTGACTATTACTGATGCCCCAGGTCATACAGACTTTATCAAAAACATGAGTACAAGCACATATCTCAGGCTGACTGTGCTGTCCTGATTGTCACTGCTGGTGTCAAGGAATTCGAGGCAGGAAATCTCCAGGAATGGACAAACCCACGAGCAAGCCCTTTTTGCTTACACACTGAGTGTAAACAAAATGGATTCCACCAAACCACCCTACAGCCAGAAGAGATATGAGGAAATCATTAAGAAAATCAGCACCTACATTAAGAGAACTGGCTACAACCCCAACACTGTAGCATTTCTGCCAATTTCTGGCTGGAATTGTGATCACATGCTGGAGCCAAGTGCTAATATGCCTTGGCACAAGGGATGGAAAGTCACCCACAAAGATGGCCATGCCAGAGGAACCACAGTGCTTGAAGCCCTGTATTGCATCCTCTCACCAGCTCAACTAATAGACAAGCCTTTGTGTCTCCCTTTACAGGATGTTCACACAATTGGTGGTGTTGCTACTCTTCCTGTGGGCTGGGTGGAGACTGGCCTTCTGAAACCTGACATCGTGGTAACCTTTGCTCCAGTAATATCACAAGTGAAGTCTGTTGAAATGTACCACGAAGCACTGAGTGAAGCTCTTCCTGGGGACAGCGTGGATTTCAAAGGCAAGAACATGTATGTCAAAGATTCGTGGTAGCACTGCTGGTGACAGCAAAAATGACTCATCAATAGACGCTGCTGGCTCCACTGCTCAGGTGATTAAGCTGAACCATCCAGTCGAAATCAGTGCTGGCCAGGCCCCAATAGGCAACTGTCACACAGATCACATTGCTTGCAAGTTTGGTGAACTGAAAAACTATTGATTGTCCTTTTGTTAGAAGCTGGCCTTAAATTCTTGTAATCTGTTGATGCAACCATAATTAGTGAGGTTCCTGGCAAGCCAATGCATGTTAAGAGCTTCTTTGATTCTCCTCCTCTGGGTCGTGTTGCTGTTTGCAATATGAGACAGTTGCTGTGAGTGTCATCAAAAGCAGTGGTTAAGAAAGCTGCTGGAGCTGGCAAGGTCACCAAGTCTGCCCAGAAAGCTAAATGAGGATTATCCAACACCTGCCACCCAAGTCTTACTCTGATAGAAGGAAGGTCTCAGAACTGCTGTCTCAGTTGCCCATTGAAGTTTTAATAGTAAAAGACCAGTTAATGATAACAATGCTGCATAAAATTTTCCGAAAGGAGAACGTTTTGTGGATCATTTTTTGTGCGTGTATCTATGTGTACATATAATATGGAAATTTTTGTTATCAGTTTCTAAAATCACTACTTTTTAATGGAAAAAAAACTTAAACTTAACCAAAAATCTACCACAGAATTGTGAAACGCAATAAAATAAACCTTAATGAGAAAAACAAAAGAGAAAAAGTTACACATGGATGTCAACCTTTTATTGTATCCAAGCAAGCTTCTGTTTAGTCTAAATGTTTGCTTATTTATTTTCATTTTTATATAAAGGAAAGAAAGAAACAGAGACAGAAAAAGATCTCTAATGCACTGGTTCACTACCCAAATATGCATGATAGCCAGGAGTGGGCCAGGCAAAACCCAGGAGCCCAGAACTGAACCCAGGTCTCCCATGTGGGTGGCAGGGAGTCATCACCTGCTGCCTCCTAGAGTATGCATTATCAGGAAGCTAGATTTGGTGATGGATCTAGATTTGAACCCAGGAACTCCAAAATAGGATGCAGGAATTTTAAATGGGATCTTAACTATTAGGCCAAATGCCTGTCCCATGAACTTTAAATATTTTTAAGATTTGAGAAGCAGAGAGACACAGAACGAGAGAAAGCTAGAGAGAAGGGAGGGAAGGAGGGAGGGAAGGGGAGAGAGAGAGAGAAGGAAATGTCATCTTCTCATATGCTGGTTTACTCCCCAAATGATTACAATAGCTGGGACTATGGCTGGGATGAAGCTAGAAGCCAGGAACTCGATCAAGGTCTCTGCATGTGTGGAAAGAACCTGTTTACTTGAACAGTCACCGTTGCCTCCCAGCATCTGCATTAGCAGGAACCTAGAATTAGGAACCAGAGGCCAAGGCAGGTATGAAATCCAAGCACTGTAATGTGGAACATGGGCATCTTAACTGCTAGTATATATGCCCATCTCTTCTTTTCTCATTAATAATAAATCACTATCAAAACAATGGAGAGGGACCCAGCACTGTGGCATAGAGGGTAAGGTCACCACCTGCTGTGCCTGCATCCCATTTGGGTGCCGGTTCAAGATACCCCAGCTGCTCCTCTTCCAATCCAGCTCTCTGCTATGGTCTGGGAAAGCAGTAGAAGATGGCCCAAGTCCTTGGGCCCCTGCACCCACATGGGAGACCCAGAGGAGGCTCCTGGCCCCTGGCTTCAGATCGGCACAGCTCCAACCATTGCAGTCAATTGGGAAGTGAAACAATGGATGGGACACCTCTCTCTCTGTCTTTCCTTCTCTCTCTGTGTAACTCTGACTTTCAAATACATAAACAAATCTTTAATAAAAAACAATGGAGACCATAATGCAGTGAAATCCATATTTAAGGTTCTCTTAGAGAAAAATTGCTAACTAAAAATGCTGTATCTAGCAGAAATAGCCTTCAGCAGTGATGAAATAGACAATCCTAGAGAAATAAGCAGTGACAGAATTCATTGCAAGCAAAACAGCTTTATGAAAAATACTAAAAGAAATTCCTCAGATATGTAATTTTATTTTGAGGGTGATAGCAAATAAGTATATAATATATTTGCTAATAATAGTACAGAGCAGGTAGGCTGTATTAGACTATATTATTGACACCATATGGTATTTAAAATCTACTGGAAAAAATGATAAGAGCAACAAATGACAAATGCTTTAAAAATCTTCAATGTAATAAAAATTACTTTCTCCAACCACAATGGAATGAAATTAGAAACCAATCACAGAAAGAAGTTTGGGGTATTATCAAATATTTGGAAATTAAATAACATACTTCCATATAACTGATGCCTCAAAAAATCACAAGGAAAGTTAGAAAATTCTTTAGATAAACAAGAATGAGACAAAAATTCTAAAATTTATGTGATGTAGCTAAAGCAGTGCAGAGTGAAATGAATAGCAGAAAATGTCTATGTTAAAAGTGAAGCAAGATCTCAAATCAATAATCTAACAACGCATTAGGAAAATGGAAAGAGAAGAGTCAACTAAACACAAATCACAGAGATGGAAAAAATAGTAATGATTAAACCGATAATTTATTAAAAGATGGCTAAAAAGCAAAAGAGAAAAGAAAAAACTTCAAAAATTGATTCTTTTGAAATTAAAAAAAAAATTGAAACAACTTTGAGAATTGAATGGACACATTTATTTCTGAGAATTTCCACTTGGTGATGCACACACAGAGATTTGAATAACACTGCAGAGTTTATGAAAATTTAACCAACATTGGAACTACAGTCCATAGAAGACAGGGTAAAACTTGTGACCTTTAGTTAACCAGGTCAATTGTCCTTCAAATTTGGCAAAGTGTCTTCCATAGGATTAAACAGAATATTGAATATCATGATATCAACATTTCTAGACTATTATCTGCTATTATGTGACAATGAAACACGATGAAATTATTAACTCATAGAAAAAATCAACAAACACTAACTTTGAGGTGACATAGGTTTTGAAATTTTCTTACAAACACTTTAAACTAGCTATTATGCAAATGCTTCATGAATAATTTCTAAATAAATAGAAAAATACAGTCTCAGCAAAGAATTATAACATATAAAGAAAAGTCAAATGGAAATTTTAGAGCTACAAAAATCTGATTGAACAATAGAATCAAAAACCCCTTTATTGAATGTACTCAATAGCACAATGATGACGGCCAATAAAGATACAATAAATGTGAAAATGAACCAATAGAAATTTTCCAATCTGAACCAAAAAAAAAAAGAGAAAAAAAATGAGTGCAAAAATTGAACAGGGACATGTAGAATAATAACAAAAAGCCTCACATCTTGAATCAAATTTCCAAATGGAGAGGCAAAATTCACACACACACACAAAGGAAGATATGGCCAAAAATCTCCCCATGTTCGGTAAAAGGCATGAACTTACAAATGCATAGGTTCATGGAACACCAACAGGAAAATGCAGATATTATACCAATTTTTAAATGTTATAAAGCTATTTAAATATTGTTTGAAACATTTACTTAAAAAATAAAACACAAGAAAAGCCTAAAATAACTCTCTTTTGAAAATTTCAATGCCTCAGGGAAGGGCATTTGGCACAGCCATTAAGATGCTGCTTGGAACACCTGCATTGCATATCAAAGTGTCTGGTTTTAGTCAAGTTCTACTCCCAATTTAACTTTCCTGATAATGTACAGCAGATGATGGCTCCAGTACGTGGGTCCTTGCCACCAATATGGGAGATATGGATTGAGTTCTAAACCCCTGCCTTTGGCCTAACCCAGCCCAGGCTGTTGCTGCATTTGTGGAGTCCTCCAGTAGCTAGAAGACCACTCTGTTTTTCTGTCCCTTTCTATCTCTGTCTCTCTTCGTCTCCCTCTGTCTCTCTGTCTCTCTCCCTCTGTCTCTCTCTCTCTCTCTCTCTCTCTCTGTGTGTGTGTGTGTGTGTGAGTGTGTGTGTGTCTTCAAATCTCTGGCTTCAGATAAAGTGATAAAAACACAAGAAACTCTGATGCCTTTTTATAATTTTGACAAGTCTGAAGATTCTTTTTATGTATTTTCTTATTACTTTAAGTATACTTATTTATGGGGCAGACTGTGATGACTTGATATATGCATTCAATATGTGTTGATAAAATCAGGTTAGTTAGCAATTCCATTCTCAAACATTTAAAAAAATCTTTTTTGATTAACACTTAAGAATTCTGCATATGTATAGGGTATCATATGATACTGCAATAAATGTATATTATGTGAACTGATCAAATCAGTGTTCTCAGTGTTTCTCTCATTTTTTTTAAGTATTTTTTGACAGAGTTAGTGAGAGAGAGAGAGACAGAGAGAAAGGTCTTTCTTTTTCCATTGGTTCACCCCCCAATGGCTGCTGCGGCCAGCGCACTGAGCTGATCCGAAGCCGGGAGCCAGGTGCTTCTCCTGGTTTCCCATGCAGGTGCAGGCGCCCAAGCACTTGGGCCATCCTCCACTGCACTCCCGGGCCACAGCAGAGAGCTGGACTAGAAGAGGAATGACTGGGACTAGTACACGGCGCCCCAACTGGGACTAGAACCCGGGGTGCCAGCGCCACAGGCAGAGGATTAGCCAAGTGAGCCACGGTGCCGGCCTCCCTCATTTTTTATTACTTTATATTTGGAGACTTGGAGCTCCTCTTTTTTATATGCTCATAAAATATATAAGAGGTTATTGTGAACTATAGTCACCCTTGGAGCTGTGAACACTAGAATATATTGTTTTTATTTCTCTTTTTCTGCCTATAATCCACACTCTTTGCAACCTTCCCCAAACTTTCTAAATGTCTATCACTCATTTTCTACATTCAGATAGACTTGTAGTAAGCATATACATATGAGAGAGGATATTTAGATTTTGTCTGACTCTCACTTAGGGTGATGTCCTCCTTTCCCACCCATCCACTTTGCTGCAAATGATAAGAAGCTATTTATATGGTTGAATAATATTCCATTGTGTATACACATATTTTCTTTATCCATTCATCTGTTGATGGGATATTGTGATTATTGAAGCAGTGAATGTGAGAGTGGATGAATCTCACGTGCTGATTTCAATTTCTCTGGATATATGTTCTTAGAAGTAGGATAGCTATATCATATGGTAGTTCTGTTTTTAGTTTTTTTGCAGAACCTTCATACTTTTTCCATGATGACTACATTAATTTAGATTCCAATTAACAGGATATAAGAGTTTCCTTTTGAGGCTGGCATTGTTGCATACTAGATAAATCTGCTGCCTGTGACACCTGCATCCCATATGGACAACTGTTTGAGTCCCAGCTGCCCCACTTTCTATCCAGTTCCCTGCTAAGGTGCCTAAGAGAGCTGTGGAAGATGGTCAAAGTACTTGGGCCCCTGCCACCCATGTAGGGGGTACAAAGAAGCTCCTGGTTTCAACCTGACCCATCCCTGACTGTGGAAGCCATTTAGGGAGTGAATCAGTGGATGGAAGACCTCTCTCTCTCACTCTGCCTTTCAAAAAAATACATAAATCTTTTTTTTTATAAAAAGAGTTTCCTTTTATTCACATCCTTTTGAGAATTTCTTATTTTTTGTCCTTTTGATAATAGCTATTCTAACTTGGGTGAGATCATATCACATTATAGTTTTGATTTGCATCTTCCTGACAGCTAATAATGTTGAGCATTTTTCATAAATTTTTGGCCTCTTGAATATTTTTCTCTTGAGAAGGGTCTATTCATATTATTTATCCATTTTAAAATTGGATTATTTGTTTTGTTATCAAGTTGAACTCCTTATATATTCAGATATTAACCCTTTGCCAGGTGAATAGTATGCAAAAATTTTCTCCATTCTGTCAGCTATTATTCACTCTGTTACTTGTATCCTTTGTTGTAAAAAGCATCTGAGTTTTATATAATTTAATTTGTCTGGTTTGGCTTTTGTTTCCTGTTCTTTGAGAGTCATGTCCAAGAAATCATTGCTTATATTGATATATTGCAGTCTTTCCCTTAAGTGTCATTCTAGTAATTTTAGTTTCAGGTTTTATATTTAGATCATTCATCCATTTTTGTATAGGGTGAGAGTTGACTTTTTAAGGATTGATTGATTGATTTGAAAGGTAGAATTAAGAGAGAGAGAGAGAGAGAATTCTTCTTTCTTTTTTTTAAAGATTTGAAAGCAAGATTTATTAGTCAGAGACCTCCAGCCAGAGGGGCATGAATGGGGGCTCCAAAAGAAGTAAAACCCAAAGAGACCAATGGTAGCAGGGTTTTTAAGCACAATCTTGGGGAAAAAACTGTCAATCAATATAAGGTAGGGACAAACTCAACAAAATACCTGATTTACAACCCTTTATCCTGTATGGCTTGGTCATGATAAAACCAAAAAGCCGTCCATAAGATCGAATAGGTAACCTGTTTTCCCAATAAACTGTGAAGCTTAGGCGGAGGAAATCACCACTCCCTTGCTCTTCTTGTGGTAAATTTGGAGATTCCTAAGGAAGGAGGGCAGACATTTTGATCTTGCTAAAGATAACGCTTTGGGGAAGCAAGCATTCTACACCCCAAATTCCACTGGGACCACCCTGACTGCCTATTAACTCATCTGACTCCTCACATTCCCCCTCAAGAAGAATGGACCCTAACATCTGTTAGGGGTCTGGACAATGATGGCCTTGGCTGCTTCATGCTGAAAGGAGCACCACTGGGAGAGGCAGTCAAGACAGGGTTCCAGCAGGAACCAGCTTCTCAGTGGGTGGTGGTTTCCTGAGGGGGACAGCAGTGCCAGCTTGCAGAAACTGCTTCCATCTGAGGTTTCATGTGCATGGCCACCTAGAAATCACTTTTTCAAGTCTGGAGAAAATGAATCTAACAAGCAGTTTAAAGTCACAGGATCTAAAACAAAGCAGAGTCATTATTAGAAGACCTAAGAAATGAGCTGTCAAAAACACAAGCATATTTTCCCATTTAGAGGCAACTGGAAACTGACAGAAGGGGCCTGATAAAAATCAAGTGGTATTTAAGGTCTTGCCAGGTATTTGATGTCCAGACCTATCTATGTCTTCACATGGGGTACATCATAAGGGAGGTGTGAACCTTGTTAGGAAAGGTACTCTGATGACTTCGATAACCTAGCTTGCCTGGGAGGAGAGCTGGCTTGAATAAAAGGTAGGTGGCATCTCTGAAAAGAAAACATTTTAGTTAATTTACAGTTCTGCCTGCAATGTTGCTGACCCTACTTGGCCATCCCCTTGATAGCAGTGGTTACTTTGGAAGCTGGGCCGAGTGAAGGGCTAGCTTTTCAGCTTAGAGCCAACAAAACCTGTGGCTCTGACCTGGGAATCCTTTGATTCAAGGACATTTCCATTTTAGTGATCCAACTCTTGGCTGGAAAAGCTGTCAGAACCCTTCAAAAGCTGACTTCTGCTGAAGCCCTGGCTTACCACATCGAAAACCAATGCAATGCACTGAGCTGTTGCGTCTCCATGATGGAAGATTACTGTGTAAAGAAGCCACTAATTGGCCTGCTACCTATCTTTGCATTGCCTCTGCAGCCTACCTGCATCTTCCTCCTGGTTTCTGTTAAAGCAGACCACAGGAAACTTTACTATGATGCAAGTCAAGGAGTGCTCAGTCCCATCGCTAATCTTTGGTGCCCTAAACTAGAAATGTATAGTCACAGGCATATTCTGATAGTGGTTTTTCTGTGAGGTGGACAATGCCCATTAAGAAAGCTATGTCCTTGCTTTAAAACATGCTCTCCCTTTGTTTGGCTTGAAAAAGGAGGTTTTGCCTATTTACTGTGCTCATAGAAAAGTAAATCTAGCTGTGAAATCATAATTGAAGCCCTCATTTTTACTGTGCTATTCTTACAGAAAAGTGTTAGCCATCCCTTTTATAAGATCTAAAGATCAAATTGTACATCCTGAAGATGTATAGTATAGAATGAGTTTCCCATATTGAAGACAATAGAGAAATGAGGGAACAAGTCAGCCTTCCCAGATCACTTAATGTCAATAACTTAATATCAAATGAAAACTTAGCAAGCAATTTTAACTGTTAAATAACAACTTAGGAAAACATTTACCAGAAGGCCCAATGCCTTCTATAAATTTCAATGCAAGAGTACATGTATTTGGAAACAGTACTTAAATATCTAACACAAGTGTGACTTGTTTGACCAGCAAACCCAACTAGAATCATGTCAACAAATTTAAAACATCTGGTACAGAGAATTAGGTCACTTGAACCAAAAAGTATCTTTGATTAATTTAGCTTTGGGCAGTGAAGGGATGGATGGAAAATCAATCCCTCTCTCTCTCTCTCTCTCTCTCACTTCATAACTCTACCTTTCAAATAAATAAATCTTGTGAATGGTCAGCATAAAATGTTTCATGCAGATCTACTGTGGGGAGTACAGTTGACCAATAGCCAGAGCTATTGCTTCTCCAGATTTTTTTTTTTAAGGAAATGGGAAATATCTTTAATAGGTTCATGGAAAACGTATGTCATGAAAAGTTATTCATGGTTTTTAAAAAATTTTGCTACAAGATAAATTCATGTTTAAATTTCACCTTATATGATCTTTTAAAAGTATGCTTGTAGGTGCTTACCCAGATTTGAGTATTACAAATGTATATATGTATCAAAACATCATGTTGTACACCAAAAATATGTATACTTTTTGGTAGTTTCTTTCTGTTCCTAGTTTGTTGAGTTTTTTATTTATTTATTGAATTTAAGGTATACAAATTTCATGCATTTCATATATACAGATTACAGAACATAGTGATACTTCCCATAGTCCCTGCTTCTTCTAGAATGCCCCCGATGCATAACCGAGCACAGGCATTACTGTCACACAAGGAGGTGCTATTCTACAGCCTGACCAATGTTTTCTCTTAGTTGCACTGTGGTCTGGAGGTTTTCAGACACAATGTACCTCCTCTTCCTTTGTTTTTTCACAGGTATCAGACCAACATCATTATATGAAGATATTCTCTGTTTCTTCATTTTATCCTCTTGCATAAGCACTACATTGAATATATCATATGTCATCTTGACATATGTTTCTCAGAAGAACTAAATAACACAATTAGGTTCTTAATTTTTGCAAGAAAATACCAATTCTATTTCTAAGTTGATCAACTGGGAAATAATGTTTTCATAATTAACAGATAAATAAGAATAGTTATAAATCAGCTACTCATGAGTGAGCATAACCTTAAATTTAGTGTTGCTATCTACTTAATAAATATCAGTTAAATGAAGCAATATTTACAAGATTGCTTGAAGAATGTTTAATCAATCTTCCATGTCATGGGTTAGCAAACTTGTGGCATAGGCCAAATTTGGCTCATGACCTATTTTTGTATGGTTTGGAAGCTAAGAAAAGTTTGTACAATTTTCAAGGGATATAAAAGAAATAAAAACAAAATAAAGCAGAAAACACAAAACAAAAAAGCAAAGGAAAATACAGAACTGTGACCACATGACTTTCAATGCTTAAAATATTTGCTGGTCCATTACAGAAAGTTTTCTAATCCCTAATTGATATGCTTTTAGATATATTCCTGAATTTAAGCCATATTAGAAAACAGTGCTCCATATGTGCTGCTAGAAAGCTTAAGACACATTTTCAGCCCTTTTCTAGAAGATATACTAACTAATTTTAGCCTGCATCTTGTAAACCAATCTCACTCCTGGATTTACCTTCTTTTTCTTATAAACATCTCAGCTATATCCCAATTTCAAGTTTTATTTCATCTCACTATATTTATTTGTAATATGATACATTTTTTAAAAAAAACTAGCTTGGATCTCTTACTCTCCACCCTGAAAGGGTGTAGATTAGTAGTGTTGTGAAATTTCTTGATCTGTGAAAAAGTTTGAGTTTGCTCACGTTACTTGACTCTTTTCATGACTAGAGAATCTATTATAGGACACAGCACTCATATACCTGCACAAAATGGAAGTCCAGCATAGAAAAATTAAGTGAGACCTGAAATTTGAGCCTCCTCATAACCACCCCAAATTGTTGTGGTGAATCAAATCCTGAAGATTTAACCATTACTTCTTTTCATACAAGTCATCATATAGGATAGGAGTTCTTAAATTGGTTCGAATGGGTGCATGTGAGTACAATAACGGATGTTGAATCTGTAACTATTTTGATTTTATACAGAAATTTATTGTTACATCTTTTTGAATACTTTTCTCGGAAAAGTAATTATAGCTATATCACATTCCCAACAGGTCTGAAACTCAAAATTTTATTCAGAAGTCAGATTAGAATAGAGCCAACAGTCAAACCCCAAATATCTCTCAAGCAGGAATCCAGACTATTCTTTTTTTTAAAGACTTATTCATTTGAAAGGCAGAGTTACAGAGAGGCAGAGGCAGAGAGAGAGAGAGAGAGAGAGAGAGGGAGAGAGAGAGGGAGAGAGAGAGAGAGAGAGGTCTTCCATCCGCTGGTTCACTCCCCAGATGGCTGCAATGCTTGGAGCTGAGCCGATCCAAAGCCAGGATCCAGGAGCTTCCTCCAAGTCTCCCATGCGGGTTCAGGGACCCAAGTACTTGGGCCATCCTCCACTGCATTCCCAGGCCATAGCAGAGAGCTGGATTGGAAGTGGAGCAGCAGGGACATGAACCAGCGCACATATGGGATGTTGGTGCTGCAGGTGGTGGTTTCACCTGCTATGCCATAGTGCTGGCTTCTCCAGACTGTTTTTGAGGTTCATAGCCCAAACTGGTTTGAGAGACCTGACTAGGTCAAAAACCTTTATTTTATACATGAAGAAAGATGATAGAGATTCAAACTGCAAGAAATCTTTAGATTTCTGAAAATCGTCATGACAGTGTGAAATAACACATGGTTATGTTGTATTATTTTTTTCTCCAGGGCGAATTCTTCTATTTGTTACATACACAAACTTTCTGTTGTAATGGTGGGATCTGGGAAATGTTTTGTATGTTTTGTTCATAAAATCATCCTCATGATATTGATCTTCTTAGTTTGTTGGCTCGGGGGTTTCCCTATCAGTAGGTAATTTCATCCTCAACCACCCACAGTTGAAGCACATAGAGATATTGATTCCTCACAGATTAATTCTTTAGGCTCATACTCCTAAACAAGAAATTCACTTTCAATCCATTATTTTAGGACTAGGAGACAAAGTCTTCTTAATCCATATTTAGTGTCATACATGTGACAACCCTATCCAGATTTCTAGATTTATATAGGAAATTGCTTTAGGAGCCCAACACAAAGAGATTGTAGGCTCAGTTTCCAATCCCATGAGTGTGTATAATCCCTCTCCCTTAAACCCTGTATCTCAATTGAGTATGGAAGTGCCTTTCCCTCCACAGTTTAATGGAGTTTGGAAATATTTGGGGGTCAGGATAAGATCTAGATTTGGGGGAATATGAAGTTTTGTATAATCTTGGAATACTTTTGAAGAATAATACAAAGTTACAAATACAAAATTAGGCACAGGGCTTTGAAAAATGTCTATTTACTGTCTATTTACTGCAGACATTTGAGCATCATTAGCTTCATGGTAAATTTTGGTCTGGTGGAGGCATTATTACTTGTCATGATGACTGGTGGGTGTTATTGACATTTAGTGGGAAGGGGTCCAGGAATGTCAAACATCCTGCAATGCAAAAGATAGTTACTCACAAAAATAATTGTCTTGTACAACATGTCAATTACCTCAGTGGATCACATAGCTTTACCTTCCTCTAATTACTTTGGCTGTGAGTTTCTGATTAGGCTGTGGTACCTGGGGATTTTTTATTATTATTATTATTCCTTTCAAGCTTACCCATTGATTTTCTTAAACTTTAAAAAAGATTTTTTTAAACCCTGAGCTTTTATGGGTTTGGACATATTCTCCATAATTCACCATCTTGAGCAGAAACATATTTTATCTCTGTGTCAATAATGACAAATATCTCCAAAACAAAAAAAAAAATGTTGAAATTCTGAAATGAAATATAACCTGATTACGTTGTCTTTGGTACTGAGACTTTCAACTTAATACTTTTTGCTTTTATGGTATTAATCAAACTATGAATTTTTAGCTGACACAGAGAGATAAGTCACTTAGAGTCATAATAGTACTTTAAAAATGGAGGTTTAGGGGTCTGCATTGTGGCATAGCCAGGTTAAGCCGCTGTCCCCATTGCCTGCATCCCATATAGGCACTGGTTTGTGTTCCAGATGGTCCACTTCCAAGCCATTTCTCTGCTAATTGCTTGGGAAAAGCCCTGAAAGATGGCCCAAGTGTTTGGGCCCCTGCTATACCCACATAAGAGACCTGAAAGAACTCCTGGCTCCTGGCTTCAGCCTGGCCAGCCCTAGCCATTGTGTCCATCTGGAGAGTGAACCAACAGATGGAAGACCTCTCTCTCTCTCTTTCTGTCTATGTAATTCTGTTTTTCAAATAAAGAAATAAATCTTAAATGAAAGGAATTTGAAATAATATAATAATGATAGAAATACATTGATATACTGCTTACTATGTGTCATACATTAAGTGATTTACATACATTAAATCATTTTTTCATATTGGGAATCACTTGAAGCAGATCTACTTTACATTTTGTAAATAAAACTATGGTGGTACAGAGAAAGTAAATAATTTTTCTAAATTCACATTGCTAGTAGTAATACAGCTGATTATTAAACCCAGGTATCTAGGTTCCAGTGTCATATCTCTCTCTCTGTCTCTCCTATCTCTCTCTCTCTCTCTCACACACACACACACACACACACAAACAAGATGTTTTTAGCTTAAATAACAGAAAATTCAATTGATATGGATTATATAGATTAAACTAATATTCCAACAAAATATTATAGAAACATTAAAGTAGGGAGGGACCACAAAACGCATGTATTCCAACTTCTCATTTTAGAGATGGTAAAAGTGAAAATCAAGCAGATTAGGTAACTGGGCCATAATCCCAAAAGTCACACTCCAGTTGTCTGACTTTGAACCAAACATTCTTTCATTATTCTGTTGAGAAATTGTTCCCTCTCAAGGCAGTTCTAGCACACTATTGACAACTGGAGTAATAGGACCTACCCTTGATACCCTATTAAGATGAAGAGTAATTGGTGAGAGGTTTCTCCTTTTCCACACAGCACTATCTCCTTTTCCCTGTAAAATGTGGATTCTGGGTTCTGCCCCAAAATGGAAGTAAAAGACTAATAGTGTAATTGCATTTAAAGGGGATAAATAGGAACAAACTTGGGAATAATCCAAATATACATCAAAAGAGTAATGATCAAATTACAGTACATCCATCCATCCATGCACTGGAATATTATACAGCCACTAAAATGAATGAGGTAAACTCACAATAAACACCATAATTTTTTTTTTTTTTTGACAGGCAGAGTGGACAGTGAGAGAGAGAGACAGAGAGAAAGGTCTTCCTTTGCCGTTGGTTCACCCTCCAATGGCCACTGCGGCCGGCGCGCTGCGGCCGGCGCACCGCGCTGATCCGATGGCAGGAGCCAGGAGCCAGGTGCTTTTCCTGGTCTCCCATGGGGTGCAGGGCCCAAGCACCTGGGCCATCCTCCACTGCACTCCCTGGCCACAGCAGAGGGCTGGCCTGGAAGAGGGGCAACCGGGACAGAATCCGGCGCCCCGACCGGGACTAGAACCCGGTGTGCCGGCGCCGTTAGGCGGAGGATTAGCCTAGTGAGCCGCGGCGCCGGCCTAATAAACACCATAATTTTAAAAAAGATTTATTTATTTATTTGAAATAGTTATAGAGAGAAAGGTAGAGGCAGAGAGACAAACACACACACACACACAGAGAGAGAGAGAGAGAGAGAGAGAAGAGAGAGAATATTCCAACTGCTGGTTCACTCCCCAGATGGCCACAATAGCCAGGAAAGGGTCAGGCTGAAGCCAGGACCAGGAGCATCTTACTGGTCTCCCACATGGGTGGTAGGGACCCAAACACTTGGGCCATGTTCCACTACTTTTCCCAGGCCATTAGCAAGGAGGTGGATTTGAAGTGGAGCAGCCAGAACACAAACCAGTGCCCATATGGGATGCCAGCATTGCCAGTAGTGGCTTTATCCACTATGCAACAACACTGCTTCCAATAGCATAGTTTTATATGAATTAAAACAAATATACAAGTATCCATATATAAACACACCAGAGTCCATCTCCTTAACCAGTATATTGTACTGCATTTCATTTTTACTCATTTAACAGTAAGTAGCTAATGTAAAGATCACCATCTTGGGAATTTGCATCAGAAACAGAATACTCAAGATAGTGCTGTTTTGCAAGGTCATGATAAAGTAATTGTACATAACAATTGACCCAATCCAATAATATTGCATCACAGCACATTATTTTTTCTCAGGCACAAAGTAGTAGAGCATGTAACTACAGATACACGGATTTGAGAGACTTGTGATCTATTGGTACTGAGACTAACAGGGAAGGAAACCCATATAAGAAAGGCCCTGGCAACTCCTTGATTGCAGAGAAATCAGAAAGCAATCATTAGGAAAAACCAGAGGAATATATCATTTATATTGTTATGGTGGTCTTGCTGTGAATATGAAAAAAAAAACAATAGGTTATATAAGAGAGAAATTTATAAAGTATATGGTATGTGTACTTGGTATTCCATTCAAGTTTTTGATACAAAAATTGGGTTGAAATAGATGCTGGAGAGGATGTGGGGAAAAAGGGACACTAACCCACTGTTGGTGGGAATGCAAACTGGTCAAGCCACTATGGAAGTCAGTCTGGAGATTCCTCAGAAACCTGAATATAACCCTACCATTCATCTCAGCCATCCCACTCCTTGGAATTTACCCAAAGGAAATTAAATTGGCAAATAAAAAAGCTGTCTGCACCTTAATGTTTATTGCAGCTCAATTCACAGTAACTAAGACCTGGATTCAGCCTAAATGCCCATCAACAGTAGACTGGATAAAGAAATTATGAGATATGCACTCTATAGAATACTACTACACAGCAGTACAAAAAATAAAATCCAGTCATTTGCAACAAAATTGTGGAAGCTGGAAAACATCATACTGAAAGAATTATGCCAGTCACAAAGGGACAAATATCATATGTTCTCCCTGATCGGCGACAAATAACTGAGCACCAAAGGGGAAACTTGTTGAAGTGAAATGGACACTATGAGAAACAGTGACTTGATCAGCTCTTGTCCTGACTGTTGATATACAATATAATACTTTATCCACTTCAGTATTTTTTTGTTCTAGTACTATTGGTTGAACTCTGTAATTAACACACAATTATTCTTAGGTGTTTAAATTTTAACTGAAAAGTGATCCCTGTTAGGAATCTGGAAAACATTATGCTGAGTGAAATAAGCCAGTCCCAAAGGGACAAATATATGTTCTCCCTGATTAGTGACAACTAACCGAGCACCAAAAAGGAAACCTGTTAAAGTGAAAAGAACACTATGAGAAACTGTGACTTGATCAGCCCTCACCCTGACTGTTGATGAACAACTTATTACGTTATCCCTCTTAGTATTTTGTTTGTTCTACTTAATACTTTTGGTTGAATTCTGTAATCAATACACAGTTATTCTTAAGTGTTGAAACTTAACTGAAAAGTGATTGCTGTTAAATATAAGAGTGGGAATAAGAGGGGGAAGCGATGTACAATTTGGGACATGCTTAAGCTGACTTGCCCCAAACAGTAGAGTTAGAGACATACCAGGGGGATTCAAATTCAATCCCATCAAGGTGGCATGTATCAATGCCATCTCACTAGTCCAAGTGAACAATTTGTGTTCACAATTGATCATAACGATAGAACTAAGAGTCAAAGGGATCACATAAACAAGACTAGTGTCTGCAAATACTAGATGATAGAATCAAAAAGAGAGAGAACGATCCAACATGGGAAGTGAGATACACAGCAGACTCATAGAATGGCGGATGTCCTAAATAGCACTCTGGCCTCAGAATCAGCCCTTAAGGCGTGCGGATCCGGCTGAAAAGCCCATGAGAGTATTTCAGGCATGGAAAGCTAAGACATTCTGGAAAAAAAAAAATGACCTCAATGAAAGATCTCTGTGAGTGAGATCCCAGTGGAAATAACAGGTCGTCAAAGAAGGAGGTACCTTTCTTTGAAGGGAGGAGAGAACTTCCACGTTGACTACGACTTTGTCTAAATATGATCAGAGTCAGTGAACTCAAAAGGCTTCCATAGCCTTGGCGACTCATGACAAGAGCCTAGGGTGATTACTGAGGCCATAAACAAGAGTGTCAATTTGTTAAGTCAACAACAGAAGTCACTGTGCACTTACTCCTCATGTAGGATCTCTGTCCTTAATGTGCTGTACATTGTGATTTAATGCTATAACTAGTACTCAAACAGTATTTTTCACTATGTGTTTCTATGTGGCTGCAAACTGTTGAAATCTTTACTTAATGTATGCTAGACTGATCTTCTGTATATAAAGAGAATTGAAAATGAATCTTGATGTGAATGGAAGGGGAGAGGGAGCGGGAAAGAGGAGGGTTGCGGGTGGGAGGGAAGTCATTGCGGGGGGGGGAGCCATTGTAATCCATAAGCTGTACTTTGGAAATTTATGTTCATTAAATAACAGTTTAAAAAACACAAAAATTGGGTTGAAATTTACATTTGGACCCAAATGCCAAGAATCATTTAGAAATAATTATAATCATATTCAATAAGGTTAATGAAGTAGATCTTATTTCATTCCCAATTTTATCAGCCTTAGAATATGCAGTTATTTTTGGAATGTACATTTCCCTCTGCTTTTAAAGTATCTTTGTACTAAGCATTCTATAAAAATTTAAAAAAAGGCACATATTTCTCAAAGGGTTCACCATTCTATGAATCCTAAGATATAAACATGATTATGACATGGTTCTCTGAATGGTTTTCTGCGAGATGTTTTAAAGTGCACATAAGAAAGAATGTATTTTATAATGTCATTGATCTTCAACTACTCAAGGGTACTAAATATAAGCATCGAAACACCAATTGCCAAGTCATCCCAACCAAAGCACTTCTCAGTATAACACCACGAAAAACAACCTCATTAGATCTTTCTTCCACCTCCTGAAAAATCTTTACAATGACTAGAACCGTACCACTTTTCAGGGATTTGAACAAAATAAGTCTTTAATGACAACATCAAATGCAAAATCCCACTGGGGCTGGAGAAATTATTGCCTAAGATTAACTCTGTAGTCAAGTTCAGTTAGTTAGTTATAGAGTCTGAACACAACATTTTAAGTAATACCTGGTGAATTTCAAAATGATCCTTTCACTAGAAAACAACTCAAAAGGAAAAGAAATTGTGAGATCCCTTGAGAATAGCAATGTAGCATGCACTTATTGCTCCTGGGCAGATATAATGTGTTTGTTGATACTGATCAAAGACTGAATTACACTTTTACTAGTCATTAAATATGGTTCATGAGATATTGAAAGCTGTCAATCAGAGAAGTATTTTGCTATCACTTCCTAATCACCAGGCATTGTGTATATATATATATATATACACACACATATATATATATATCCAGTCAGAATACTCCAGCTATTGTAAACTAATAAAGACTGCCACTAATAAAACATTTTAGTTGGAAAATTCTTCTGCTTGTTAAAAAAAAACATCAAATAGTATAATAAAGACCATCCATAAAGGACCTCGGTCTCACACAACTTATTCTTTAATTTCAAAACACTGACCTCCAGGAGTGTTCTTATTTCTTTGTCCCATTATTCCCTAACTCTTGCCTTTATCCCCTCTGTTGCTTCAGTATGGTCCTGGCCTTTGGTCTGATGCCTCAGGTGCCTACACTCACATGATTTATCTGAAAAAATGTATATTATTATGTGTTGAGTATTTTAATTAATATTCTTCTGGAGGAGCCAGTATTGTGGCATAGTGTGTTAATGCCCTGGCTTGAAGTACCAGCATTGCATTTGAGCTCTGATTCGAGACCCGGCTGCTCCACTTCTGATCCAGCTCTCTGCTATGGCCTAAGAAAACAGTGGAAGATGGCCCAAGTCCTTGGGCCCCAGCACCCATGTGGGAGACCCAGAGGAAGCTCCTGGCTCCTGACTTCAGATCGGCACAGCTCCGGCCGTTGCGGCCACCTGGGGAGTGAACCAGCGGCTGGAAGACATCTCTCTCTCTGCCTCTCCTCTCTGTGTAACTCTGACTTTCAAATAAATAAATCTTAAAAAAATATTCTTTTGTGAAACATGCATTTTAAAAGTGATCCTCTGTAAACAATAAAAGTCCTTGTGAACTTGCAAAATTTGTGTCAAACTCTGGACTAATCAGAGCAGGTTTTAGCCCCACCTACTAGGAGGATTCTTAGAAATCTAGAAAATACTTAAAAGAAAGCTTGAAATAAAGAAAAGTCTAGACCTATTACCTGGTTTTCCTACCAACTACTTATGTTCACTTGGGTAATTAACCTAACCTCTTTGAGTTTTCTATATGTAAAGTGTTAATAATAAGAGTGTTTAGCTATCAAATTGTAAGCCCTCATTTCTATGCACAAGAGTATTTATTTAGCTATCTGGGTACTTATTTCCTGTTACTGTTTCTGACACGTTCCGAGTCTTCAATCTTCTTAGTTTCCTTTTTCACATTGTTGAAAATATTCAGGGAAAGTTGAATGACTGTTAAGATTGTAAGTAAACCTAAGTCCATAGAGAGCTTGGACGTCTCAGATCAATCAGTGAGGCTACCACAAGAGCTACTCAGAAGGCTTGATTACTACTTAATTAACGGACTGGCTATAGCTTGCAAGCCATTGTGAAGCAGTCACCTCTTTAGGACAATTAATTATCTCTGTGGCTGAAGTACTAGCCCTGTTAGGTATTACCCTTCAGCACTCCTTCTATTTTCATGGTAATGAGTCTTGGCTTCCTGACCATTGACTAACCCCTAATTTGTCTGCCCTGATCCCCAGGTCTGACTTGTCCCATTACGCTATTTTCTCTACTAGGCCTCTTTGTTTTGGTATGAGTGCCTGCTACTCTATCCCTGTTTCGCTTTGAAAATTTGGCCTTTATCTGCTACATCCAGCTTAGTTTATTCTGCCCTCATCCCAATTGCCTTTGGCAACCTGGATTAATATTGGATTTCTGGATTTCTGAAATATTACTCTCAGTATTGCCTTGTTCATCCTAGACTCTGCTTCAAATCAGTTAGTTATCTTTTGTCAGGTATTTTCTACAAAGATTCCTTGTTAGGGTACAAGTTTTGACAGAATGATCCTAGATCTGTTCAGTGCACTTTTAATCTATATATACAACAATTACTGTGCATTGTATAAGATAAATGTGTAAGAGAGACAAATTGGAGGTAGAAAAACTTTCTTACACCTCTCGTACCATCTTACATAAACAGCAACTTTCATTTCTTATAAATAGGCATGCTTCTCCTGAACACAAATAAAATCCATTGGCCAAGGTAGTGATTTTCAAATATTTAAATGGAAAAAACCTTTATTCAAATAAAAAGCTAAATGAAAAGTTTCTGTAACAGCTCTGTCCAATGTGGTACACAAAAGCCATGAGTTTATTTAAATATTAAATAATTCAAAATTCAGTAATACTAGCTGTGTTTTAGTTGCTCAACAACTTGTGGTTGGTGGGTATTCTATTGGCACAGATATAAAACAGTCTTATCATTGTGTTGTAGATTTCTCTTTCTGCCAATTTTTTAGAAATGTTACAGCTCATTTCCCCCCACAAAATGTTGAGGAGTCTATGGTTCTTGATTACTTGAATTTGTGCCTTGTGACCACAAAGAATGAGAAGCATGGACAAGGAAGGGCAAGCAGAAAAGTAAAGTTTATTAAAATAAGAGATAGCTCTCACATAAGGGAGAGGTTCTGAAGAAGGAGTGCCATTAGAGGATGTTGTCTAGGGGATTTTAAAGGTTATACAGGTGAAATACTTGTGATTGGTCTAGGAGACTAATGCAAATGAAGTATTGAACAGTGACTGGTTTTGATTGATTCTTTACTATGGTGATTAAAAGTTAAGTCTATAATCATAGCAGTCAGTTGACTGACTTCTCTCAGGTCCTCTGAGGACTCTTCTCCAGATGGTGGGAGTAGGCTGCCCTGGTCCCTATCTACCTAGGCAGTGTCTATCTCTCTATCAATGCTCCCTCTGAAGAGGTAACCCTAACTTCTGTTAGGAGAAGGGACAGCAAACACTCTGGCTACTTTGAACTGGAGAAGGATTATGTTGGGGACAACAGCCAGGGGTTTTTCCTCCGTAGGCCTATCCAAGGGTCCCAAGTAGAAGGTCTACAACAAGGTTTCTTCTGCATGACCTTATGGATTTTGATAGTCTCTAGACAAGAAACAACAAGTCTTACAAGAAGGTTGAGCATAGAGGGCCCAAATATAAGCAGTAACATGAAAATGCAAAGAGCCAGGAAGGGAAAAATCCATGTCCATATGTCAGAGAGCCCTAAATAGGACAAGAAGAACTGTAGCCAACTAGTACCTAAGTTGATATGTATTCTTAAGTCATCTATGAGCCTCATATTATCTTTTAGAACCTGTGGACTTTCTTCTATGTGGTGGGAGATATTAATCCAAAAGTAGAGTGTTTCATTTATTAATATACACAGTCTGTCTTACTTGGCTGTGAAGATATTTAATGCCTGATGATGGTTTCACAAGATCGTTGAACCCAATGAGTTAATAGGGATTTGTTGAGCCTCAATTTCATTGATTCTAGACTCCCATCCCAGTTGAACCATGAGATATTTAAAACAGATCTCTCCAAGAATGTAATACTGTCAAACCAAAAGAGGCCTCTGTAAATGGAGTGTCCCACTCCAGGTCTTTGTAAGACAGGGTTGTCATGGGCATGTCCTCCAAAATCCTGAGTATTCCCAATTTTGGCACATTGGAGACCTCCTTAATGTGATGCAGCCACAGGGACAAGTCTATAAGATTCCAGATTTAGCATATGTCCAGAGGAAGTCAATGGTTTTGAATTGAGGTACTTCAGTTCAGGAGTAACTGCTACTATTGTGCAGATGCTCGTCTACCTGAAACACAGACTGATTATACTCCTGTTCCATACAAAAAGAAAAATCTGGATCTGATGAGAGAAGGTACCCCAAGAGTTCCCTGTGGAAAGAATACCCCAGCAAGTATAGTTCTTTTTGGATCCCTGGCTGAAGAACAGTTACAGGGAAAGACCTCCTCAGATAATCCCAATTGTTCCTGAAACTTGTTTTCCCAATGGACAGCCCTATTATGTTCTCTGATCCTACAGGTATGATGAGCAGGATTGTGTGAGCAAATTTTACTTTGAAAATGTTTAGAGATAATCTGCCCTGGATGATAGGCATAAAATAAGGAATTGCAAATACCCTGGACATGAATGATTCTGGTGTGTTGGCAGATCAGGAAGGTGTCATTGAAGGAGCTGATTAGAAGTTGACATGTCAATACAATTTAGGAGCCCTTCACAATCATGGGTATTCATGGGTTTATATTCTGGCTGGTACATGTTGTGGGATTTAGATGTTTGGTTCTGAGGGACTCAATGTCTGCATACAAGATTACCCAAGTGTGTTCTGTTTATCTTGTGATATAGGGTGCTGCCAGTGTGGTAGTATAGTGTTTCACTTGAGTATTTTGGAGGAAGATATCCTACACAGGATATTCCTGTGTGTGATTGAAAACAAAAGGATGCATTGCCTCACCTTTCTATAGCATAGCCAACTTCAAGTGAGGTCATACACCACAATGGGGAACCCCTGATTCTGTGGCATTATCCTATTCAAGGCAATAAAATCATACCTGGAGCCATTGATATTTGAAATTTTCTCGAGAGACAGTGGTACAGATATCATGGGACCCATTAAGTCAAGAATAGCTGTTGAGTCATTCCTTTTCCAGTGGCAAATCCAACAGCATGAATAATTTTTCTCCTGAACCAGCTGTGTAATGGGAAAAGAGAGGGGATGTCTGTTTCCCGCCTGAGTCAGGCAGACCAGAAATTGTAAATACTCTGAAGTACCCATTTTAAGGAGGTTAGAGAGATGACACCAAAGGGTCGGTTCAGGGAGACAGGATAGTACAAGAATAAGTCAAATAATGAAGTGAGGCTGTGAACCCTCTTCCAAGTACTTCAGCTCACAGATAATGAGGTTTTCTTATTAGATGTACTTGTCTTTTTTTCAAGTACCTTAAGAACCTCAGGGGTCTCACAACAATAATCAGTGTCTTCCTTGCAGATGTTGAAGTTGTCCTCTGTGATCAAGTCAGGAGGCAATTTGCAAACCCTGGGTTTTACTTGGGAGTGGCGGATCCTGGAGTCTGGTCTGCACACATTTACTGCCCTGGGAGTAGAAAGGATTATCATACCGAGTCCCTCCCATACTTCACTTAAGGAGGGAGAGAGTAAGGGGAGGGATTTTACTTGCACCATGTGTTCTGGCTTATATTTGGGAATCCTCACTGTTCTGTGAGGTGTTGGAGAGTCTGTTGAAATTTCCCAAGAGCTGTGACAGACCTGACTGGTTCTGGGGTCCCCTTGTCTACCAAAAGTCGTTAGCAAGGAAAGTATGACCACAAAGCATGTCTAAGTGGCTCAAGCCTTATTTAGAGTGGATGTTACTTATATAAGAAATGCTATGGGCAGAAGAGAAGGCCGAGGGAGGTGAGTTTTCTGGGACAACTTTTTGAGGTGTCTTTTTGACAATATCATTAGTCTTTTCTACCTTTCTTGAAGGTTGAGGTCACCAGGCACAGTGCAGATGTGATTGGATACTTAGTGCTTTAGAGACACTTTGTGTGAGGGCTGCCTTCAGAGATACACCATTGTCACTCTAAAGCCTTTAAGAAGTACAAATTGAGGGACTGCTTCTGAGATTGTTACTTCTACTACTTCTGTTGCTTTTTTCAGTCTCGCAGGAGAAGGCTACCACCCAGTTAGTATAGGTGTACATAGCAGAAGTACATAGCACAATAGTACTGGATTCTCCTTGTCTTTCACATGTGAGTGAAATCTATTTGCCAATGCTCCCTGGATATCACCCTTTTCTTTGTATTCCTGGAATGGAAGGTTTTTGATTGTTGTGGTGATCTGGGAGGCAAAACTTGCAGATTCCTATTACTTGCATGATAGTTATCTGTGAACAATCTCTGAGCCAATTGTAAAGTTGTCTCTTCACAGGTTTAAGATATGATGGAGTCGTAAGTATTTTCCATTGGCTGGATGCAGAGATGGATCTTTTCTTCCTCTGATTGGAGCCAAACATTGAGTTGAAGGCTGTAGCCTTGGGAGAGAACCCATTTGGTTTCCTCTGTGAAATATTGTGGTGACATACTGGAGAGGATTCTCCTTTTTTTTTTTGACAGGCAGAGTTAGACAGTGAGAGAGAGAGAGACGGGAGAAAGGTCTTCCTTCCGTTGGTTCACCCCCCAGATGGCCACCACGGCCGGCGCGCTGCGCCGATCCGAAGCCAGGAGCCAGGTGCTGGTCTCCCATGCGGGTGCAGGGACCCAAGCACTTGGGCCATCCTCCACTGCCTTCCTGGGCCTCAGCAGAGAGCTGGACTGGAAGAGGGGCAACCTGGGCAGAACCCCGCGCCCCAACCGTGGGTAGAACCCGGGGTACCAGTGCCACAGTAGGAGGATCAGCCTAGTGAGCCGTGGCGCTGGCCAGGATTCTCACATATTAAAGAAACCTCGAGGGGCTCAATGGAGGGAGTTTTCTTGGCTGCCTATTTGGCTGCCAAGTTTGCTCAGTGATTTCCTTCCACTACTTCATTCCTTTTGGTATCATTTACAATGAATAACTGCCACATTATAAGGGAGAAATACTGTTGATAATAGGTGGTCTATCTCCCGATGTTATTTCATAAGGAACACATTTGCAGTGAGAAAATGTCTCTCTTTCCAGATAGCTGCATAGGCATGAAAAACTAGGAACGCATTTTTAGAAACAGTGTAGTTGTTAGATGTTTTGTCTCTGCTTCTTTCAAGGGCTTTTGTCAGAGCTATCAGTTCTGCTGGTTGAGCACTTGTGCCCATGAGGAGAGGAGACCTCTCAATAATTTCTGTCAACGAAACAATTGCATCTCTTGCCTTGTGGACTCCATGTTCAAGAAAGGAGCTCCTATCTGTGAAAAGGACCCCATCTGGGTTGTCCTCCCTGGCTGTAAACCACCTGTTTGCAGTAATGGTCAGACTTTTCCATTTCTTCTGAGAAGAAAGAAGCAGGATTAAGAGAGGAACAAATTTCGAACTAAATTTCAGGGCCCCCAGTAGTAATGCCTTGTATCTTAACAGGTGATTGTTAACCGGAGGCTTCCTTGTGAGCCTAAGAATCCTGTCACATTATAGGGAGTATATACTATTAGATCTTATCTCAAGGTCACTTTGGTGACTTCCGGGATCAAGAAGGAAAATGCTGCCATGACTCAGAGGAAGGCTGGCCACCCCTTTGCCACCAAGTCAAATTCTTTACTAAGATACCCTATATGCTATTGATTTGGTCCCCTAAGTGGGATCAATACCCCTAAAGATATCCTTTTTTCTTTTTGTTAGATATAGATTGAAGTATTTACTCATTGGGAGGCTCAAAGATAGAGCTTTGAATAAGGCTTGATTAAGTTGGAAAAAGGCCTGCAGGGCCTCTGGGCCCCAAGTGAAAATATATATCCTTGATATCCAGGTGTCTTTTATCAGTTGATAGAAAGGCTGAGCTGTTTCCGCATACCCAGGGATCCAGAGCTGACAGAATCCCGTAACACCCAGGACACATCTAAGCTGTTTAAAAGTTTTACAAAGTGGAAAGGTAGATATTGGCTTGATTCTATCTTCTTCCAGTGCCCGAGCTACTATGGATAAGGCCAAATCCAGATACTTTATGGAAGGCTGACAGCATTTGGCTTTGGATTTCAAGATTTTGAAGCCCTTTTTTGTTTTTTTTTTTTCCCAGAAAATTGAGAAGGGTCTTATTACCTTCTTGGCAACACTCGTCTATTTTAGCAAAGAAGGATATCATTTACATACTGTAGAACAGTGACCTTCACATGGGAAACTCTGACAGTTCTTTGCACGGGACCTGTCCAAATAGGTAAGGACTGTCTTGCAATCCTTATAACAATATATTCCAAGCTAACTGAGTGGACTGAGTCGAGGGGCCCTCAAAATTCAGAGTGTAAGGGTATACAGAAAAAGGCATCCTTTAAATCTAAAACTGTGTACTATTTGCTTTGCTCTAGCATTAGAGATAATGAAGTGTAAGGATTGGGGACTACAGAGTGGATAGCAATTACAGACTTAATGACGAAGCAGAGCTCCTCTACCAGCCACCATGCCTCATTCGGTTTTTGGATTCCCAGGATTAGAGTGTTATAGGGACTGTTGCATGGTTTTAAAAGTCCCTGTGGCTTTAAGTTGTCTATTATGGCTATTAATTCTTGTCAAGTCTCCAGCTTTAAGGAATATTGGGAGGGGAGTTGCATTTTCCGGTATGATAAAGACATGTGAAAAAATTATCCCAATTACAGTTTAGGGACTGAAGGACATATCTGACTAAGAGTTACCCAGAGATGCTTCTCACAGTCATGCTAAGGGAAGATGGGTGACCTGGGTTGGAGAGAAAGACAGAGAAGCTGGCTACAGTGCCTAGGAGAGTCTATTTACTGCCCTTCTACTGTTAGGATCACTCTGGGCCCTCAAGTGCTGAGTCTAGGTGATAGTAGCCTTTTGAGAAACCCTGGGCCATTTCAGTCATGTATTATCTGAGGAGATGGGGGGGCTGACCCAAGAGGCTTTGATCTCTTGGGATACTCAATACTCCAGTGTCCCCTATTGCAGTAGGATGGAGCTGTGAGGGCTTTCTCTGGGCACTCTTTCTGGAGGTGTACGCACAACAGCCATAATATCTCAAAGACCCCCTGGGGCCCTCAAATTGGTATGATTATAAAGCCACTCCAAAAGCTGTGGCCTTTTTCTTACAGCTTCTCTGCCATTATTGGGTTTCTTCTTGGTTCTGATTGTACAAGATCAAAGTGGCAACCTTTACAAAAGTTTCTAGTGTACTCTCAGGCAGTAAAATGAGGCGTTTGGCAATGACTGTATTGACTGGATCTTGACTATGGTAATTGGGTGAAACTTAATTATTTAATCATAGAAGCTGTTTGCTTGACTTCTCTCAGGTCCTCCAAGAACTCAACTACCTAGCCAGGATCTCTCTCTCTCTCTCCCTCTCTCTCTCTCAGTTGCAGAATATTCTATTGGACAGCATTCTTCTTATCGATGCTATTACCTGGCCTGGCCTGGCCTGGCTGTTACAGGCATTTTAGGAGTGAATCAGAAGATGGGAAGTCTCTCTCTCTCTCTCTCTCTCTCTCTCTCTTTCTCTCTCTTTCTCTCCCCCCTTCAGGTAAATAATATAACAATTAAAAAATAAAAATAATACAATGGGGTTGTATGTCAATGGGAAATGGATTGTTGGGGGAAACGCAGTCAGAGAAAAAGCCCTGTGGTATATTAGAAAGAAGCAAGCATGAACAGTGAACAAAAGCTAGGGTGGTACAAGGAGAGCTAAGGGCCACACCAAATAGGATCATATATCATTTTTTTTACTTCTCTAAAGAATTGAGAACTCATTGAAAGATTTCCAGTAACTAAGTGCCAACAAAATTTGCATTCTCTAACACTGTTACTGGATGGGGAGTAGAGAATAAATCTGGAGTGGAAAAACAATAGAGGCAATGACATCAGCCAGAGGACTAATACAATCACTAGTCCAGGTTGGAAAAGATGACAGTTTGAAAACATTTTACAATTGGAAATGAATAAAAGCAGGCCTACATGAGATATTTAAGATGTAAATTCTACAAAACTCGGTAGTAAATTGGAGAAGGATGATGAGGAAGTGGGATGCTGTCAAGGATAAGCCTGCATATACTTTACAATTTAGCCCAGTGACAGTGCAGTGCATTGAGATAAAGAATACTGCATATGGGTTGCAGACACATGAATCGTAAATTCAATTTTGAACATTGTGAATTTGGATTCATTTTGAGACATATAATAAAAGTTATCAAATAGGCAGCTGACATATTTATTTTTCATCTTGTACCAAGAATGAATGTAATAAAATAAAGCAAGATGTTAAATTATGAATATTATCTTATAATTAGAAAAGATCGAGAAAAAAAGCAAAACAAGGGTCTGAGGCCTCTGGGAATGAAACTGATATGAACGGTACATGCAATTTGATTCCATAAGCTTGCTGGAAAAAACACAGTTTTGTAGTTCATAGTTCACAATGTCTGTGCAATTTTTTAAAAGCCATCAGTTTAGGAAAATCCACAAATGTTCTTGATTCTAAGAATAAAAGAAATTTATATTGAAAATCCTTGTGAAGAAGGCAGTTAAGTAATATATTATCCAATGTCTTTAAAGATATCATCAAAATAATCACAAGTTTTATATAATGGCATCTTACAGAATTCTCTAATGTGAATGTGTCTTCCAAAAGTTATAAAAAATGCTTTTAAATTGGCAATATTAATATGGTTACTTTTCCATTCATCTGTGAACCCAGAAAAAAAGATTTCAAACTGTATTAAGTTATCTTATTACATTTGAGCTTCTATAATAGAACAATACAGACTGAGTAGCTTATAAATAACAGAAATTTATGTCTCATAGTTCTGAAGTATGCATAGCCCAAAAGTAAGATACTGGTAAATTCAATGTCTAGTGAGAGCCTGTTTCCTTGTTCATAGTCCAGCCATCTTCTTGTTGTTTCTTCACATGGTAGAAGGGGCAAGGGATGAGTGAGCTCTCTGGTGTCTCTTTTATAAGGGCACTAATCCCATTCATGATGGCATTGTCCCCATGATTTAATCACTTATCAAAACCTTACCTCCTGTTCCACTATATTAGTGGTTATGATTTTGATAAATACATTTTGAAGGGACATAAACATTCAGTCTATAGAAGATGTGTTCACCTTGAACATTTGATAAATGTTGGAACTCAATAATAGTTACTCTTTTGAACTTATTCTGATTGTTTAATCTTTCATAAAGTCACTTTCACATTCAAACAATTAAGATAAAATAGCACTTGGTTATTTTAAAATAATTGTAGAATTTCTGGAAAATTTTTGTTTCCTATCTGTAATGAAATTATAAAATTGTTGGCCATAAAAGAAAAAAAAAAGTGAAGTATAAAGTTGATTGCTCAGATCCAGCTCCTTGATAATGTACCTAGGAAAGCAATGGAGAATGGCCCAAGTCCTTGGGGCCTGATAATTACGTGGGAGATAGTGATGAAGCTCCTAACTCCTGGCTTCGGCCTGGCCCAGTCCTGGCCTTTGTGACCATTGGGGGAGTGAATCAGCAGATGGAAGATCTCTCTCTCTCTCTCTCTCTCTCCCTCTCTCCCTCCCTTCCTCCCTTCCTCCCTTCCTCCCTTCCTCCCTTCCTCCCTTTCCCCTCCCTCTTCTGCCTTTCAAAATAACATAAATAAATCCAAAAAATTCATTTGCAAGTTACTGTGTGAACAAGATTCAAATTCTCTAGGGTATATTGGGGTTATTCCAAAAGTTCATGAAAAATGTTTATAATGCAAGACCAATGTGTGGATTTCAAATTTTTCCAACAAAATAAATTTAACTTTTAGTGTTGTTTTCCATCAATGTTTGAAGGACCCTAATATCAAAACAGAATCATATGGCGACTCTGTGTTATCATTTTCAGGAGTTGGCAAATTATTTCCAGGAGACCCATACCTAGACACATAATCAATCTGAAAGCCAAAGATGAAGAGAAAATTTTGACAACAAACCAAATTATTTTCTAAAAGGGATTCTCAATAATATTAACAGCTGAAACCCTGAAGTTAGAAGGTAGTGGGATGACATAGTCATAATGCAAAGAAAAAATTCTGTCAGGGAAGAATTTTTATTCTGTAAGTGGTCAAGACAAATTAAGACATCTCCAGCTAAAAATACAGAGAATACATCACCAGCTAGTTTCCTCTGCAAGAAATACAAATCACAGTCCTTCAAGCTGAAGATAAAGGATGCTAGCTAGTAACTCCAATCCACATGAAGAAATTAAGGGTTCAGAAAAATAGAGAGATAAATAAAAAGGCAGTGTAAATTTAGTTTTTGTTCATAACTTTTCTTTCTATCTTATATTATTTAAAAAGCAAGTACACAGCCAGTGCCGCCATAGCTCAATAGGCTAATCCTCCACCTGCGGCGCCGGCACACTGGGTTCTAGTCCCAGTCGGGGCGCTGGATTCTGTCCCGGTTGCTCCTCTTCCAGTCCAGCTCTCTGCTGTGGCCCGGGAAGGCAGTGGAGGATGGCCCAAGTGCTTGGGCCCTGCACCCGCATGGGAGACCAGGAGAAGCACCTGGCTCCTGGCCATTGGGGGGTGAACCAACGGAAAAAAGGAAGACCTTTCTCTCTGTCTCTCTCTCACTGTCCACTCTGCCTGTCAAAAAAAAAAAAAAAAAAAGGCAAGTACACAAAGAAATCATTGTAGATCAATATTGACCATCAAACAATGTATTAAAACATAATTTGTGACAATAACTGCATGAAGAGAGAATGAAATAATGTACAAGCAAGTCTTTTATATACCACCTTCATTAAATGCTAAAAAGATAAACAAGAAATAAGAGAACTGAACAATAATATAAACCCACCAAAATAAACAGCTGTTTATAAAATGCTCCATCCTACAATAACAGATATACTCTTTTCTCAAGTGCACATGGAGTAGTCTCCAGGATGGATAACACATTAAGCCACAAAACAAGTCTGTATATGTTCAAAAGTTTAAAATAAGCTCATATTCTCTGAACACAGTGAAATAGAATTACAAATTTGTGAGTTAAAAACACATTCCTAAATAACAATAGGTCAAAGAATAAATGCAAAAAGAAAGTAGAAAATATTTGCAGATGAATGAAAGAGGAGAAATAATTCCAAATTCATGGGAGACAGTTTAGTCAAGTCTCAGAGGACAAGTTAGGTCTCTAAAATCTACTTTAAAAAGTAAAGATCTGAATGGGTGTGTAACCAGCAAGTTAAGCCGCCACTTGGATGTGAGTTTCCCATATTGAAGTGTCCTGTGAAGGAGCCTCTAATGAACCTGGGAGGCAGCAGGTAATGGCTGAAATAATTGAGTCCATGTCACCCACGTAGAAAACCCAAATAGAGTTCCTGGCTCCTGATCTTGGTCTGGTCCAGCTATGGCTGTTGTGCTAATTTGGGAAGTGAACCAACATACAGAAGATTTCTCTCTCTCCCTCTGTGTGTGTGTGTGTGTGTTCCTATCATTCTACCTTTAAAATTTATAAAAATGAATAAATGCTTCATAAAAACTTAATTCATGAAAAGTATCTCAAATCAGTAAACTCTCACCTTATTAAAAATATAATATAAGGAAGATAAAAATGAATACAAGCACTAGAAAGGGACTTATAAAGTTTAGATAGAGAATACACGGTACAGAATAAAAAACAAAATGAACAGCAAAACAAAACTTCTGTGTTTGAAAAGATCAACAAACTTTATAATCCTTTAGCTAGAATAACCAGGGAAAAAGGGGACAATATTCAAATAGATAAAATGATGAACAAATAAGGGTGTATTACTAACAACCTTATAAAAAGTGTATAAAGGACTGCTAAGAACAACTGTATTACAGATTAGATAATGGACAAATTCCTAGAAACACAAACTATCAAAGCAGAATCAAGAAGCAAGAAAAATAAAAATAATGAGTTAGTAATAAAAGCATGCACTCAAAGAAAAGTTCAGGACAAAATAGTGGTGAATTGCACCCAACAGTTAAAGCAGAATTGATTTCAATTCTTCATAAACTCTTTTAGCAATTACATAGGCGGGGGGGGGGGGGGGTGTTTCCAAACTTATCCAGTGAGGTCAGTAATACTCTCATAATAAACTGAGACAAATTTACTAAAGAAAGAAAATCAGAAACTGTGGTGGAATGAGGTGAAAAGGTCATATCAAGATGGCCACTGAGGTGAAAAGTTCATGCCAAGATGGGCACTGAGGTGAAAAGTTCATGCCAAGATGGCCACTGAGGTAAAAAGGTCATGCCAAGTTGGCCGCTGATAACACAAACTGTCTGGCAACAGGCCGTGATTGGATGGCTTCGGAAACCACATGACCACAGAGGAAACCACATGACAACAGAGCCTGACTGATGGCAGGCCGTGATTGGATGGTTTCAGAAACTGCCTGGTGACAAGAGACTGACTGGCAACAGGCTGTGATTGGATGGCTTTGGCAACTCCCTGGCAACAGGCTGTGATTGGTTGGGGCATAGACCACCCCTTGACCAGATTGGCTGGTCTTGGCTATATAAGCTGTTGTACTAACTCAAATAAACGAGTCTGCGGGCTGCTCGCCTCAGGCCTGCTTTCACCTGACTCCCAGGGTCTGTGTGGTGGCTCTGCGCCTCTTGCCCCCACCATGCTCCTCCTCTCAGAAACGAATCCACTGCAACATTGTTGAGAAATCAACTGCATCAATGAACTATTTTCCCTTATGAATACAGGTGCAAAAACTCTTAGCAAATTTATAGCAAACTAATACAGCATTCTATTAAAATAGTTTAAACAGTGACTGAGAGTTACTTATTCCAAGATTACAAGGTTTGTTCTCTAGAAGAAATTAATTAATATAAAAGAACATGTTAATAAAGAAAAAATCACAGCATCATTTCAATAGATGCACAAAAACATTTTAACAAAACCAATATCCTACTCATTATCTAAACACACAATCATCTAGGAATAAGAGGTAATTTCTTCAATCTAATAAAGGAAATCTACAAAAAAAAATTATCATACTTGATGCCTAAAGATTAAAATTCTCCTCTAGGGGATGACACTGTGGTGCAGTGGGTTAACACCCTGGCCTGAGGCACCCGCATCCCATATGGGCACCAGTTCTAGTCCCGGCTGCTCCTCTTCCCATCCGGGTCTCTGCTGTGACCTGAGAAAGCAGTAGAGGATAGCCTAAGTGCTTGGCCCCTGGACCCAGGTCGGAGAATGGGAAGAAGGTCCCGGCTCTTGGCTTCAGATTGGCGCAGCTCCAGCTGTTGCAGCCAACTGGGGAGTAAGCCAGCGGATGGAAGACCTCTCTCTCTGTCTCTACCTCTCACTGTAACTCTGTCTTTCAAATAAATAATCAATGTGATACACCACATTAACAAACTGCAGAAGAAAAACCATATGATTATCTCAGTAGATGCAGAGAAAGCATTTGATAAAATACAACACCCTTTCATAATGAAAACTGTAAGCAAATTGGGTATAGAAGGAACATTCCTCAATACAATCAAAGCAATTTATGAAAAATCCACGGCCAGCATCCTATTGAATGGGGAAAAGTTTGAAGCATTTCCACGGAGATCTGGTACCAGATGGGGATGCCCACTCTCACCACTGCTATTCAATATAGTACTGGAAGTTTTAGCCAGAGCCATTAGGCAAGAAAAAGAAATTAAAGGGATACAAATTGTGAAGGAGGAAGTCAAACTATCTCTCTTTGCTGATGATATGATTCTTTATTGAGGGGATCCAAAGAACTCTACTAAGAGACTATTGGAACTCATAGAAGAGTTTGGAAAAGTAGCAGGATATAAATTCAATGCACAAAAATCAGCAGCCTTTGTATACACAAGCAATGCCATGGCTGAGGAAGAACTTCTAAGATAAATCCCATTCACAATAGCTACAAAAAAAATTAAATACCTTGGAATAAACTTAACCAAAGACATTAACAATCTCTATGATGAGAATTACAAAATCTTAAAGAAACACATAGGATAGCAAAAAATGGAAAAATCTTCCATGCTCATGGATTGGAAGGATAAATATCATCAAAATGTCCATTCTCACAAAGGCAATTTATAGATCAAATGTGATACCAATCAAAATACCGAAGACATTCTTCTCAGATCTGGAAAAAATGATGCTGAAATTCATATGGAGACACAGGAGACCTCGAATAGTTAAAGCAATCTTGTACAACAAAAACAAAGCCGGAGTCATCACAATACCAGATTTCAGGACATACTACAGGGCAGTTGTAATCAAAACAGCATGGTACTGGTACAGAAACAGATGGACAGACCAAGGGAACAGAATAGAAACACCAGAAATCAATCCAAACATCTACAGCCAACTTATATTTGATCAAGCATCTAAAGGACTTCCTGGAGAAAGGACAGTCGATTCAACAAATGGTGCTGGAAAAACTGGATTTCCACGTGCAGAAGCATGAAGCAAGGCCCCTACCTTACACTTTACACAAAAAATCCACTCAACATGGATTAAATATCTAAATCTGTGACTCGACACCATCAAATTATTAGAGAACATTGGAGAAACCATGCAAGATATAGGCACAGGCAAAGACTTCTTGGAAAAGACCCAGGAGGCACAGACAGTCAAAGCCATAATTAACAATTCGGATTATATAAAATTGAGAAGTTTCTGTACAGCAAAAGAAACAGTCAGGAAAGTGAAGAGGCAACAAAGAGAATGGTAGAAAATATTTGCAAACTATGCAACAGATAAAGGGTTGATAACCAGAATCTACAAAGAGATCAAGAAACTCCACAACAACAAAACAAACAACCCACTTAAGAGATGGGCCAAGGACCTCAATAGACATTTTTCAAAAGAGGAAATCCTAATGGCCAACAGGCACATGAAAAAATGTTCAAGATCACTAGCAATCAAGGAAATGCAAATCAAAACCACAATGAGGTTTCACCTCACCCCGGTGAGAATGGCTCACATACAGAAATCTACCAACAAGAGATGTTGGAGAGGATGTGGGGAAAAAGGGACACTAACCCACTGTTGGTGGGAATGCAAACTGGTCAAGCCACTATGGAAGTCAGTCTGCAGATTCCTCAGAAACTTGAATATAACCCTACCATACAACCCAGCCATCCCACTCCTTGGAATTTACCCAAAGGAAATTAAATTGGCAAATAAAAAAGCGGTCTGCACCTTAATGTTTATTGCAGCTCAATTCACAATAGCTAAGACCTGGATTCAGCCTAAATGCCCATCAACAGTAGACTGGATAAAGAAATTATCAGATATGCACTCTATAGAATACTACACAGCAGTACAAAAAATAAAATCCAGTCATTTGCAACAAAATTGTGGAAGCTGGAAAACATCATACTGAAAGAATTATGCCAGTCACAAAGGGGCAAATATCATATGTTCTCCCTGAACAGTGACAACTAACTGAGCACCTAAAAGGAAACCTGTTGAAGTGAAATGGACACTATAAGAAACAATGACTTGATCAGCCCTTTTCCTTACTGTCAAGGAACAACTTAATCCTTTTTCCATTTGGTATTTTTTGTTCTACTTAATAATATGGGTTGAACACTTTTATTGAACACAATTATTTTTAGTCATTTAAATTTAACTGAAAAGTGGGAAAAAGAGAGTGAGAGAGGGAGATGTACAATTTGGGACATGCTCAAGCTGACTTGCCCCAAATGATAGAGTTAGAAACATACCAGGGGATTCCAATTCAATCCCATCAAGGTGGCATGTACCAATGCCATCTCACTAGTCCAAGTGATCAGTTTCAGTTCACTATTGATCACACTGATAGGTCTAAGAGTCAAAGGGATCTTATAAACAAGAGAAATGTCTGCTAATACTAACTGATAGAATTAAAAAGGGAGAGAACGATCCAACATGGGAAGCGAGATACACAGCAGACTCATAGAATGGCATTCGTCCTAAACAGCACTTTGGCCTCAGAATCAGCCCTCAAGGCATTCGGATCTGAAGAGCCCGTCAGAGTATTTCAGGCATGGAAAGCCAAGACACTCTGGCAAAAAAAAAAAAAAAAAAAAAAAAAAAAAAAAAAAAAAAAAAAAAAAAAAAAACAACACCTAAATGAAAGATCTCTGTGAGTGAGATCCCAGTAGAAAGAAAAAAACCTAAATGAAAGATCTCTGTGAGTGAGATCCCAGTAGAAAGAACGGGGCAATTGAAGAAGGAGGTACTTTTCTCTGAAGGGAGGAGAGAACTTCCATTTTGACTATGGCCTTGTCTAAATAAGACCAAAGTCGGTGAACTCAAAAGGCTTCCATAGCCTTGGCAACTCATTACTAGAGCCTAGGAAGATTACTGACGCCATAAACAAGAGTGTCAACTTGTTAAGTCAACAACAGGAGTCACTGTGTACTTACTCCTCATGTGGGATCTGTCCTTAATGTGTTGTCCAATCTGAATTAATGCTATAACTAGTACTGAAACAGTATTTTACACTTTATGTTCTGTGTGGGTGCAAACTGATGAAATCTTTACTTAATATATATTGAATCAATCTAATGTATATAAAGAGAATTGAAAATGAATCTTGGTATGAATGGAATGGGAGAGGGAGCAGGAAAGGGGAGGATTGCGGGTGGGAGGGATGTTATGGGGGGGGAAGCCATTGTAATCCATAATCAGTACTTTGGAAATTTATATTCATTAAATAAAAGTTAAAAAAAAAGATATCTCTGAGTGAGATCCCAGTGGAAAGAACAGGCCGTCAAAGAAGGAGGTACCTTTCTCTGAAGGGAGGAGAGAACTTCACTTTGACTACGACCTTGTCTAAAAATAATCAGAGTCAGCAAACTCATAAGGCTTCCATAGCCTTGGCAACTCATGACAAGAGCCTAGGGTGATTACTGATGCCATAAACAAGAGTGTCAAATTGTTAAGTCAACAACAGGAGTCACTGTGCACTTACTCCTCATGTAGGATCTCTGTCCTTAATGTGTTGTACAATATAAATTAATGCTATAACTAGTACTCAAACAGTACTTTACACTTTGTGTTTCTATGTGGGTGCAAACTGTTGAAATCTTTACTTAATATATACTAGATTGATCTTCTGTATATAAAGAGAATTGAAAATGAATCTTGGTATGAATGGAATGGGAGAGGGAGCGGGAGATGGGAGGGTTGTGGGTGGGAGGGAAGTTATTGGGGGGGGGGAGCCACTGTAATCCAAAAGCTGTACTTTGGAAATTTATATTTATTTAATAAAAGTTAAAAAAAATGAAAATGAAAAAAAAAGACCATCAGTGGTCGTACATGGAAAGGAGTTTGCTTTCTAAAAATAAAAGGTTTTGGATTTTGTCAGATGTTTTTCTAGATATGCTGAGAAGATTACATCATCTTAATTCTTCTTTGATTTGGTATATTATGTTGATTAATATCAGATGTTATATACATGCTTGAATTCTTATATATTTCATTTGATCATTTTATATAATCCTTTTTGTAAGTTCTCTTTGATTTGCTAGCATTTTCTTTAGATGCTAACAGTAAAAAAAAATCTTTACTGGGCTCCAGTAAAGATTTGGAAGCCATTCTGTCCTTCTTTACTATGGGAAAGAATTTGTGAATAATTGGTGCTAATTTTTGAAATATTCGGTAGAATCCACCAATAAAGAATTTGTTCTTGTGATTTTCTTCACAGGACTTTTTAAAATTTGTGATTCAATCTCTTTATTTGATATATCTTATTTGTTCTATTTGGTAATTTGTGTGTTTTACAAATCTGTCCATTTCATTGTTGATTATTGTTGATAGAATTATAAAACTTTGATATTTGTATAGCTTCTTAGTTATGTCCTTTTTCTCATTTCTGGTTTTGTTAATTTAAGTCTTCTTTCTTTTAGTCTTGTTCAATCTAGTTAAAGTATTGTCATTTTTTGATCTTTTCAAAGAACTGACTTTTGATTTCACCAATTTTCTCTTGTTGTTTTCTCTCCTGCTTTAGATCCTTCTCTATTCTTTATTATTTCCTTTCTTCTTGCTGTTGATTTACTTTATTAGTATTGCTTCTACTTCATTAAAGTATGGGACTATTTTTATTTAGGGATTTGCATCTCAAAATTTCCCTCTGACCTCTGCTTCATCTACATTGTACGCATATTTTCTTTTTTGATTTCATTCTTTGAGAAAGATTTTCTGATTCTCCTTATGATTTCTTCTTGATCCTTTGAGTACTTAGGAGTGAATTTGTGAATTTCCTTAGTTTTCATTTCTTAGTAATTTCAAAATTCATCCTGCTGTATTCAGAAGCACAAATTTTTATTTCAGTTATTTTAAATCAGTTGAATTTTTTAATGGCTTATCATATTGTTCACACTGGGGAATATTCTACATTTTTTAGGTGGAGCAATTTACAAGTGTCTGTTAGGTCAAGTGGTTTGCAGAACTGCTCAAATATTGTATTTCTTGGTTGATCTTCTGCATTGATTTTGATCTATTCTTGAAAGTAAGATATTGGCCTGCGCCACGACTCACTAGGCTAATCCTCCGCCTGCGGCACTGGCACCCTCGGTTCTAGTCCCGGTTGGGGTGCCAGATTCTGTCCCAGTTGCTCCTCTTCCAGTCCAGCTCTCTGCTGTGGCCCAGGAAGGCAGTGGAGGGTGACCCAAGTGCTTGGGCCCTGCACCTGCATGGGAGACCAGGAGGAAGCACCTGGCTCCTGGCTTCGGATTGGCATAGCGCACCTGCTGTATTGGCCATTTGGGGGGTGAACCAACGGAAAAGGAAGACCTTTCTCTCTCTCTCTCTCTCTCTCACTGTCTAACTCTGCCTGTTCAAAAAAAAAGTAAGGTATTAAATTTTGAAGTTATTATCATTTGTCGCTCCCCCTCTTCGTGGAGGAATGACACAGGACCCTGCGCTGTTCTTTTGTCTGCTCGGCCCTCCCCGGGTTTGCTGCTGGTTCTTCCCGGGTTGGCTACCGACCCTTCCACCTCCGTGGAGGGGCGGGCCCCCCTGCCACTTTCCCCACTTCCGCGGGGGAGCGGCACACCGCCGGCCGGCTCTCTCGGGGGCTGCTCAGGTGTTCCTTCAGATAGATGTTCCTGGTGCATGTTGTCTCTCTCCTCCTTTATAGTCCTCTTCCACCAATCCCAACTCTGCTACCCAGACACCGAGTATGCTGCTCTCCTCCAATCAGGAGCAGGATCAGCTCCTGCAGGTTATTGGTTGAACTGGAGGCAGCTGTGTAAAAGTTGTTTACTCCTCTCCCAGCGCCATATTGTGGGAGAGCAGATGCATAGAATAAGTCTTAATTCCAGTAACTTAGTCTAGTCCGAGTTGCTCCCTACAATCATTGAGTTGGCTATTTCTTCCCTTATGTCAGTTTTTGTTTCATGAATTTTAGGGCTCTGTTTTTAAGTGCATATTATTATAGTTTTTTGCCTTTCTGTTATACTGATCCTTTCATCAGTATAAAATGTCCTTTTTTTTCTAGTAAAAATTCTTATTTTAAAAATTAATTTGCCTTATATTATTCATTGTAGCTCTCTTTTATTTCTACTCATGTGTCCTATCTATTTTATCATTTAACATTCAAGGCATTTATGCTCTCAATTTTTAAGTGTTTCTGTACACAGTATATAGCTGTATCATGTTTCCATATCCATTTTTGCACTTACTACATTATGTTTAGAGTGCTTAGTCCTCTTATGTTTAATGTAATTACTGAAAGTATAACATATAAAAATACACCGATGGTCGGATCAGCGCGGTGCGCCGGCCACATCGCGCTGGCCGCGGCGGCCATTGGAGGGTGAACCAACGGCAAAGGAAGACCTTTCTCTCTGTCTCTCTCTCTCTCACTGTCCACTCTGCCTGTCAAAAAAAAAAAAAATACACCGATGGTGCTAAAGCAGTGCAAAGACAAAAATGTGTAACGCAAATTATTTAGAAACAAAAAAAGGTGTGTAATAAGTCAGGCTTCTCTATAAGAGAAAAATTAAATCAAGCAGACGGATGTCTATATTAAACATGATCACAGTTATCATAACTTTTAAAAAGTAGAGCAAAACAGAAACAATGAAATTAAAAATTTGAGCCTTTGAAAACCCTCAACAAAATCAATTTGACACTAAAAATATTAGTTGAGACACAAATAACTAATATCATGAATGTCATAAGAGATTCCACCAGAGTTCCTGTAATCATTAAAGAATAATAACAGGAATACTATAGAAAATTCAAGGTAATAAATTCAACATCTTGGAAGAAATAGACTTTTTACTTTCAAGAAACACAAACTACTGAAATTCAACCAAGATAAAGCAGATTATATGAACAATCATATAGCATTTTTAAAATGGAATTAGAATTTAGATTCAAAACTCATCAATAGCATAATACCAATATGAACCCGGCCATGTTTTAAAAATGTATACACCATGACCCAAGTGAGATTTATTCCAGGTTTTAAAGACTCTCACTCTATTTGATATCAGATTTATCCAACATATCAGCAGGCTAACAGAGAAAAATCATGATTATATAAATTGGTGCAAAAATAGCATTGGTCCAAATTGGGTACTCATTCATGATGAAAATTAAGCAAATCAGGAGAAGAGAACAATCTATGTTTGAGAAAGTACACAAAAATGTGTTTCTGTGTGTGGGAATACACTAAAGTCATATTAAATAGAGCTAACATCATGCTTAATGGTGACATACCAATTACTTTTATCTTAAGATCAGAAAAAAATATATATAAGGTCATCTACACTCAACACTCTTATTCAACATAGCTATGGGATTTCTATGTACTGCTTTAATTAAAGAAGAGAAATAAAAAAAGATTGAAGAAATAAAAGTTTTCCTATTTGCCAAATATGTAATTGTTACATAGGAAATTCAAAGAAATAAATCACAATAAGAAACAAAAAATCTCCTAGAAGTAATAAGGTACTCTTCAAGGTTTCAGGATATATAAGCAGCACACAAAATTAATTTCTAAATTTAAAAAATAACAATTAATTTTAGGAAACCAAAATTTAAAACAAAATGCCATTTATAGTCTCTCAAAAATGGAATATTTAAATATACACTTAACAAAACATGTAAAAGATCATATACTAGAAGTTTAAAGACTGATGAATAAAATCAAACAATGTCTAAATAAATGAAGAGATGTACCACGTTTATGATTTGGAAGACAAAGCATGGAAACATGAAATTTTTCTTCAAACAAATCCTAAATTATATTTCAGTACAGATAAATTATATGTCAGTACAGATAAAATTTATTTATTTATGTTGAGCAATGCATGACATTCCATGGTGGAAGTTACTGTCATTTTATTAGCATTTTTTTCTTTTTTATTGATAAATATTTGCAGAATTTCCACATTTCTGCTAAAATAATCAATATTATTTTGACTTCTTCTTGTATAGTTATCTCCTCACATATGCACAAGTCCATCTTTACCTGTGATACCTGTAATTGGGATAACTGGCCCAGAGAATCTGTATACTCCATATTCTTATGGATTCTGCCAAATTATTTTCCAGAAAATTAGAATATGTAAAAGTGCATGTTAATGCAAATCATAGTGAACTTTACTATTAACTCTAAAACTCTTGGTTTGATTATATTAATTGTTGCTAAATGATGGATTTGAAATTATATCTCATTATGTTCATTTGCATTCTCCTATTACATGTTTGAACATCATTCATATTTATTGCCAATTTATATTTTCTCTTCTCTGAAATGCCTGTTGATATTTTAGACAATGTTTTTCTTTTGGATTTACTGTCAGAGTTGTTTACATATTTTGAATACTAATCCCTTATTTGTTATATAAATTGCAAATATATTCTTCCAACTTTGTACTTGTCTTTTTATTTGTTGTGCTTTTTTGACATACAGATTCTTTTGTTCATTTGTTTTAATTTTATGTAGCTACTCTAGCCCATCATTCCTTTTGTATGTCATCAGATTATAAAGACTTTTCCTAAATATTGTTCTAATAAGTTTATGGGCTCTCAAATAAACTTTGGATATTTATTTTATCTGGAATCAACTTTTTTGAATACTGGAAGGTAAGCTTTGTGGCAAAGAGTACTAAATTAAGGTTACCCAATATATTTTTTTTTCCTTCTGAATATTGATGACATTTCAGAAGAAAATGTCCTAGGCTAAATTCATTGCCTCTTTCATAGGCAGGAATAGCTAACGATAAAGGAGTGGAAGCTGTTGATTGGAACTTCCATTAAGCATCCTAAAGAATGTTGTTTTAGATTTTATATACATATTTTCTCTTTCTTTTCCTACTTCCTTTTTCCTGACTTGAATGCATCTCCTGCAGTCATCTGAGATTATGAAGCATTCTTGAGGATCAACATAAGGATTAAATCTAGTAGAGTAGAATGATAGCAGGAGTGTGGATCCTAAATAATTGTAAAGCAATCATATCAGCCAAGTACACTTATCTCTGAGCTCTTGAGAGAGAATTATTTTGTTTAAGAAACCATCATTTTATATTTTTCATTTATATACATGAACAAAATATATCAGATACAGATTTCGGCATTGATGAGTAGGATGCTGCAGGTAAGAGAGGCTAAATATAGAATTGACTGAATGAAAGAAATATGGAGTTGCATATTAAGAACTTCAGGTTGGTACACTAGAAAGTCTTGTGAGATAGTGAAAAAGCATTTCGGTGAACGGTTGCCTGTCTTACTTTGGGAAGTAGACCATGTGCCGACTGAAACTGTGCAATTAGAAAGGATAGTAAGAAAAATTCATGATGTTTGCATAGCCTGACCTCTTTCTTACTATTTTGAGCAAAGTCCTTGCCTGACATAGATGAACCCAGACTAAAGTTAGCCAGTCTAGTAGGTCTGTTAAGGAAAAGGCTGTGCTAAATGAGAAATTCTTGATGAAGCGTGTGATGTAAGTTGACGAAGCGTCTTGTAATTTGAAACTTGGCTACGTTGAAAAAGCTGAATGTGTCTGTACCACAAACTGTAAGTTTTAAAATTGTGGCTCAAAAATGGCAGCCTTAACATAAGACTGAGGTCTGCAACTCTTCAAAGCACCTTCTGTTAAGTGTTCTCTGGCATAAATTGCAACCAAGTGCAGAGGCAAATACGAGAATAGGGTTTTGTTTCTAAGGTAAATGCGATCTTGTGTTGCCATGAATTGAACAGAAACTAACCTAAAATAATTACTTTTATGTTTAAAGTGTGTATACGGGTATGTTAAACAAATTTTATTCATCTTGGCATGCTGTCATTTTGCATAACTTCTAGATTTACTGTATTGTGGTTAGATGTTGTGATCTACTAGATATTTTACTTTGGGGAATTTGTAAAGCTTTTGTTTCTATATTTGTTCATTAAAAAATTGCTGATATACCAACTTGTGCCAGGTATTGAGTGAGATGTTAGTGAAATGGGGATGAATATTATGTGTTTGTCAAAGCTGTTTGATTCTTCTGCCTCATTGCATAGCCTGTTTTCATCCTTCCACTATGTCTATGAGGAGAGCTTGTACCTGTTCTTCAAAATCCATGTAATTTCAAGAGGGTTCTCATGATTTCCAGGTGGAAATCAATAGTAACTTCTCTTGGAGTTCCCTGATACTTTATACATAGCTTATTTATTTATTTATTGCAGCTCAATTTACAATAGCTAAGATATGGAATCAACCCAAATGCCCATCAACTGTTGATTGGGGAAAAAAAATCGTGATATATATTGTATTATGGAATACTACACAATGGTTAAAAAAAATGAAATCCTGTCATTTGCAACAAAATGGATGCAACTGGAAACCATTATACTTAGTGAAAGAAGCCAGTCCCAACACGACAGATACCATACCTTCTCCCTGATCTGTAATAACTAACAGAGTACCTAAAAGTTTATCTATAGGAGTGAAATAGATATTTTGAGATTTGATGATTTTTAACAGCATTGTCTTGACTGTTGAGGAACATAGTTGATTTCTTTACTGAGTGTAGGGTTAATCTGATGAATATAAAGTAAACTGAAAATATATCTGTGGAAAAATTAAGAAAGGGAATAGGAGAGGGAGGAGGAAAAAGGGTGGGAGTGTGGGTAGGAGGAAGGGTAGAGTGGGAAGTATCACTATGTTCCTGAATCTGTATAGAAGAAATACATAAAATGTATATACCTTAAATAAAACTTTTAAAAAGATTTCTTTCCTTCTTTGAAAGTCAGAGTTACAGAGAGAGAGAGGGAGAGAGAGAGAGAGAGAGAGAGAGAGAGAGAGAGAGAGAATTTTCACCTGCTGGTTCACATCAAAGCCAAGAGCCTGGAACTGCATCCAGATCTCCCACGTGGGTGATAGAGGCCAGGGGTACTTGGGCCATTTGCTGCTGCTTTCCCAGGAACAGTAATAGAGAGTTTGACCAGAACTGGAGCAACAGAGACTCAAACTGGCACCCAACTGGAATACTGGCATCACAGGCAGTGGCTTAACAAATGGTGCTTTTTGAAAAACAGTTCTATTCACTTTTTTAAAAAAATTATTTATTTATTTGAAAGGCAGAGTTACACAGAGAGAGAAGGAGAGGCAGAGAGAGAGAGAGAGAGAGAGAGGTCTTCCATCCACTGGTTCACTCCCCAACCCACCACAAAGGCCAGAGCTAGGCTAATCCAAAGCCAGGAGCCAGGAGCTTCTTCCGGGTCTCCCACGTAGGTGCAGGAGCCCAAGAACTTGGGCCATCTTCTACTGCTTTCCCAAGCCATAGCAGAGAGCTGGATTGGAAATGGAGCAAATGGGTCTTGAACCAGTGCCCATATAGGATTCTGGCACTGCAGGTGGTGGTTTTACCCACTATACCATACCGCTGGCCCCTCTATTCACTTTAATCTTGGGAATTTACTAAATACTTGTCAAAGGAAAACAAATATATTTTAAGTGGGTCATATCACAGTTTAGCAAGGGGTGAAATAAATAAGGAACAAATTAAAATGTATATTTGTTAAATGCTAAAAACAAGGTAGATTCAAAGAGCTACAGAAATATAGATGAAGGAGGGATTAGGACTGATTCTGCTTCAGTGGTGAACTCAAGAATCTTTCTTCCCACAGGAAGCTGTATCTAGGCTGGTAGGTCCTAGAAGTGGAGGGGTATATCTCCTGGCAACTGAGTGGAATGATCAAAAGTAGGGCCATGTTCCAGTCTTCAAGGCGGACAGAGTAGTAGGAACAATTGAGTTTGAAGGGTGTTTAAAAAAAAAAAAAAAGGCAGACTGGCCAGAAAGGTGGTGTGGTGAGTTAAGCCACTGTCTACAGTGCCAGTATCCCATATGGGCATGAGTTTGAATCCCAGCTGCTCCTCTTATGACCCAGCTCTCTACTAATAGCCTGGGAAAGAAGTGGAAGATGGCCCAAGCGCTTGGGCTCCTGCACCTATGTGGGAGCCCTGGATGAAACTCCTGGCTCCTGGCTTCAGCCTGGCCCAGCCCTAGCCATTGAGGCCATTCTGGGAGTGAAACAGCATAAGGAGGATCCCTTTCTCTCTCTCTCTCTCTCTCTCTCTCTCTCTCTCTCTCGTTCCTCTGTAACTGTGCCTTTCAAATAAAATAAAATAAAATTTGAAAAAAAGAAAACAGAGCCGAGTTTCCAAAGGTCTTGCTGGGGAGTTAGGAGTTTGTCCTACTAAAAAAAAAAAAAAGTGCCATCAAAATTGTTTAAGATCAGTTGTGCAATTAAATAGGCAAAATACTCAAAATTTAAAGTGAAGTTTTTACAGAGTGCAACACGTTCATGATTTTTAAAGTGTATTAATTTACTCTTGCGAGTAGTAAGTTGATTTTCCAACCGTATCTTAACTATAGGAATGACAAAAAATAAAGACTCATATTGAAAAGTGACACTTTCATAATGGCCAATGTTCTAATTGAATAATTAAAGGAATAGAAAATACCTAGAATTCATTACAATCTAGGCAAGCACTTTGGGCTTTAGAAACTTTTATTCTTTCATCTTACTTAGGTTCACAAATGTATGTTGATGCATGTCACATGGAAATATATAGTCACCCTGTGTTGACTGTTGTCTCACATATAACCATTTTTCACATTTTATTGAAGATTCCTATCTTTAGATCTGTCACTTTCCCTACCTTTACTCCTTACTCAGTTGCCATATACTGCTAACTTTACAATAGTGTACAAGAAATGCAATGCTGGAAGATTTCTAGAAAAGTCACACAGAAGCCAGGGGCAGTCAGTTGTCATTTGTGATTTCCCAACACAAAATCTTTAACTCAGAGTTGTTTTGTCACTCTTCAAAATTAACTCATGCAACTTGATAATGGCTGGAAATAATGAGCTTGATGTGAATCCACCATAAATACTCTGATAATTTCTTATGAAGAAAGGTTTGATATCAAAAATTTTCTTGAATAAGTGATTTGGAAACAATGTGAGGAAAGCACTGTATCTCAAATTCTTTCTCTGCCTTGCAGATAAATAAGTATGTCTGAGAATAGAAGCACCACTGTTATAGATGCTTTAACAACAAAAAAGGCCATTTATACAGAAATATTGACATTAGCTTATGAAAAAGAGCTTAAACGAGCTCTTCTGCCAGTTTAAACTCTTATCAACTATGTATTTGTGGGATTAGTATTCATCTGGGTATTCTTTTCCAAATATACCCATGTATCTAGAATGAACATGTTGTAATTATACACTTAGATAATAGAAAATAAGATAATACCATGAATATGGTTTCAAAAGACACAATTAAGTTATATAAACAGTTCCTCTAGGCTTACACTCCACCAAATATAATTTGGTACATACATTTTCCTTGCTTCTTTCCAAACTCATCTCACACAATGTGCTATTGTGTGGATTTGAATAATTAGGTCACCGAAAGCCTGAAGGATGGCCGGGTGCTAGAGACAAGTTTATATAGTAAAGAAGATTGTCTTGCACTCTGCTACATTTCAGGAAAAACAAAACCCCTCATTTTTCGTTTAATTCAGCAACAACACTCAGCTTGTATCATGTGACTGCACTGAAGTCGATTCCAGTGTGGAGGACTCTCCCCTGGGGAGCCATCTATAAAATGCATTTTTGGTGCTTCTTTCCTAGTTCCACAATGTGAGCTGGAGAAGCACATTTTTAATATCGAAAACAGTACTGCAAAAGATATTTGCTCTGAAAAAAAATGTGTGTAGAGGAAACAATTAAAAACACTCTTCTGCCATCAGGGCTGACTTCCTGCCAAAACAGGAAATAGGGGATTTATCCTTAATGGCTCCCATCTCAACTACTGATATTTCAGAACTTTCAAAACCATTTCCATGTCTTTCCCCTAATTTCTCTTCTGTCTCTCATCATGTTTCAAAAAAAAAAGTAAAAACATAAAGGAAGAAAAGAAATAAGGAAGAATAGAAAGCTCGTTTCCTTGTGTTCCGTTTTCCCATATTCTACAATGTGACAGTGAGCATTAGTCCCTACTGACGTGATGATTAGTGTGTCCAGATGCATATAGTAGCAAAGACAATCCGACCTAAATAACATAACTTGAATTAGAAAGATTTCTGGAGTGTGCTCAATATCTTCATGGTCTCTTTGAGCTAAGTTATATTATAGATAGAATTTATAATGGACTTGTATTGTCAATTTAGCTAAGTTGGTATTATGTTTCCCAGAATTTTCTTCCCTCTGTAGTTCTCACTTAGCAAGGGTCACAAGAGTCATTTTGTGTTTGATTTGGAAGGCAAAAATGAAGTAGCAGCCAAATTGCTTTTATACTTGGAAGATTGCTGCAGGGGTACCAGGTGCTATTGCAGTTCACACATGCTGTCACTTACCTACTGACTAATTGTTTTGGCATGGGGGTAGGAATGGACCTTCAGCTGTTTCCCCTCCCTCGGAATTCTCAAGGATCTCTGATACCTAGACCAGATGAGTGTCCAGATCCTTGATGAAAGGCACACGAACTTCTGTACAGCACCCACATCACTTAAGTTGGAAGAAGTGAGACATTCACAGGAAATCTAATCCATCTTTTTGCCTTGTTCTCTCCCACTTTACATTCATCTTTCCAAATGCCTAGTCTGTAGACTTAAAGTCTTAGCATGAGATACATCAACCAGACTTAAAGACACTATTTAACAAAGTCCCACAATTGCATCTGCAGAGAGTTAATTTAATGTATACTTATATATTTATTTTATTTGTTGATTTATTTGACAAGGAGAGTTAGATAGCCCATCTATTGGTTCACTCCCCAAATGCCTACAATGGCTGGGCCTGGAGGAAGCCAATGCTGAGAGCTAGGAACACAGTCCAGAACTCCCATATGGGTGGTAGGCCCCCAACTATTAACCATCACCTGGTGACTCCTAGGGTCTGCATTAACAGGAAGTTGGAGTCAGGAGCTGGTGCCAAGAATTGAACCCAAACACTCCAATGTGAGATGTGGGCATCTTATCCATAAGATTAAATACTTATTCTAGTTTTCTTATGTTAAATATGAGGATCATGAGAGGAGCTCTTCATTGGATTATGAAAATTATATGAGATAATATGCATGATACAGAGAAAGTTTCCAATAGATGCTAGTTATAACATCAATAAATGATTACAATAATTCTAATAACATATATACATTATTATGTTACCTTAGGCAACCCCAAACAGTGAGGATGAGATGAGGGAGGAATTTCACAATATTATTAAAAATTAAATAAAATCTACACTTTTATAGGAGATGAAAAATGTGAAATAAAATTTGGCTATGGTTTTTTTTTTAAATCCTTTCCTTTAGGTGGGTTCATTGTTTAGGAAGAAGACAGGATGCTGACGCAGTATAAAATAACGAAGTTTTTAAAAAATAAAATTCAAGTTATATACTAATAGATCAGAAGTTCATGTTAAAGGAAAATTTGGAACTTGACGGTAAGCTTCAGATTACTGGAAAATACTTTGTTTAATGTTGAACATAGGCCAGATAAAGTTACATTTTTATGACCCATATTTTCCTCAATAAAAAGTATTTCAAAATAACTACAAATATCTTGCATGTTAGGGAGAAAAAAAAAGCCTACATGAAATGCAAAAGAAACTAGAAAAAGAATTTGGCTCAAGACCAGGCTCTGGCACTTGCTTCCAATAACACTGAGGAAAGTCATTTAACATTTCCAGGCCACTGTTTGCTCAACTGTGACAAAAAGGATAACAATAGCTTCTTCACAAGGTTGCTGAGCGAATCATGTGAGAAATGTATATGAACAGCAAGCACTGTAATTATGTAAACTGAAAAGTTAAATTTATTGTGTCTACCTGTATGTCTCCACAAGTTGTTGCTGCTGGAACAAACTTTGCTACGTTTAACTTTTCTGTGCCAGTGACACAAATCAATGAATCCACAACACAATGGTAATAGAAAGGTAGCACAAATGTAAGACAATTGCTTTTTCCAAATATAAAACAGGCACAAATGGCTTTGAACAATTATTTTTGAAGAAATGATGGGTTTATGTTAAGCCTTTCTTACCTGCTTCCCAAGTTGCCTTTGAGATCAATAAAAGATACTTGGCTTGGTTTAGGAATATGGAGTCTTTTCATAAAGAGAGGTTTCCCTGTGGAAACCAACTGGACCAAAGGGATTAACAATTGCAACCTTGGTCTAATTAGCATCAGTCTTCAACCACTTGAATAAAAATAGGGGTTGTAGAAAAAATATGACAAGAATGTTTTGATACCAGTGGGATGGGAAAAGATAGCTCTGTATAGATTAAACCTCAGTCTGGAAACTTGGAAGCTGACATCTTTTGTCTGAATTATAACAGGAGCAACTTGATAAGAAACTGATCATTTTTACTAGGAATCTAAAACTGTTCCTTAAGTATACTTAAATTTCACTCGAGTAACCTGCTCTACCACTGTGGTGAAGAGGAAAGATACCTGGTATGTAGGAATATCTCCTTTTCAGGCTATATTTGCTGGATGAATGTGTAAATTAATAAGGGGGGAAGCCATTGTAATCCAAAAACTGTACTTTGGAAATTTATATTTACTAAATAAAAAAAGGGAAAAATGTCCACACAATCCAAAAAAAAAATCAATATACAAACTTAAAATAAAATGTAATTGAAGGAACACCAGCGGTCAAGAAAAGGCCTTGGTCAGAGAAATGAAGAAGAAATTGTTGTTGAGCTGTTTTTTTTAAATAGCTATTGTTGGCTTGTTTCTTCTTTATCTTCAATGTTTCCTCAATTTCTCTTTTAATTTCTTTTTGAACCATGAATTAGTTAGTGACCAGTGGCTTAATATCCAATTATTTGGGACTTTTTGAGATATTTTTCTTATGCCTTAGTTTGGATAGTTTTTATTGTCCAGTATTCATGTTTCCTTCTTTTACATATGATCTGTAATTTCATCTCATTTTTTTCCAGTCACCTATTGACTATTTTAGCCATTGAATGTCATTTGGTGCTTCTTATACATTTAATTTCTCCATTGAGATTTCCTATTTTTCTTCTTAAACAAACTCACAACAGCTATTTTAAAGTCTTCATCTTACAGATCAACTCGACCCTTTTGAAGCTTATACCGTTTTTAAGATTTATTAAAGTGGGACTCAGCATTGTGGCATATCAGTTAGTTATAGTGCGACATCACATATCAGCATGCCAGTTCAAGACCCATCTGCTTTGCTTCCAATCCAGTTCCCACCTAATGCAACTGTAAAGGCAGCAGATTATGGCCCAGTACTTGGGCTCCTGCCACCCATGTCAGAGACCAGGGTGGAGTTGCAGGCTCCTGGCTTTTCCAGACCTGACTGTCGCAGTCATTTGGAGAATGAACCAGCAGATGGAAAACTCTCTCTTTCTCCCTCTCTCTCCTCCTCTTTCTCTCTCTCTCTTTCAAATAAATAAATAAATCTTTTAAAAAATATTTTCTAGGGGCTGGCGCTGTGGTATAATGAGTAAAGCATCCCATATTGGTGCCAGTTTGTGACCTGGTTACTCCAATTCTAATCTAGTTCTTGCTATGGCCTGGAAAAGTAGTAGAAGATGGCCCAAGTTCTTGGGCCCTTGCACCCACGTGGGAGACCCAGAAGAAGCTCCTGGCTTCAGATCGGTGCGGCTCTGGCTGTTGCGTCCATCTGGGGAGTGAACCAGCGGATGGAAGACCTCTCTCACTCTATCTCTGCCTCTCTGTAACTCTGCCTTTCAAATAAATAAATAAATCTTTAAAAAAATTGCTAAAGTAAACATAGAGTAGGTAGACTTTACTGTAGAACTAGATTAGCCCTACTCATAAATTGTGGCCTTTTGAGATCTCTACTGAACTCCTGGGGTATTAAAAAAAGGTTTCCTCATTCTCACTGGTCAAAAATCATCCATTTCCCAGATTTTTTAAAAACCCTAATAATTCTTTATCTTATAGCTCTCTGGTACTCATATTTTTTCACATATCTGTTCTTTCCTCCTGTGGTGTTCTTGCGCAAACCTGAGGGACTTTCACTGTGTACATGTATACGAATAACTTAGTATTTTGTCAAAGCAAAAGTTTTGCAATCGTTAAAGACACCTGGAAGCTACTGTACATATTTCTAGAGATCTTTCTATGCACAGCCCCCTTTTCTCTAATTATCCACTGTGGAAATTATAGATACTTCAGTAGCCCAGAGTTCCGATTTCTGTTCAGGGGGGTCTCCAAGATCATCATATTCTTTTGAGGCTCCCCATTCCTGTGCTGCCATATAGAAAGTGTTTAAGAACAGCAAGATAGAGAGAGAGAGCGCCATTCACCTTGTTGATTTTCCTTCTTTAAGGGATTACTCTCCTTTGCCACTCTTGTCCAACTTCTGAAAAAATGGTTATTTCTACCAGATTTATAATTGTTTATGGTGAGAAGTAGCTTTCACAACTAGTTACCCCACCATAGCCAGAAACAGAAGTGTGACTCATTCCTCAAAATAAATGTTTAAAGCTCAATATTAATGTGATAATTTTGAAGCAGTGAGGAAAATATGGGTTATACAGAAAGTGATGTTGCGACAACTGTTTTGTCATCTGCAAAAAAGCTGAATTGTGTTCCTACTTCAATTCTTACAGTAAAATAAACTCCACATGGATAAATTTCAATGTAAATAAGTGAGATTTTAGAAGTAGCACAAATGGAAGAATAAAAATACCTAAAATAGAGGCGAGTGTTTTGTGCAGCAGTCAAGACACACTTGGGATGCCAGCATCCTATATCAGAAGGTCTGAGTTCAAGTCCTGGCTCTGATTCTAGTTCTAGCCTCCAGTTAACACACACCTTGAGAGGCAGCTGGTGATGGCTCAAGTACTTGGATCCTTGCCACCTATGTGGAAAACCTGGATTGACCCAGCCCCTGCTGTTGCAGGCATTTGGGGAATGAACCAGTGAATGGAAGATCTCTCCTGTAATTCTTTCTCCCATTAAAATATCTAAAAAGTCACTCTTTAATTAAAAAAATATAGGGAAACATTTTTACTTTTATAATGTGTTAGTATGGACAATTTAAATATTCACAAAGTAGGATAGTATAATGAACCACTATGTGATTATATCTCAGCTTCAGTAATTTGTAAACTATTATAGTCAATCTTGTTTCAGCCCTATCAATATTGAACTGCCATCATGTCCCCAACACATACAGAGAGGTTATTTTGGATCAAACTCAGATACCATATCATTTCATATATAAAAATTTTAGTGTGTGTATATGAGATATGTACAATTTGGGACATGCTCAAGCTGACTTGCCCCAAATGGTAGAGTTAGAAACATACCAGGGGTCTCCAATTTAATCCCATCAAGGTGGCATGTACCAATGCCATCTCACTATTCCAAGTGATCAATTTCAGTTCACAATTGATCATAATGAAAGGACTAAGAGTCAAAGGGAGCACATAAACAAGTCTAGTACCTGCTAACACTAACCGATAGAATAAATAAAGGGGAGAGTGATCCAATATGGGAAGCGAGATACTCAGCAGACTCATAGAATGGCAGATGTCCTAAACAGCACTCTGGCCTCAGAATCAGCCCTAAAGGCATTCGGATCTGGCTGAAAAGCCCATGAGAGTATTTCAGGCATGGAAAGCCAAGACACTCTGGCAAAAAAAAAAAAAAAAAAAAAAAAAAAAAAAAAACAAAACCCTAAATGAAAGATCTCTGTGAGTGAGATCCCAGTGGAAAGAACAGGTCATCAAAGAAGGAGGTACCTTTCTCTGAAGGGAGGAGAGAACCTCCACTTTGACTATGACCTTGTCTAAACAAGAGAAGAGTCGGTGAACTCAAAAGGCTTCCATAGCCTTGGAAACTCATGACTGGTGCATAGGGAGATTACTGATGCCATAAACAGGAGTGTCAATTGGTAAAGTCAACAACAGGAGTCACTGTGCACTTACTCCTCATGTAGGATCTCTGTCCTTAATGTGCTGTACATTGAGACTTAATGCTATAATGAGTACTCAAACAGTATATTTCGCTTTGTGTTTCTATGGGGGTGCAAACTGTTGAAATCTTTACTTAATGTATACTAAACTGATCTTCTGTAAAAAAAAATAAAATAAAAAAGAAGAAATTATTAATTCCCAACTTGACTCTCGCTGGGATTAAACATGACAATAGGTTTGATCTGATTTCATCATCATTTAAAAAATCATCTATTATTTTTCACTTTATGTTTGTGCGGGAGCTAACTGTTGAAATCTTTACTTAATGTATGCTAAACTGATCTTCTGTATATAAAGAGAATCAAAAATGAATCCTCATGTGAATGGAAGGGGAGAGGGAGTGGGAAAGGGGAGGGATGCGGGTGGGAGAGATGTTATGGGGGGGGAAGCCATTGTAATCCATAAGCAGTACTTTGGAAAATTATATTCATTAAATAAAAGTTAACAAAAAATTACCATTGAAATGTTATCATCTGAAAAATTATACCCCCTTAATATAAAATTATCATAATTGTCTGATTTTTTTAAAAAAAGTATTTCTTCAAATTAGGATCCAACAAGGAGTTTAAAGATAGCATCTTAGGGAGCAACATGCTTTGACTGGCTAAGGATAAACAGTGAAGAGAAAAGTGCAGGAAGTGTACTCTTAGAGGAGCATTGGAGAGAAAACTGCACAGGAAGCCCCACGGCAGGAAGTGGAGCAGCATGAACCTGTGTGGAGGGTGCAGACATGCAGCACAAGAGTGAGCACAGCTGCAGCAGAGATCTAGAGCTGGCGGGAGTCTGGAGACAGAGGTGAGGACAGACTGCAGCAATCCATGGTGATAGAGCCAGAGGGAGAGCAAGGCGTGGGTCCAGACTGGTGCCCTGGGGGCTGATAGCTTCTGGCAGTTACCTGCAGACCCAGTGGAAGTGGAAGGGGACATTTGTTTTTCCCCAGTGTCTCCAAAACAATGCCCACTGCTTGTTGAGAGAGAGTGAGCACCATTTTGGATTAGGGCATAGGCTATGGAAGCCTGTGTGCCCACACATAGCAGCTGCCTGAGATGGGACACCTGATTGGCAGTGCCTGCGGCAGTGGTGGGCAGCTAGCAACATTCAGCTAGTGGCTCTGTGTGTGTGTGTGTGTGATCCAGAGATTCCTGGGGAGGGAATGACCCGCAGTCCCTGCTGACTTTGAGCCTGGCTAGCAGGTGGCTGGGCAGCTATGTGGGATGGTGGGGTGCCCACACCTACAACCTCCAGGGTCAAAGTGCCTAGGTGGATCTGTCTCAGGGAACATCTGCCTCTGTTGATGGACATACTGGCAGAGTAGAGAGAAACCTCTGGACCCAGTGACTGTAGGAGCCTTGTATGCTGAGAAACTGAGGACTTGGAGGTTACATGAAACTGCAGGGTGTAGCTGAGTATTGAGATACACCACGGCTAACATGGGTGTTACCCTGGAAACTCACTCCATCCTAAAGCACTGACCAGAGCTCCCTACCCACACCCACCACACACTTCTAGGTATTCACTGAAAGTGCAAACATTTCACTAAGCCACAGAAGCTTAGGCCAAAGTTAAAAGTCATTAGAAGCAGCAAACAAAACTCAACTCCATGAATGCCTAAAAATAAGTTCAGAGATGCAAGAAACAAGAATAAGGAAGACACCATCATCCACCCCAAAGGAACACAATAGCATTTCAATATTAGAATGGGAAGATGAAGAGATTGAGAAAATGTCAGAAATGGAATTCAAAAATTAATCATAAGATTACTCAAAAGCAATCAGAAGCAAATCCTCAAACCAAAGAAAATACGAATGAATATTTCTTGTAATTGAGATTTCAAAGAGAAATCCAAATGAAATATTAGAAGTGAATTCGATAGATCAAATAAAAAATGTGGTGGAAAACCCTAACAGCAGACTTAGCAAGCCAGAAGAAATAATGTCTTGGACTAGAATACAAATCTTTGGAAATCTTACACTTAGACCAAAAAAAAAAAAAAAAAAAAAAAAAAAAAAAGGAGGCAGGAAAAGAAGAAAATAGAAACTTAAAAACAGTGTTGGAGATTTTGGAGATTTACTATCAAATGACCCCATACATGGTTCTTAGGAGTTTCTGAAGTTGAGGAAAAAGAGAATAGACTAGAAAGCCTATTTAGTGAAATAATTACAGAAAACTTCAACAATTTGGAGAAAGTGATTTCTAATTAGAGGAAGCACATAGAACTCCTAACAGACATGACCAGAAAAGATCTACACTATGAAATATTGTAGGCAAACTTTCCACAGTAAAACATAAAGAAAATTTTCTAAAATGTGTATGAGAGGAAATGCCAGATTACTTTCAGAGAATCTCCAATTAAACTCACAGATGACTTCTATCAGAAGTCTACAAGTTAGAAGACAATGGCAAGATATAGTCCAAACCTTAAGAGAAAAAATTGTCAAAACAGAATACTACACCCTGCAAAGCTCTCATTTATGAATGAAGGTGAAATAAAGACCTTCCATAGCAAACAGAAATTGAAAGAATTTGTCACCACTCATCCAGCCTTACAAAAGATGCTTAAAGATATGCTGCAAACAGAAATACAGAAAGATAGCCACCATTGTGAAAGAATGAGGCGGCAGAAAAACCCCAGGTAGAAGTACAAAAGAAATTCAAAGTAAGCAATAGGAATATGGGAATATGGCCTGGCCAAGTTGTTACTTATCAATTGTCACCTTGAATGTAAATGGCCTCATTTCTCCAGGTAAAAGATACAGATTGGTTAAATGGATTTAAAACAAAGGCCCATCTATTTCATGTTTACAAGAAACACATCTCACCAGCAAAGATTACACACAGACTGAAAGTGAAAGAATGGAAAAAGATAATCCATGCTAACAGAAACCAAAAGAGAGCTGGTGTTGCCATCCTAATATCAGACAAAATAGTCTTCAACATAAAAATTGTTAGAATAGGAAGAGCATTAAGTAATGATTTAAGGATCAATTCAACAGAAATTAGTGACTATAATAAATGTATATGCACCCAATTGCAGTGTCTGGCTATTAAAAGAAATGTTAATGGACCTAAAGGGAGACAAAGACTCCAATCCTATAGTAACAGGAGACTTCAATACCCCACTTTCAGCAATGGACAGATCAACCAGACAGAATCTCAGCAAGAAAACATCAGAGTTAATCGACACTACAGATCAAATGGACTTAATGGATATCTACAGAATCATCCTACAGTTAGTTGCAGAATGCACATTCTTCTCACCAGCGCATGGAACTTTCTTAGGACAGACCAAATGCTAAGCCATATAATAAGTCTCAGCAAATTCAAAAAAATCAAAATCATACCATGCATCTTCTCTGACCACAGTGGAAATGAAGTTGGAAATCAACAACTCAAGAATCTCTAGGACATATGTAAACATATGGAAACTGAACAACATGCTCCTGAGTGAACAGTGGGTCACAGAAGAAATCCAATGGAAATGAATGAAGACAACAATACAACATAGCAAAACTTATGGGATACATCAAAATCAGTGTTAAGAGGGAAGTTTATAGCAATCAGTGCCTACATGAAGAAATTGCAAAGGTACCAAATAAATGATCTATCAGTGCATCTCAAGGACCTAGAAAAACAACAACAAACCAAAGCCAAAATTAATAGGAAGAAAGTAATCATTAAAATTAGAAAAAATAAACAAAATTGGAACCATAAAATACAAAAAAATCAGTGAAATGAAGAGCTGATTTTTTGAAAAAATAAACAAAATTGATACAACTTTGGTGTAACTAACCAATAAAAAGAGGGAGAAGACTCAAGTCAATAAAATAATACATGAAAAAGGAAATGTAGCAGCAAATACCACAGAAATAAAAAGAATCATCAGAAATTAATACAAAGAGCTGTATGTCAACAAATTGGTAAATTTAGAAGAAATGTATAGATTCCTGGACACTTTCAATCTACCAAAGTTGAGTCATGAAGACACACAAAACCTAAACAGACCAATAACCAAGACAGAGATTGAATCAGTACTGAAGACCCTCCCAACAAAGAAAAGCCCAAGATCAGATGGCTTAACTGTTGAATTCTTCCAGATATGTAAAGAAGAACTAGTTCCAATTCTTCTCAAGCTATTCACAACAACTGAAAGAGAGGGAATCCTCCCAAATGCCGTTTATGAAGCTTGCATCACATTAATGCCTAAACTTCAAAAAGATGCAACACAGAAAGAGAACTATAGACCAATATCTCTTATGAACATAGATGAAAAATCCTCAACAGAATATGTTCCTATTGAATCCCAGCAACACATCAGAAACATCATGTATATAATGTATTGGTGTAAAATAGACATTTTGAGAACTGACGATTGTTTATAGCCCTCGTCTCTTCCATTGAGAAACAGTGCTTTTCTTGTGTTTTTTTTTTTTTTATCTTGTTTTGTTTTCTTTTTCTTCATACTACTTGTTAAACTCCTTTACTTAGAATAGGGTTAACTGTACGATCATTAAGTATTCTGAAAATAGATTATTGTGCAAATTAAGAATTGAAATCCGAGAGGAAGGGGGAGAAAGGGATGGAGCATGGCAGGAGAGAGGGTAGGGGGTAAGTCCCATTATGAAATATAGGAAACTTGTATAGCTTAAATAAATTTTTAATGTATAAGGATCCAGCCAGTGCCATTTGTTATCCCGCTGTGATTTCCCACCTCAATATTTTTCTCTGGAAATTTAATTTTAAGAGGCAAAGAGACAAAGGGCTGCCATTTGTTAGCTCATTCCCCAAATAACCACAACAGCTGAAACTGAGACTGGAAAAAGCCAGGAGCCAGAAACTCAGCCCAGATACCCCACTATGTGAGTCGTCACTGCTGCCTCCCAGGGTCTGCATTAGCAGAATGCTGGAATTGGGAGCCCAGAGGTGGGTATGAAACCTGTGGGATGTAGGCATCCCCACCACTAGGCCAAAAGCTTACCCCTGAAATTGATTTTTTTAAGCAACCAGATAATTTGTTCTAAAGTGTCCCCCCTCATTCTAGAATGTATTGGTTGCTTTCCCATGATATTGCTTAATGCCATCTTGTATATCCTGTAAACATGTGGCCAGTCTTAAAGCCTTAATAAAATTCAGAGGTAAATTTTTGGCAAAAAGAAGTTGTAGTTGGTGTAGATTTCATCATGTTGCAAAGACTGCCTGCATAAAGATTGAGCCAAGAGTTGAGATATTGCTGGTCAGATCTGTCCAATATCATGCCTGTCATCTGATTTTCATACAGTGATTTGAACAGGCATGTATCACAATTACCTAGATTTATTATATCATTATAGACTGAAAAATAATGATAGTCTATCATTTTTCTATTTATTAGTGGTAAAAATTTCTATGAAGAAAAAATTTTCCTTATCAGCTATCTGTTAAGCCTAGGCACCATTTGTATTGTAGATATGGGATAAATGCTTGATCTTTCCACCTTTGTCAGGCTTAAGATTAACAGATTGGTCCTCTATCATCCTTCAAAATTGATCAATAATATTATTATGTTATAATTAAGAACTCCACATGTTTTAACATATTTGATGCCCTATAATCATTACAGTCATTTTTCTCTTAGATGCTCAAATTTCACCATGTTTTTCGGGTTAGAGATCCTTCAAATTGTCTCTTGGGTCATTTTAATATGACCCACTAGTATTTAGTAGTCTTTCTGCTTTCCTTTTATGACAGATGCTTAAAATTGAATTTTATGCATTTCTTAGATTAGAGTTTGGTTTAGACACTTTTTCCAAGAACCATGTTTCCTTAAAGTAAAATAGCACTTAGAGACTACAATCTATAGGATAACTGATGCTGCATTGTTTAATGTTCTGAGGCTTTTTCAGGGGTTATTGATAAGAAATGTTTATTATTTAAGAAAAAATATGTCATGAAATATATATAGACATATGACAATTCTGATTGAGATTTAGAATCATAGGTGTTTTTTTTTTGTTTTACTTCTTTAATTCTAGTTTTTATATTTTTCTTTTCTCTTAAGTCAAAAAACCCTAAAAAACATGAAGTAATTATATTTTGCTTTGATTTTAAATATATATCTAGGAATTTCAGAAATATAGTGTCAACATTGGTACTAGAAATATTACTGATGAAAAATTTAAGAATTACTTTAGTGATGATTTTTGCCAGTAAGATATATCCCACAGTTAGACAGTTAAAATACTATATTTAGAAATTACTAGAAACAATTCCTCTTTGTGGTTAAGCCACCAACTCTATAAATAGTTTGGTTCATTTTTTATTAAATATTTGGGTCTTTTGATTTTCAAAAATTTGGATTATATTTTGCCGCATAATTATTTAAAATAGGTTCAATGGTACTTAAATTTATAACACTATATAGATTCAGAAAATTCTTATCTTTTTAAGATTTTATTTATTTATTTGAGAGGTAGAGTTACAGACAGTGAGAGGAAGAGACAAAAAGAGAGGTCTTCCTTCCGTTGGTTCACTCCCCAAATGGCTGCAATGGTCAGAGCTGGCTCTGCAGGGGGCCACAGCACGAGATCCAATATACAATTTCTCAATTAAAATTGTTATTCTTGCGGCTGGCACCGTGGTGCAGTAGGTTAATCCTCTGCCTGTGGCGCCAGCATCACATATGGGCGCTAGTTCTAGTCCCAGATGCTCCTCTTCCAATCCAGCTCTCTTCTGTGGCCCTGGAAAGCAGTAGAGGATGGCCCAAGTCCTTGGGCCCCTGAGCCCATGTGGGAGACGCGAAAGAAGCACCTGGCTCCTGGCTTCAGATTGGCTTAACTCTGACCGTTGATGCCACTTGGGGAGTGAACAGGCAGATGGAAGATCTCTCTCTCTCTCTCTCTCTCTCTCTCTCTTTCTCTCTCCCTCTCACTGTCTGTAACTCTACCTCTCAAATAAATAAATAAAATAATTATAAAAAATTATTGTGGCCAGCGCCGGGGCTCACTAGGCTAATCCTCCACCTGCGGCACCAGCACACCGGGTTCTAGTCCCAGTTGGGGCGCCGGATTCTGTCTGGGTTGCCGTTCTTCCAGTCCAGCTCTCTGCTGTGGCCCGGGAGTGTAGTGGAGGATGGCCCAGGTCCTTGGGGCCTGCACCCACATGGGAGACCAGGAGAGGCACGTGGCTCCTGGCTTCAGATCGGCACAGCGCACCGGAGGTAGCGGCCACTTGGGGGCTGAACCAACGGAAAAAGGAAGACCTTTCTCTCTGTCTCTCTCTCTCTCTCACTGTCTTACTCTGCCTGTCAAAAATTAAAAAAATGAAAAATTATTCTTATCTTAATTTACCAATAGACAACATGTTCACTGTCAAATCCAAAGGATCTAGAACAGCTCTTAGTACTAGTAAATGGTTACAAAAATGCTTGATAAATTGAAATAAATCATGTTCTTTGAGTACTTTCACTTTGGGGTTTTTTTTTTTGAATAATATGAGGCTCAACTTTTTTTGTTAACTCTTCAAGTATTGACTCTAAAATTAATAGAGGTAGATGTATTATTTTAATTTACTACTTTTTTCTAAATATTGTAAAGAAAATCACAAAATCTATTTTCAATATGATTAAACAGAGATGCAAAAACATAAAATCCAAGTAACAATTTCTCCAAGATTATAGTTTTCAAACAAATATAATAAGCTACCATTAATACTGGATTGCTCATGACACAGAAAATGGTATAATTGTGCATCCATATAACATTTGCTCACTGCAATATAAAAAATGTTAAACAATCTACTTCTCAGTTTGTAAGGTCCCAACATAGAAGCAATTTTTAGGCAATTATTTTAGATGACAGTTTCAAATCAGTATTTGTATTACATTTCTCCTTTGACTTTAATCAAATTTACAGTGACAGTTTTAGTACGCTTTTATTCCATAGAAATCTTTTATATTTGCATTTGAAAAGATTTTCAATTACTCTTTATTAGCGACAGTTCTCAAATATATATATATATATTTTATTTTGACCATTATTAAACTTTGTTCTATTTCCTTGCACCTATTATTTCATGTTTAAGAATTAAAGGTTGAAGATGAATGGTTATAATAACTTTTGATCACAGTATTTATTTATAAAATACATATACTAAAATATCTCTGATCTTTATTTTTTTAAAGATTTATTTATTTAATTTGAAAGTCAGAGTTACAGAGAGAAAGGGAGAGAAAGAGCGTTCATTCCTCAAATGGCCACAATGGCTAGGGGTGGACCAGGCAGCAGCCAGGATCTTCATCTGGGTGTCCCACATGGGTGGCAGGGGCCCAAACACTTGGGTTATCATCCACTGCTTTTTCTAGGTCACTAGCAGGGAGTAAACCGGTACCCATATGAAATGCCAGCATGTATGTGTGTGCGTGTAATGGAATATCATTTAGCCTTAAAAATTTCTGAAACATAATATAACATGAGTAAACTTTGGTAACATTATAAGTGAAACTATACACAAAAGGACAAAGAGTGTAGGATTTCACTTCTATGAAGCACCCAAAAAAGTCAAATTTATAGAAGAAAGATAGTAGAATTATATAGAGACTAGGGTGGGGGGTGGAGAATTATTTTTAATAAATATGTCCTTTCCATTTGGGATGATGATAAAAGATTTGAGGTGAACGTACGTAATGCCACTGCAGTCTGCGCTTAAAATGGCTAAAAATTAAATTTTATATTACAATTATTTTAACACAATTATAAACCACTTGCTATGCCTTCAACCATATATTATATTGGCACACTGGGCCCACAAAGATCAATCTTTGGGATAAAATGGACATATATGGCTTTGCAATCCTTTCATGAATCCTTCACATAGCATCTTCTGCACAAGAAATTGAGATTTATTTAGAAAAGGATTTAAATAGTATGTGTCAACTTGATTATTTCCTACCTTTTGTTTCTATTCATAGTTTTTGCCTGAAGAAGTTTTATGATTGATTTATCTTTCATTTACTATTGGGTTATATAATTTTAAGTGCTCAATTGCTTTTTCATAGGAAATATTCTTACTCCACATTATGTGTAATGTTTCTTTAGGGAAATACTACTGGAAGAAAAACAAAATAAATTTAGAGTCAAGCAATAAAAATATAAATGCCTCCACTGCACACAGATACAATGTGCTGATGTAGATGTGCAATGTTAAAGCAATACTGTCTTCCAGTTACCTGGCACTAATCAAACTGATGTAAACCTGTGAAACTAGCATTTAACACTGGAGATGGACACTTATAAGATGAAGTATTAAAACCTTCTCAACAATGAAATATTTTGAAAATCATTGCATTTTTAATTATACTTAAGTAGTACATTAATTAGGGTTATTCTCCCCCAAATACAGAAAGGGTGAGCTTGAGAGAAGCAATTATTTGCATCCTACCTGATTAAGGTGATACATGTATGCAGTATTCTAAAATCTGAACAAATCAACACCTTGAAGTATGAGTTACTGGGTTTGGTCATCTACATTGATCAAATTAATCACTGTGGTCTGGGTAGATGATGTCAATAACGCCCGCTCCTGGAGGAAAGAACATTATCTCCAGATGCCACCAAACATTAATAAATCCACCAGAATCCAGCAGATGAAAAGCAGAATGACAAAAACGAATATATTACTAAACTGTTATACTAGCCAAGAAGTCATGGAAGGATTTCAGCAATCACCTTAGAGGATTTTTGAAATACGAGGTTCTGCCCTCCAATTTGTAAACACAAGTGGTTTCACGATGCTGTGGTAACCAAGTTTTTCTCATAGTTTTATATTTAATGAATTAAGGTAATGCACTCTTTTATTTAGCAATTATAAATAAACGATAAATTTGATGAGTGTGAATATGTAGCAGTACTTTTATTTCCAGTTTGCAATTCTCAGTACTGCACATTCATAACTTGTACTTGTGATTTCATAAATATGTATAGCTCCACAGGAATTGAGCTAACAGATGACACAGGGGCCCAGTATGTTCATAAATAAATATATGACATCACCTCCTCTCCATTGAACATTCAACTTGATTTTTTTTATGAGTTGCTGGTTGGAAAGTACTTTGTGCTTCATATTCTAAGATTTAAATTATCCTTCAAGTAATAGTATATAAATATTATGATATGTGAATGTTTTATAAAAAAGTTTTTATTTGATGAAGTATTATTCTCAACTTGATATTTTTTAAAATTACTTCAAAAAATCTCTGTGGGCTGAAAATTCATTAGGCTAAGAAATTCTTAATTTTGGGAGAGAATCATTTTGTCTTGCTATATGCTTAACTTTGCTAATACATAAGAGTAAAGAATTGCAAGCTGAACAAAAGTTATACAGGAGACACAAAATGATCCCCACTACTTGACCCTTAGTCCGTTAGTTTCTTCTGTATTTTCTTTTCTTTTAAGGTTTTATTATTTATTTATCTGGGAGGTAGAGTTACAGACAGTGAGAGGGAGAGAGAGGTCTTCCATCCGCTGGTTCACTCCCCAAATGGCCTCAACGGCCAGAGCTAAGCAGATCTGAAGCCAGGAGTCAGGAGCTTCTTCCAGGTCTCCCATGTGGGTGCAGGGGTCCAAGGACTTGAGCCATCTTCTACTGGTTTCCCAGGCCATAGCAGAGAGCTAGATCAGAAGTGGAGCAGCCAGGACTAGAACTGATTGCCCATACTGGATGCCCGCACCTCAGGTGGAGGGTTAACCCACTGTGCTACAACTCCAGCCCAAGTGTACTTTCTTCAGAGAAAGTGCATCCCTACACGAATATATTATATATAGGGCTTTATTTTAGTGTATACAAATTGTACATTGCATACACATTGTCCTACATCTGATTTTTAAATTGAACATAAATAACTACTTAATAACTTATATTCAATTCATCTGATTTTTTTTGTGGGAGAAAAAACATATGAGATGGTACTTAAAATGGATCTGAAGGACAAAAATGCTTTCAAAGAACAAAGAAGAGGAAACTGACACTCCAAGAGCTAATCAGTTATTATGATATGAAAAATATTTATATTATTAAATGCAAAATCTGCCCTCCCATCCATTTAAAGAGATTTTCACTTTAAAATTTATTTGCCAGTAGGAAATGTTCCTAGTGTTTGACTCAGAAACTGGTAAACTAGTATCAAAATCCCTTCCCATTTTATTAATCTCTGTAAGTTTCCTTACTTCCGAGACAGACAATTGTAAAGTGCAATTTGAAAATGTTTACAGATTTTCTTTATTATATAAATCACACTTTTATTGTAGTAAAAATCCCCATATAGCAAAGATATTCAATCTAAATAACAGCACACATGCATATGAGATAATAAAACATTTTTGTGGTTGGTAAATTCTAATGTAGTTACTTATTTTTAATGCAATTTTTGACACTAGCCATTGCATTTTCAGTACTATAGGCTATCTCTAAAATCATAGATTTTTGTTTTCTTAACTCCTACAAAATTTCAGTTGTCTGTATAGTGACTCAAGTATTAACCTAAAAGTGTATTAACCTAAACATGTGTAGGTCTGTATACTTTGTATAGTGACTTTGGCAATGGCATTGGTTTCCTAGGATGAGTTGCTTTTTCATTATTCACTTTGGAAGAAAAAAGTGCTTTTTGGCTAAGTAAATTTTGGAAATAAAGGGTTAAAAGCTAGAGTATTGTAATTCTACTTTTTATTTTGAGATAATTGTAAATTACATGAAGTTGTAAGATACAATACAGAGATACTATGCATCCTTTAGCCAGCTTCACCCAGTGGTAACATCTTATAAAACTACAGTACAATGCCAGAGTATTAATGCTAATACAGCCCAATGCACAAGGTTCATTCACTACCATTAGCTCCACTTGATGTTTTATAGCCACATTTGCCTTTCTTTTGCCTCCCTACACATCTACCACCTCCCATCACCCCAGACCTTTGGCAACCAGTATTTTTTTCTCCAGTTCTATCATTTTATTATGAAGGTTAATAAGTGGTATCATACAGCATAGAGCCTTTTACAATTATCCATTTTTTGTTCCGCATAATTGCTTAGAGATTCATCTGAATTAATGTGTACATCAATAGTTCACTTATTTTTATCTTTGAGTAGTATTTCATGGCATGGATTGCTACAATTTCTTTAACATTCACTCATTGGAAGACATCTGGATTATTTCCATTGTTGAGTTATCATGAATAAAGAAGTAAAAAACATCTGTTTACAGGGTTTTGTGGAAACACAAGTCATTTTTCTGGGGAAAATGCCGTGGAGTGTAACTATTGAGTCATATGGTACTTGCATATTTAGATTTATAGATTTATAAGAAACTGCCATATTCTTTATCAATGTGATTATATTACATTCCACTAGCTATGTAGGCGTAGTCCAGTTTCTCCACATCTGTGATAGTATTTGGTGGTGCTGTTTTCTTTTAATCTTTCTGTTAGATTTGTAATGATATTTCACTGCAGTTTCAATTTGTATTTCTCTAATGGATAATGATGTTAACATCTTCTCATGTGATTATTTGCCTTCTGTATCTTCTCTTTACTAAAATGCCTCTTTAGATGCTTAGTCAGTTTTCTATTTTTTAAACAATGAATTGTGATACACACTCACACACAAATTCTTATTTAAAAAAACCCTTTGTTAGATTTGTGGATTGAAAGTATGTCCGTACATCTTTAACTTCTATTTTCACATTTTTCAAGAGTTATTTGCAAAGCCAAAAAATGGACCAGTTTATCATTCGCATATAAGAATGCCATTAATTTTTGTGTGTTAATATTGCATTCTGCATCCTAATGAAAACTATAAAGGCTTTCTCTTTTTTAATTCCTGTAGTTTTATATGTAGACAATCAGAACATCTTCAAATAAGGTTGGTTTATTATCTTTAATTTTTTTTGTGTATTTCTTAATATTTTTTGTCTTCCCTTTAATTCTGGATGTCTTTTATTTCTTTTCTTGCTTTATTGCAGTGACTAGAACTTACAGTACCATGCTGACTAGTTGTGCAAATGGACATATTTATTTTCTTTTAGTCTTAGGGGGAAAGCATTAAGTTTTTCATGCTTAAATATGATGTTAACTCTAAATGTTTTCTAGATGTTCTTCACCAAGTGTGGGAAGTTCCCCTGTATACTACTTTTCTGAGAATTCCTATCATAAATAAGTATTGTGTTTTCCTAAATGACTTTAGGAGGAAATGTTGCTTCATCTGTCTTCTGAAAGGTATTTTATAAGCTTGATGTTAACTCATCTTTAAATCTTTGGTAAAATGATACAGTGAAATCATCTAGACCTGGAAATTGTTTCACAGAGGTTTTAAATTATAAATTTAACATCTTTGATGGTTACGGGATTCTTCACGTTACATGTTTCATCAGCTGAGTTTTGTTAATTTTGGGTTTTGAGAAAATCATCCACTTCTTGTAAGCTTCCTCTAAAAGTGGTTAGCCAGCAGTATACATTTTCTTCCCAGCATCAATTTCATCAAGCACACCAATGGTGGTGTGCTATGCTCTCATTTTCAGTCAGAGGAGACCTCGAATAGCTAAAGCAATACTGTACAACAAAAACAAAGCTGGAGGCATCACAATACCAGATTTCAGGACATACTACAGGGCAGTTGTAATCAAAACAGCATGGTACTGGTACAGAAACAGATGGATAGACCAATGGAACAGAATTGAAACACCAGAAATCAACCCAAACATCTACAGCCAACTTATATTTGATCAAGGATCCAAAACCAATCCCTGGAATAAGGACAGTCTATTCAATAAATGGTGCTGGGAAAATTGGATTTCCACGTGCAGAACCATGAAGCAAGACCCCTACATTTCACCTTACACAAAAATTCACTCAATATGGATTAAAGACTAAAACTACAAACCGACACCATGAAATTATTAGAGAACATTGGAAAAACCCTGCAAGATATAGGTACTATAGGTACTGGCAAAGACTTCTTGGAAAATACCCCAGAAGCACAGGCAGTCAAAGCCAAAATTAACTATTGGGATTGCATCAAATTTAGAAGTTTCTGTACTTCAAAAGAAACAGTAAGGAAAGTGAAGAGGCAACCGACAGAATGGGAAAAAAAATATTTGCAAACTATGCAACAGATAAAGGGTTGATAACCAGAATCCACAAAGAAATCAAGAAACTCCACAATATCAAAACAAACAACCAACTTAAGAGATGGGCCAAGGACTTCAATAGACATTTTTCAAAAGAGGAAATCCAAACGGCCAACAGACACATGAAAAAATGTTCAAGATCACTAGCAATCAGGGAAATGCAAATCAAAACCACAATGAGGTTTCACCTCACCCGGTTAGAATGGCTCACATTCAGAAATCTACCAACAATCGATGCTGGCGAGGATGTGGGGAAAAAGGGACACTAACCCACTGTTGGTGGGAATGCAAACTGGTTAAGCCACTATGGAAGTCAGTCTGGAGATTCCTCAGAAACCTGAATATAACCCTACCATTCATCCCAGCCACACCACTCCTTGGCATTTACCCAAAGGAAATTAAATTGGCAAACAAACAAGCTGTCTGCACATTAATGTTTATTGCAGCTCAATTCACAATAGCTAAGACCTGGAACCAACCCAAATGCCCATCAACAGTAGACTGGATAAAGAAATTATGGGACATATACTCTATAGAATACTATACAGCAGTCAAAAACAACGAAATCCGGTCATTTGCAACAAAATGGAGGAATCTGGAAAACATTATGCTGAGTGAATTAAGCCAGTCCGAAAGGGACAAATATCATATGTTCTCCCTGATCAGCGACAACTAACTGAGTACCAAAAAGGAAACCTGTTAAAGTGAAATGAACACTATGAGAAACGGTGACTTGATCAGCCCTCACCCTGACTGTTGATGAACAACTTAATACATTATCCCTCCTAGTATTTGTTTGTTTGTTCTACTTAATACTTTTGGTTGAATACTGTAATCAATACACAGTTAATCTTAAGTGTTGAAACTTAACTGAAAAGTGATCACTGTTCAGTATAAGAGTGGGAATAAGAGAGTGAAGAAATGTGCAATTTGGGACATGCTCAAGCTGACTTGCCCCAAACGGTAGAGTTAGAAACATACCAGGGGATTCCAATTCAATCCCATCAAGGTGGCATGTACCAATGCCATCTCACTAGTCCTGGTGATCAATTTCTGTTCACAATTGATCATAATGATAGGACTAAGAACCAAAGGGACCACATAAACAAGAATAGTGTCTGCAAATACTAACTGATAGAATCAAAAGGGGAGAGAACGATCCAACATGGGAAGCAAGATACACAGCAGACTCATAGAATGGCAGATGTCCTAAACAGCACTCTGGCCTCAGACTCAGCCCTTAAGGCATGTGGATACGGCTGTCCATTTCCCTTGATATCATTTTTCTTATAATATAGAATTCCTATACTTACCTCCTGGACCAATCTCTATCAATTCATTTCTCAAGATCAGGCTAAAATCTAATTATTTAACGAAGTGTTATATAATTAACCATATATTCATTTAATAATTGATTATTATTTGCTCAGTATCTAGGATGAAAGTAATGTACACCAAGCATTCTTTTTCTTCATTTTAGTATATTGCGCCAAACTCATCTCTAGAATTTATGTCTCCCTGAGTATCTTAAACTATTATTAAGAATACCAATGTCATTCCTGTCTAAATGATACTTGTTTCCCTTCTTATCAATTTCCTTTAATGACATCAGCAAATATTTGTTCCAAGTTTAAAAAATTATAAAAAGCTACTTTACCCAGTACTCTTATTCTCCATATCTGGTCAATTAACAAGTAGTGCATGTTTTATTCAATGACTTCACAGATTCAAGATATTTGACTATGGCCGGCGCCATTGCTCACTAGGCTAATCTTCTGCCTGCAGCACTGGCACCCTGGGTTCTAGTCCCGGTTGGGGCGCCCGATTCTGTCCCGGTTGCTCCTCTTCCAGTCCAGCTCTCTGCTGAGGCCCGGGAGTGCAAAGGAGGATGGCCCAGTTCCTTGGGCCCTGCACCCACATGGGAGACCAGGAGGAAGCACCTGGCTCCTGTCTTCGGATTGGTGCAGCGTGCCGGCCGTAGCGGCCACTTGGGGGGTGAACCAACGGAAAAAGGAAGACCTTTCTCTCTGTGTCTCTCTCTCACTGTCTAACTCTGCCTGTCAAAAAAAAAAAAAAGATATTTGACTATCATCATTTTCCTGAAACAGTCACTCTTCTCTTGCCTCTGGGACACTGCTCTTATAGTTTTTCTTCTAATTTACTAGCTGCCTCTACCCAGTCTTGTTCATTGATATCTTCTTTTTTAAAAAAAAAAAAAAAGATTTATTTATTTATTTTGAAATTCAGAGTTATACAGAGAGAGAAGGTAAGGCAGAGAGAGAGAGAGAAAGAGAAAGGTCTTCCTTCCACTAGTTTACTCCCCAAATGGCCGCAACGGCCAGAGGTGTGCCAATACAAAGCCAGGAGCCAGGAGCTTCTCTGGTTCTCCCACATAGTTGCAGGGGCCCAAGGTCTCAGGCCATCTTCTACTGCTTTTGCAGACCACAGAAGAGAACTGGATTAGAAGTGGAGCAGGCGGGACTCAAACCAGCACTCATATGGGATGCCAGCACTGCAGGTGACAGCTTTACCTGCTACGCCGCAGCGCGGGCCCCCATTGATATCTTCTAATCTTTTGAACCTCTATATACTGTACTGTCAGAGTCAGTTCTATTTTTTTAAGATTTATTTATTTATTTGAAAGGCTGAGTTACAGAGATGCATAGGCAAAGAGAGTGAGAGAGAGGTCTTCTATCCGCTGGTTCACTCCCCAGATGGCTGCAACAGCCAGAGCTGTGCCAATGCAAGGCCAGGAGCCAGGAGCTTTTTCCAGGTCTCCCACACAGGGACAGGAGCCCAAGGACTTGGGCCATCTTCTACTGCTTCCCCAGGCCATAGCAGAGAGTTGGATTGGAAGTGGAACAGCCAGAACTCGAACAGGCGCCCATATGGGATGCTGGGACTGCAGGCCAGGGCTTTAACAGGCTGTGCCAGTACTAGCCCCTGAGTAAGTTCTTTTTACCTTCCCTTTTATAAACTTTTTACCTAGATCAAAGGCTTTAATATTTTTGTAGCCTGCACTAAAAATAGATTTTGAAAAAATATATTTATTTATTTGTTTATGTATAAGTCAAAGTTACAGAGAGAGAGAGAGAGAGAGAGAGAGAGAGAGAGAGATCTTCCATCTGCTGGTTCACTCCCCAAATTGCTGCAAATGCCAAGGCTGGGCCAGGACAGAGCCAGGAGCCAGGACGTTCTTCAAGGTCTCCCACACGGGTGCAGGGACACAAGCACTTGGGCTGTCTTCCTTTGCTTCCCCAGGCACATTAGCACAGAGCTGGATTGGAAGTAGACCAGCTGGGTCTTAAACCAGTGCCCATATAGGATGCTGGTATCGCAGGCGGTGATTTTACTCGCCATGCCACAACGCTGGCTCCTGAAAAATACATTTTATATCTGATCTAAGCACACACATACATGTTCTCCTCAAATATTATTTTTGTTAACCAATATTCATCTATAGCAATGATGTGATGCACTTTAATGTTTTCTATGTTATTTTTATTCTATTTCATTTTTAAAATACTTGTCAGAATGCACTAAATTTGTTTCACAATGATACTGTCCACAATACACTGGGAGATAAAATCTATTTTCATGTTTTTAAATTTTCTGTTAATACTTCAATGAGTCCCAAATTTCTAAGTCCTAGCACAACCCTCACTAAACTCCAGATTCACTATCTGGTTCCATACATGATTTTCAACTTGAACTTACAATCGACATCTCAAAATTAAAATATCCAAAACAGAGTTATTGATTTTTCTCCTACCTCCACCTCTCCACTGACTCATTGATTCTTGCCAAATAGCTCACATTCTACTCAATAGCTCAAATCCCAAGATTAGGAGATATCTTTGACTGTACTGTTTTTTTCACAACAACCACCTCCTCATGGTAGTTCTTTTGCTAAGTCCTTTCCATTCTTACTTCAAAGTATGTTACAAAACAATCTATTTCTTTTTGGTTTCATTGTTAAAACCACATGTCAAAGCATTGTAATATCTCACCTGGACTACTGCAATAAAATCTTTACTAGTCTCCTTCCTGACGCCAATGTGTCCCCACATCTGTAGCATCCAAAGAGATCTTTTAATAGTGTATCTTGCATTATGTCACTTCTCTGATTTAAACACTTCCTTTGCCCTTAAATCAAATCCCATTTGCTTACCAAGTGTTTTTAGACTGACTTACCTAAAAAACAAAGCCTGAAGCAAAATATTATCTGTTAGTTTTATTTGGGAGTGCAATATCAGAGAAATAGAAGTAGAGGAAAAGGGAGAGTAAGATGGAGAAGGAGGAAAAGAAGATATGATATGGTGCATTACTAAACCACCCAGTGATTTGTAGTAGGTGTAGCTGATTGCTCTGTTCCTCCAACACATAAAACATCTTCAGAAAGGCTGCATCAGGTACTGTGACTCAGAAAAATTATTTTGGGGGAAGACGGAATGAGAATTTCTTTTCATTAGTTTAAATTTTGTCCACTGGGGCATTAATCAATTCCATTTCTAACTATCATCATATCAGCGTTCTAGAAACCTATAGTAAATGCAAAAATCCATTCTAGCCAGTGAACAAGCAAATGCCCCTGCTTTGCTAGTTAATGCCATACCTGGTGATGTTTAAACTATAGCTGTGGACATGGTAGTAACCACAACTTGGCTCTTTAGGCGAATGGTACAAGCCATTGCTGATGTTGTGCCAGTCAAAATCAGGACAAATTCCTAGATTTGGGATAATGCTTAAATTGAGCATCTAACCTGTGGCTTTTGAGGTTATCATTGATCTGATCTCTGCTTTCTCCTTGACTTTCATCATTACCACTATTCCCCTCACACACTATACTTTGGATGCGTCATTTCCAAAGTAGCAAAGTTTGTAACCACTTTAGGATATTTGCACTTCATTTTTCCTCTGCAGAGTGTTTGTCAAATATTTTCAAGGATAACTCCTTCTGATCTGTTACAGCTTAATTCAACTATCACGTCCTCAAAGACTATCCCTGATTCCACAATCTAACAAAGTAGCCCCCCTTTATCCACACTTTCCTTTTATGCTCTGTTAGTTGCATTCAACTATGATCCATACATTACAGGAAAAATTCCAGAAATAAACAATTCATATGTTTTAAAATGCATGCCATTCAGAATAGTGTGATGAAATCCAATGCCACCCTGCTCTGTCCCACCTAGGCCGTGAGTCATCCCTTTCTTCTTCATATCCACATTTCATACACTACCAGCCTATTACTCAGTAGCTGTCTCAGCTTCCACAGTCTGTGCCGGTTTCACAGTGCTTGTGTTCCAGTAATCTTTACAAAGTACTCTAATGGACCATCATGAAGCCTACATCACTCACCTCACTTCAGTTCATCACATGGGCATTTTATCATCTCACACCATCACAGGAAATGTAAGTAGAGTACTGTAAGATACTTCAAGAAGGAACGCATAGCCAAATCACTTAGGACAGTGTATGGTTATAATTGTTGTTTTATATTATCATTTTGTTAATCTTTTGCCACGCATAATTTATAAACCACACTTTATCATTATATGCATGTATAGGACAAAATGCAGTTGATATAGGGTTCAGTATTATCCATGCCTCCAGGAATCCACTGGGAAGTCTTTTAATGTATCCTTGACAATAAAGGGGATTACTGCAGTGCCGGAGACCAGCTCCAGCCAGTTCAGGGGCCCCAAGGTGTGAGAGGTGTCGGCGCTCAAAGAAATGAGAGACACTCACAGCAAGGCTGATGGCATGGCTCTGGCTTTTGAGCACCAGACTTTATTTTTATATTATTAGCCACATAATGAGTTTTTCTTCTTACAATGAAAAGCCTGTTGTCCATTTTTCCTAATTACATTTTTTTTATTTTCAAGGGCATATTTAGAGCATTGGTTACAATCACAGACAAGTGCAAGATAACGGGCTGCCCACACAAGCCAAGGCCTCAAGTGCTGCTGAACTATGCAGAAATTGGCTACATAAGCTAGAATAGTACCTTCCTAATCTAATCTTTACTAGAAGCCCCAAGTTCAAAGCAGACCCTTTTTAAAACGTATCCCCTCTTTGCAGTTCTTTCTGTAATTCTTTAATTTCTTTATTGCACTTATTTAAAGGTTTACTTAGATCTATTCTACCGTTTTGACATCCTAACCATTATAGCATTTGTAGCATATAGTGAATTAAAGCTTTATTAACATCTATCTTTATTCTAGTGGGAAGTATATACCAGAGAGCCTGTTGCCTTTTAATTCTTTTCCTCAAATAGCTCAGCCTTGCGTAAAGCATTAACCCTTTCTCCTACACTAACATTCTGCTTGATTAAAATTCTACAAAGCAATGGACATTTTGGAGGTAATGAGACTAAGTGCTCTTCCCTAAAATTAGGAATACAGCAATCACTAGCAGGACCACCAGGAAGCTCCGGCTTGCTTATGCAGAGTGTAGTTCCCATCAAACCTAAAACCACCAAGAGGACCGCAGCTGTCCTTCTCATGCCTTGCTGAGACTGACCTTCTGCTGTGACCTTGTCAGCCAGCTGAAGTTGCCTTGGCCTCGTCACTGCAGTGTATCAATAACTCGCCAGGACTTTGCTTTGGTTCATTTTTTCAAATCATTTATATTTATTTTATTTATCTGTTTACTTGTGGGTTTTTTTTGTTCTTTGCACTTATAGAACATAACTCCAATTGAATAGTGACATTACTTTTCCTGTTTACTGCCACACTCATAGTACCACTCACAGGACTGATACATCATAATTATTATCATAAAAAACTGGATTTTATAGCTGTATTAATGTTTTCTTTGTGGACACATGATGAGCCAGATAGATTTCCCTTCAAGACCAAGGAAGTGATTTTTTTTCAGCTGTTAGGAATGTTGGCTGCTGATGGTTTACTCTGAGTGCTTCTTGGGGAACTGTACATTGCTAAAGTAAGATGTCTCACCAAAGTCATGGCCCCAGCCTAGAGGTAGCCTTATCTTATCATAGGAAAATGCAAGAGTAAAACAGCCCAGCCCCATGGCCTCATTGTAATCCATTTCTGAGGTGCCACACTAAGTTCAGAGCTCCTCCTGAGATTAATTGAGGCCTCTGTTGCAACTATATTTTAGTTGTACTACTGTCTCTACCGAGTCCTATTTCTCTCATCATCTCAGAAGTTGTTTCTGTTTCCGTGAGTTCTCCTAGAAAACCTCTGTTCCATTGTTCTTTATCGTACTTGATGTACTGCAGCTACTTCAGAAACGTTTTTGAAATCTGGCCTTTCCATCCCAGCTACCCCTAACCTATTATCAGCTTCCATACTTCCCATTTGGATCATTTCAAATGTTTTCAACAGTTTCTAAACTGTTCCTTTGCGATCTGTACCCCATCTCCACCAGTTTTATTATTCTTAGCCCTTACCTTAACCTCTAACACAGTGATCTTTAAAGATTAGTGAGTTATGTTTCACCTGCAAATCTGGTAAAGATTTTCTCTTCTACCACCTACCAAATCACTGTAGATTTTGTACTTATATATAAATTGTTGCATATACTTTTCATGGGACACAGCTTCCTAAAACTCATGTATAGAACTTAGCTTAAATTTCTCATTTGAGAGGCCAGTGTTTTGGTGCAGTAGGTTAAGCTGCTGCCTGAGACTCAGGCATCCCAAATCAGACCACTGGTTCAAATCCCAGTTGCTCAGCTTCAGATTTTGTTCCATGTGAATGCACCTGAGAAGGCAGTGGAAGATGGCTCAAAACAGATAGGACAATTCTTTTTTTTTTTTTAACTTTTATTTAATGAATATAAATTTCCAAAGTACGACTTATGGATTACAATGGCTTCCCCCCCATACCGTCCCTCCAACCCACAACCCTCCCCTTTCCCACTCCCTCTCCCCTTCCATTCACATCAAGATTCATTTTCGATTATCTTAATATACAGAAGATCAGCTTAGTATACATTAAGTATGGATTTCAACAGTTTGCTCCCACACAGAAACAAAAAGTGAAAAATAATAGATGATTTTTTTAAATGATGATGAAATCAGAGCAGACCTATTGTCATGTTTAATCCCAGTGAGAGTCAAGTTGGGAATTGATAATTTCTTTTTTTTTTTTTTTACAGAGGATCAGTTTAGTATGCATTAAGTAAGGATTTCAACAGTTTGCACCCCCATAGAAACACAAAGTGAAATATATTGTTTGAGTACTCGTTATAGCATTAAATCTCAATGTACAGCACATTAAGGACAGAGATCCTACATGAGGAGTAAGTGCACAGTGACTCCTGTTGTTGACTTTACCAATTGACACTCCTGTCTATGGCATCAGTAATCTCCCTATGCTCCAGTCATGAGTTTCCAAGGCTATGGAAGCCCTCTGAGTTCTCCGACTCTTATCTTGTTTAGACAAGGTCATAGTCAAAGTGGAGGTTCTCTCCTCCCTTCAGAGAAAGGTACCTCCTTCTTTGATGACCTGTTCTTTCCACTGGGATCTCACTCGCAGAGATCTTTTGCCAGAGTGTCTTGGCTTTCCATGCCTGAAATACTCTCATGGGCTTTTCAGCCAGATCCGAATGCCTTTAGGGCTGATTCTGAGGCCAGAGTGCTATTTAGGACATCTGCCATTCTATGAGTCTGCTGAGTATCTCACTTCCCATGTTGGATCACTCTCCCCTTTATTTACTCCATCGGTTAGTGTTAGCAGGTACTAGACTTGTCTATGTGCTCCCTTTGACTCCCAGTCCCTCCACCATGATCAACTGTGAACTGAAATTGATCACCTGGAACAGTGAGATGGCATTGGTACATGCCACCTCGATGGGATTGAATTGTAATCCCCTGGTATGCTTCCAACTCCACCACTTGGGGCAAGTCAGGACAATTCTATCCACATGGAAGACCCTGACAGAGTTCTGGGCTCCTGGCTTTGATGTGGCCCAGCCTGGGGGTGAGCTAATGGAAGGAAGATAGCTCTCCCTCTCTTTCTGCCTCCCTTCCTCTCTCCCTATCTCTCTCTTTCTCTATCCATAACTGCCTTTCAAATAAATAATAATAAAATAATCTTTAAAGAATCTGTTTGAAAGGCTAACTAGAGAAACTGAGAAAGCAAAATATGTAATCATGTAAGCACTTATTTCTAATAATAAACAGAGCAGTAAGTCATTTTTATATTTATGCATTTGCTTCCATAAAACCTTCAGAGGCTCGCTCCCATGGAGGGAGATTAGTAGTACCATTGTAATCTTAATCTTTGCACATCAGTAAATACTTCCACCATCAATTATGTGTAAAGTAAAATCAAAAGAGTTTTTTGAATGCACACAAACAAATAACACACCATTATAAATGAATGATCAAATTATTTAAAATCTGAGATAGCCACAATAAACACAGCACACCAAATTCACTTAGCAGGAACTAATGGCAGAAAAATGTACCTATTAAAATAAAATTGAAGCAATTATATCTAAAATACTGGAGTGTATGTCTGATTGATTGATAGTCATTGACTGAATGTCAATGAAAATCTTAAAATTTTCTATAACAATATTGAGGCTCAATTTTTATTGTGAAAATAAACTCTTTGAATACCACATTCTTTGCAATAAGATGGACACATCTGGAAACCATTTACTTAGTAAAATAAGTCAGTCCCCAAAAGACAGATGTAATATGTTTTCCCTGATTAGGGGTAACTAATAGAGTACCTAAAATGTAATGTATTGAAGTATAAAAGACATTTTGAAATTCAATAATTGTTTACAGCCCCTGTCTCTTCCATTGAGGAACAGTATTTTTTTCTTCATACTATTTGTTTAGCCCTTTTACTTAGAGTAGGATTAACCTTATGATCATTAAATAAATTGAAAAATAGATCTTTGTAAAAATTAAGAGTGGGGATGGGAGAGGGAGGAGGAAGAAGGTTTGGCGCATGGGTGGGAGGAAGGGTAGGGTTAGAAGTATCACTATGTTCCTGAATCTGTATATCTGAAATACATGAAACTTGTATAAATTAAATAAAATTTAAAAAAACACCACATCCACTGAAAAAGCAGTCAAAGAAATATCTTTTTCTAACATTCTGAAAAATTTCATAGAGAATACAGCTCTTAATAGAAATTTTGTTCCTTTGTGCAGTTTATGGGGCTGCACAGGTGGCATGTGTAATCACTGTGGGCTCATCCTGTGCTGTTGGTGCACCTCTACAGAGAGGGAGTGAGGCTGTGATCATGCCAGCAGACCTGCACCCTGATGATGATAGAGATCTACCACCTCAAACTTGGGTGTCACTCTGGCTGCTTGACCCTCATTCAAGCACTAGCCAGAGCCTCTGGAATTACCCAGTACATGCCTCTGGATATCTGCTAAAGGAGTAGACACTCCATTAAGCCAAAGAGGCATATTTCAAAAATAAAAGCCCTCAGAGGAGAAAACCAACAGCTGTTTCCACAAATGCTAAAAAATTAGTGTAGAATACAAGAAACATGAACAAGGAAGGCATTATGACTCCCCAAAAGGTACACAATAGCACTTAAATATTAGAATATGAAGACAAAGAGATTAATGAAATGCCAGAAAAGGAATTCAAAACAATGATCATAGAATTGTTCAAAAATTCAGAGAAGCAAGCACATGATTCAAAGAAATCCATACATGACATGTATGAGAAATTCTGCTGGGAAATAGAGATGTGGAAGAGAAATCAAACTGAAATATTAGACATGAAGAATTCAATATGTCAAAAATACAGTGCAAAGCCTTAACAAAAGATCATTGATGTAGAGGAAATAATATATATATGTTAGAAGACAAATCCATGGAAATATATCAGTCAGACTACAGATATTAGAAAAACCGAAAAATAGTGTTCAAGATTTGTAGGATACTATAAAACAACCAAACTTATGTGTCTGAGGAGATCCTGAAGGTGATTAAAGAAAGAATGGATTAGAATACCCATTCAGTGAAATGACAGCATAAACCTTCTCTAAGGAAGGGATAATCAAGTACAGGAAACACATAGAACTCCTAGCAGACATGATCAGAAAAAATCTCCACCGTGACACATTATAGTCAAACTTTCAAAAGTAAAACATAAAGAAAAGATTCTAGACTGTGTACAAGAGAAATGCCAGGTTACCTGCAGAGGATTCCCTATACTGACAGCTGATTTCTCATCTGAAACCTTACAGGCTGGGAGAGAATTGAGAGACATAGTCCAAGTCCTGAAAGAAAACATCTGTCAACCCAGAATTCTGCATCCAGCAAAGCTCCCATTTATAAATGAAGGTGAAATAAAGACCTTCCAAAACTAACAGAAATTAAAACAATTTATCACCAACCATCCAGGCTTAAAAATGATACTTAAGCATGTGCTACATGAGAACAATGGTCATCATCATGAAAGAATGGGAAGGCACAAAACCTACTAGTAAAAGAACAAAGAAACTGCAAAACAAACAATGAGAAAACTTATGAAAAATTTGCAGAACTAGATCATTACTTATTAATAATAACCTTGAATGTAAATTAACTAAATTCTCCAATTAAAAGATACAGACTGACTGAATGGATTAAAAAAACACACATTTATTTGTTGCCTACAAAAAAACACACCTCACCAACAAAAATACACACAGATTAAAAATGAAAGGATGGGAAAAGATATTCCATACTAAGTGAAATAAAAAACAAGCAGAAATATCTATTCTAATATCAGACATAATAGATATTAACACAAAAACTGTTAAAAGAGATGAAGAAAGCCATTATATAATGATTAAATGATCAATTCAACAGGAAGATGTGATTATAGTAAATGAATATGCACCCAACATCAGGGAACTAAATTATTTAAAACAAATGTTAATGGTTCTAAAGGGAGACATAGGTTCCAATACAATAGTATTGGAGGAGTTCAACATCCCACTTTCATCAAAGGACACATCAACTAGACCAAAAAAAAATCAACAAACAGCAGAGCTAATCTACATTATGGACCAAATGGACCTAATTGATATATATATATATATATATATATATATATAACATTTCATCCCCCAGATGTTAGAATACACATACTTTTCGTGAGTGCATGGAATTCTATCTAGGATACACAACATACAAGGCCTTAAAGCAAGTCTCAACAAATTTTAAAAAAACTGAAATAATACCCTGTGTCATTTCCAAAGAAATGAAGCTGGAAATTAACTCTATAAAATATGCAAACACATGACGACTGAACAACAATCTCCTGAATGAACAGTGGGTGATAGAAGAAATCTAAAGGTAAATCAAAAAATTGCTAGAAATGATTGAAGATGACAACACAACATATCAAAACGTATGAGATATAGCAAAAGCAGTGTTAAGAGGAAAGCTTATAGTAATCAGGAAAGTGCCTACATCAAGAAATTAGAAAGGCATCAAATACATAAAATAATAATGCATCTCAAGGACCTGAAAAACCAAGAATAAAACAAACCTAAAATTAGGAGGAAGAAAAAATTAATTAATATTAGAAAAGAAGTAAAATTGAAACAAAACATGAAACATCAAAGTGAAGAGCTTTATTTAAAAAATAAAATTGATACAGCAATGGCTCAACTAATCAAAAAGGGAAGAAGACTCAAAGTAATGAAATCAGAAATGTAAATGGATACCACAGAAATAAAAAGAATCATCAGGAATTATTACAAATAGCTGTATACCAACAAACTGGAAAATCTAGAAGAAATGGATACATTTCTGGATACAGATACATACAATTTACTAAAATTGGGGCACAAAGACATAGAAAACCTAAATAGACCAATAATCAAGAAGAGAACTGAATCATTAACAAAGACTCTCCAAAAAAGAAAAGCCCAGGACGAGATATCTTCAATGTTGCATTCTACCAAACTTTTAAAGAAGCAATAACTGCACTTTTCTCAAATTATTCAAAACAATTAAAAGGGAGGGAATCCTACCAAACACCTTCTTTGAAGCCAGCATCACACTAATTCCAAAAACTGAAAGTGTTCCAACAAAGAAAACTATAGACTAATATTGCTGATGAAGATAGATGCAAAAATCTTTAGCAAAAACTAGCTAATAGAATCTAACAACACAACAGAATGATCATTCACCTGGAACCAGTGGGATTTATCCCAGAGATGCAGGAATGGTTCAACATACAAAAGTCAACAAATATGATACATCACATTAACAAATTGAAGAATAAAGATCATATGATTATCTCAATAGATGCAGAGAAAGCATTGGATAAAATACAATATCCTTTCATAATAAAAACCTTGAAAAATTGGGTATAGAAGGAATATTCCTCAACACAATCAAGGCAATATAAGACAAACTGACAGCCAACATTATATTGAATGGGGGAAATTTGGAAGCATTCCCACTATGATACAGAACCCAACAAGGCTGTCCATTCTCACCATTACTATTCGATATAGTCCTGGAAATTATTACTGAGAGTCATGAGGCAAGAAAAAGAAATCAGAGAGATACAAATGAGAAATGGGGAACTCAAACTATCCCTGTTTGCAGATGATATGTTCCTATACATATGGGATCTAAAAGCCTCCACTGAGACACTATTGTAACTTAGAAAAAAGTTCTGTAAAACTGCAGGATATAAAATCAACACACAAAAATCAACAGCATTTATATACACAAACAATGTCATGGCTGAGCAAGAACTTACAACATCAGTCCCATTCACAATATGTGCAAAAATTTAAATACCTTGGAATAAATTTAACCATGTATGCAAAAGATCTCTACAATCAAAATTACAAAACATTAAAGAAAGAAATAGAAGAAGACATACAGAAATAAGAAAAATCATGTTCTTGGATTATTAATATTAATTAATTATTAATATCATAAAAGTGTCCATACTACCCAAAGCAATTTACAGGTGCAAAGTGATCCCAATCAAGATACCAAGGACATTTTTCACATATCTAGAAAAAAAATAATGCTAAAATTCACTTGGTAACACAGGAGACACTGAATAACTAAAGCATTCTTAAACTACAAAAACAAAGCTGGAGGCATTATAATACCAGATTTCAAGACAGATTACAGTGCAGTTATTATTAAAACAGCCTGGTACTGGCACAAAATAGACATGTAGACCAACATAATAGAATAGAAACCCCAGAAATGAATACACATAGGTCCAACCAAATAATTTTTGACAAAAGAGCTCCACAATGGTGCTGGGAACTTGGATCTATGTGCACAGAAATATGAAACAATAACCCCATATTATACCTTATATTAAAAAATCAAGTCACACTGGATCAAGGATCTAAATCTAAAGCCTGATACCATCAAATTATTTAGAGGAAAACATGGAATACACTCTGCAAGATATTGGCAATGGGCAAAGACTTCTTGGAAAAGACCCAAGAAGCACAGGCAATCAAAGCAAAAACAGACAAAGGGGATTACATCAAGCTAAGAAGCATCTGCACGACAAAGAAAACACTCATCCAAGTGAAGTGGCCACCCACATAACGGGAAAAAATATTTGCAAACAATGCAACTGATAAAGGATTTATTTACAGGATTTATAAAGAGCTCAAGAACAAAACAAATAATCCGGTTAAGAAATGGGCAAAGGGCATAAACAGGCATTTTTTAAAGATGAAATGCAAATGGACAACAGACACATGAAAAGATGCTCAGTATCATTAGCCATGAGGCAAATGCAAATCAAAACCACAATGAGTTTTCACATCACCCCAATTAGAATGATTATCATCCAAATATTAAAAAAATAAATAACAAATGTTGGCAAGGATGTGGAGAAAAAGGTATTCTAAAACACTGTTGGTAGGAATATAAAACAGAACAACCATTATGGAAGACACTTCAGAGATGTCTCAGAAATCGGAAAATAGATCTATAATATGACCCAGCCATCCCACTCCTGAGAATGTACCCACCAAAAAATGATATCAACATTTGAAAGAGTTATCTGTACTTCCATGTTTATTGCAGCTCAATTTACAATAGCTAAGATATTGAGTCAATTCAGATGTCCTTAACTGGATAAAAAAAAGTGTTTATATATATATATATACACACACACACACACACACACACACTATGGAATACTACTCAGCCACAAAAGAGAATGAAATCTTGTCTTTTGCAACAAAATGGTTGAAACTAGAAACCATTATGCTTAGTGAAATAAGCCAGCCCCAAAAAGACAAATATCATGTTTTCTAGCCGGCGCCGTGGCTCAATAGGCTAATCCTCCACCTTGCGGCGCCGGCAAACCGGGTTCTAGTCCCGGTTGGGGCGCCGGATTCTGTCCCGGTTGCCCCTCTTCCAGGCCAGCTCTCTGCTATGGCCAGGGAGTGCAGTGGAGGATGGCCCAGGTGCTTGGGCCCTGCACCCCAAGGGAGACCAGGAAAAGCACCTGGCTCCTGGCTCCTGCCAGGATCAGCGCGGTGCGCCGGCTGCAGCGGCGGCCATTGGAGGGTGAACCAGCGGCAAAGGAAGACCTTTCTCTCTCTGTCTCTCTCTCTCACTGTCCACTCTGCCTGTCAAAAAAAAAAAAAAAAAAAAATATCATGTTTTCTCTGATATATGGCAGTTGATATATAATAAAAAATATATAGAGAGATGAAATAGACATTTGTGATTTGAGTATTATTTTTGGCCTGTGTTTATACTCCTGTGAAATTTGATATTTCTACTTTTTACTTGTTGATTATTATAGTTAGTGGTACATTGAACCTATAGTTATGGAACAGACTGAAATCATGTTTTGCAAAAACTAAAGAGAAAAAAGGCAGGAAAGAGGAGGCTTGAGAAAGGGAGCAAGGATAGGATGGTTATCTTAGAATTTTATCTATGCAACACATGAAATATGTTATTTCTAGATTAATAAAAAATAGGAATTCTACACATTTTTATTCAACATTTATAAGTAACAGGCAGCTTGCTACTCACTTTAAATAAATTAGTTCATTTAACCTTCCCAACTACTGTGAAAGACAACCTAAACTTTATATTGCAGATAAAAAAATAAATTAAGCAGTTAACCCAAGATTACATAGATGGTAAGTGGGGAGTCAAAATTCACATTCAAGACTAGAGCATCACTGTTGTTGAAAAAGACCTTTAAAATGATCTGTCTTTAAAGTCATGCTCAGTCATATAACAATATGCATTTTATGATCCTTATTATTGGGTAACTATTGTTATATAACCAATCATCTAAAAAGTGGTTTAAAATAACACTCATTTATTTGCTTATGATGCCGGAGGTCAACAATTCAGGCTAGGTTCAGCCAATATAGCTGATTTCTGGTCTCGGAAATGTTAACTGGGCCCATTATCTAATCTAGGGCCTTAGCTGGTAGAGATGTGATGGCTGCAATTATTAGTCCTCTCTGCCCACATAGTCTGTCACAGATTAGCATTCTCAAAGGGAACAAATGGAAGCTATAGAGTGTCCTGAGGCTTAAACTTAGAATGTGCATACCATCAGTTCTGTTTCAATCAATGGTCAAAGCAAGTCACAAAGCTAGCCCAAATCCACAAGCTTTAGAATTGTATTTCAACTTTTGATGAAAGCAGATGAAATTAATTTGTGATCATTTGAGATTCGCCACATTCCCCTTAATGGTAATATGAAGGATCTATAACTTAATGATTAATTAATTGCTATTTATTTAATGACTATTTCATATTTAATGTAGCTATCAAAATAGGAATTCTTGAAATTATCAAAACAAAAGTAAAAATGCTCAAAAAAAACAAACTAAGTTTTCAAGGAAACCTTATTTTAGTGCATGCATTATGAGCCTTCAGATTCCCCTTCAAGACAAAGGTACTCATTCTTTCAGCTGCTGGCAATGTTGGCTGTTATTGAGTAAATTAATATGATAAAATCAGATGTGGTTGCTTTGTTCAGTAGAAAAAATACAGGATTGTTCAGAATACACTCTGGAGTTAAATTCCTTTTTTGGTTTAGTGTATTTTTTTAAACTTTCATTTAATGAATATAAATTTCCAAAGTACAGCTTATGGATTACAATGGCTTCCCCCCCATAACGTCCCTCCAACCAGCAACCCTCCCCTTTCCCACTCCCTCTCCCCTTCCATTCACATCAAGATTCATTTTCGATTCTCTTTATATACAGAAGATCAGTTTAGCATACATTAAGTAAAGATTTCAACAGTTTGCTCCCAGACAGAAACATAAAGTGAAAAATACTGTTTGAGTACTAGTTATAGCATTAAATCTCAATGTACAGCACATTAAGGACAAAGATCCTACATGAGGAGTAAGTGCACAGTGACTCCTGTTGTTGACTTAACAAATTGACACTCTTGTTTATGGCATCAATAATCACCCTAGGCTCTTGTCATGAGCTGCCAAGGCTATGGAAGCCCCCTGAGTTCACTGACTCTGATAATTTTTAGACAAGGCCATGGTCAAAGTGGAAGTTCTTTCTTCCCTTCAGAGAAAGGTACCTCCTTCTTTGATGACCCATTCTTTCCACTGGGATCTCACTCGCGGAGATCTTTCATTTAGGTTAAATAAGCCAATCCCAAAGGGACAAATACCACTTGTTCTCCTTGATAGTTGACAACTAACTGAGCACCAAAAAGGAAACCTGTTAAAGTGAAATGAACACTATGAGAAACGGTGACTTGATCAACCCTCACCCTGACTGTTGATGAGCAACTTGATATGTTATCCCTCTTAGTATTTTTTTTTTGTTTTTTCTACTTAATACTTTTGGTTGAAAACTGTAATCAATACACAATTCTTCTTAAGTGCTGAAACTTAACTGAAAAGTGATCACTGTTAAATATAAGAGTGGGATTAAGAGAGGGAACAGATGTGCAATTCGGGACATGCTCAAGCTGACTTACCTCAAACGGTAGAGTTAGAAACATACCAGGGGATTCCAATTCAATCCCATCAAGGTGGCGTGTACCAATGCCATCTCACTAGTCCAAGTGATCAATTTCTGTTCACAATTGATCATAATGATAGGACTAAGAACCAAAGGGATCACGTAAACAAGAATAGTGTCTGCAAATACTAGCTGATAGAATCAAAAAGGGAGAGAATGATCCAACATGGGAAGTGAGATACACAGCAGACCCATAGAATGGCAGATGTCCTAAACAGCACTCTGGCCTCAGAATCAGCCCTTCAGGCATGATGATCCGGCTGAAAAGCCCATGAGAGTATTTCTGGCATGGAAAGCCAAGACACTCTGGAAAAAAAAAAAAAACTAGTGTATTATTTTGTAAGCAAATTGAAAAGTACACCTTTTGACATATTTTATATAATCAGTTTCTAATTTCCAAGGAGAAAGAGACATAAGATTTCCAATTCATCACTTTTGATAGAATTATAAGTTATTTGAAAATTCTTCATCTTTGAAATGCCCAACTGAAGACATTGAAATATTCAAGGAACAGATATAGATTCCAACAATTGATGCAATCATCTTGACAACAGGTTACAGAAAGTGCCTTTCTCTAAGAACTTTAAAACCTGGAAGTTCAGTTTACTTTTTGAATTTTCCTGTAAGTGAACAAATCACAATTGACAAAAATGGGTTAAAGGAAATATAGCTCTTTTTTTTTTTCACAGAATGTATAAAATGTTTAAAATGTTAATATAGAAATATCATTAGTCTTTATATCCCTTTTACAATAACTTTCTCCTAAAATGAATGAAAACATTTAGTACTAAGTACTTTAACAACTGGCAAGCTAATATTTTTTGTGTATTCTCCAATAATTAAGACTACACATTCAAATAATTCTATTTGAATTTCACTTCTTGGGGTTTGAAATAACTTGATTTACAAAGTCAAATACTGAAATTTCTTTTCAACTTGAATATTGACTCAATCCTTTGTCTAATAGACAGCATTAACTTCTACATCCTAGGAAAAATACCAAACATGGGATAACCAAACTGACAAATTGCTGCATTTGTACTTCACTTATTGACTATCAGAGTCCAGTCAAGATCAAACTAAAGCCTCAAATAAAAGATGAAGAAAAATTAACCATATATAATAAAACACAAAACTCCCTGTGGGATCTAAGCCAAAAATTTGATTATAGTATATTGTCTTAACCATTTGTGTGGAATATATATAAGATATTTCCTCACCCTACATAATGAACATGAGTTACTTTGTAGAATAACATTATCTTAAATTGAATTAATGTTGGCTAATTATTAAATTTCCAACTATAATAACACATGTCCACAATCCATTTCTCCACAAAGGCAGATGCTCTTTGGTAATTTACCTTGGCTTTTGCTATCCAGAATAACTGGCACCAAGGGCAGTGAAGACTGTATATAAATGTTTAATTTTTAATTTTGTTACCAGGAAAATAGCTTCCCAAAAAACCATTATCATTTTTCAAATTTGATCTGGATATTAATTACATAGTAAATGAAATTAACACCCATGGGTTACCGGTACTGGGAATATTTTATATCTATATACTTACATATATATATAATATATATTTTACTACATGTATATAGAATATATACTTATAATCACATTTGTTGGACTATTTATAAAATCTACCATAGAAACTACTACTTTTATCCAGTGAAGAAAACTGAGATTTGGAGAATTCAGTGAGGTATAGAGCTACATTTTATCTAGAGTGTCTTTCAAGACTGAAGGTTTATGTGACCAGCAAATGAGATCAGAGGATTCAAATGAGTACATTATCCATGGAAAGAACCTTAAAGCAGTCTATAAACAGCCATGCTATCCTAAGTCTCAAAAGGAAGTTTAATCAAATCAAAGCTCTATGCTTCACTAAATCTCGAAAGTTATCAACATATTTTCTTTGAATGTATATATATATAATATGTATATATATATATATATATATATTTGTGCAAGTGTTGTTCTCTCTTGATGGACAGAAGTATTTCATGAACTATGTACAAAGTATGCACAAGGAAAAGGAAGTGATTGGGGTAAGAATCAAATTATATTTCAGAATTTTAATTCACTTAATTAAAGTTCCCATGTCTTTATATAAATGGAATTTAATTCATGTACTGAATTCAGTTCTTTAAGAAAAAATTTTCTGGAACTCAATGCTCAGCTCTTGGCTGAGCTGCAAGCCTGGTTGCCAGGTATATTCTTTCCATTTAACCATATAACCTTGCTTTTCCACCAGTCCGAGTGAATGGGCACTCCGTCTCAGATTCTGTTCCAGCCTTTCTGATGGATGCCCTATCCCCGGTAAACCTTGCTACTTTGCTTACCACTGCTCTCCATCTAATACCTGAATTCTTTCTTGCACGAAAACAAGAAGCCCACACCACAATCTCTGCTAACATTTTTGTTGACCACGAAGGGATTAAAGAGAAGATTTCACTAAAGTCTGTATTCTTTCCTCAAATGGGATTGGATCTGTGGGAATGACCGTTGATTGTCCGGCATCCCACAGCTCTCCGAGACTGGAGTTCCGCTAGCCACGGCTTAGCTATGGCCGAAACTACAGAGGGATTGTAGAGGGCAGAGGACAACTAGGAAGGGCAGTTGTCTGAAAGCCTGGAGACCCCTCTTCGAGCTTGCTTTGGCCTTCTGGCAGCCAGACTGTGACCTCAGGACCTTGCCTCTCTCTTGGACGGATACCTGGTCACGCTGCCTACTGCTATGCAAGTGGGGTTTAACCTTAGCCTAGGCTAATATTGTTAGGCTGAGGTGTGCCCACTCTTCCCTTTATACTAGCCACCTCGACCTTTCAATGTGCTCCCTTTCAGTCAAAATGCCTTGTCGCACCCACACAGTCACCGCCAGAAATCTCTTGCAAGAGATGAGAGCTCTTGTGGGCTCTGTCTTTTTTTTTCACTCTCTCTCTCTCTCTTCCTCCCTCTCCACCTCCAATTCATACCCTTCCTCACCAGGAGGAGGAAAGGGAGATACCTCCAGCTATAACTGGCCTTACAGGTTTCTGCACCTCACAGAGAGGGAGGCCTTAATCCATTAACTCTTTCCAACCTGATGAATGCTTTCTCCCTTCTCTGCAGTTTATAGTAACTTCTCCTTCAGCTCTTGACTACAGGAGTATATGATTCTCTGCCTCTTTGTTTCATAAGGTATTTCATTGTCCTAACTAATGGGATCATATGCTGATAATCAAAGATTTTTTTCTGTGCTATTGTAACTGACTTAGGTAATGAGAGTTCCATGTGTCTTGAAGGTTTTGTGTTTTTCTGTTACCATTATTGAGCCTTAATTGGGAGAATGGTGTCTCAAAGTAGTTAACATTAGCTGTCTATTATTAATGATTGAGTCATTACTTTAACTCTGATCAGATCTAGCCCACAGCTTTGGTTAAAATGCTCAGGTTAAATGTACTATTTTATTTTAGCTAAACAGTTTGACTCTCTGACAATTTAAGTTCTAAACTGAGTCTTCTGATTCTGAGGCTTCCAGTCAGATCCCAGGAACTCGCAAAGAATGAAACTCTCAACTTGGTGAGATAATGGTTGTTTGCGTCAATTCAGATTACATAAAGTACATTGTAAGATTATATTAAAAGAAATCTTTAAAAATTAGGGATGGGTTGAGCATCCCCTTGACTGACATCATAGAGGCTGCCTCTGTGGTCTGCTTTAATAGCACCAAGAGAAAGAGGATCCAGCTAGATAATAGGGGCAATGTGAGGATAGGTGGCAAGCCAATTAATGGCCAACAAGGTCAACCCACCCCAAATGGCACCTGTTTTCAATATGAGGGAACAGGACATTGGGCAAGCAGCTGTCGTGACAAACCCAGATTCTGTCAGCTCTGCCAAGAGCAAGGCCACTGGAAACAGAACTGCCCTGGGAGTCTAAGTGATAAGGGAACCAATCAGGGAGACAGAATTAGGCTCTGGAGCTGGAGGCCATACCCCCCCCCCCACTCCCCCTATGTGATCTCACCTGTATCCACCCATCTGTCAATCAGACTACATAACCACTCCCCTTCTGGAAATGGCTAAGAGGCTGGAGCACACTGAGCTGGCTGCTATTTTGCCTGCTCACCCAGACTTTGCTTGCCTGCTAGCTGTTCTCCCACCCATATGCCCTCTCTCACTTGCAGCCTCTGGCCTACTTCCTGGAAAAGGCTGGTATAGAAATTCCCATTTGCTTTTTCTGACCCACTGTTCCTTAATAAAGCTCTCACATTCCTGTGAGTTTCTTCAAAGAAATCCTGAACTTTACCATGGTGCCTGTCTCATTTGTGCCTGAACTTAGAATTCTTATCTAAGCTAAAGGCAAGGACCCAAAATATTAAATTTTGGCATAAGATAAACTGATAATAGAAGGGCTCCCAGGTCAGAAATGCAGACCCTGTTGGCCTCAAGCTAAAAAAAAAAAAAAGTTAGCTCTGTCCAGCTTCCAACTCTAGCCATTGCTATGGAGAAGATGGCCTAGGGACAGTGAAAATGTAAACTTTCATTCAGAGACACTTTGTATTCTGTACTAGCCTCCTATTCAGACCAGCTCTCCTCCTGTCCAGCCACATAATGGGAGTCAACAGGGTGCCTTCCTTAAGGATGTTCATACCTCTCTTGTAATGTCTTTTCCAGTACCCCATAGATAGGTCTGGGCTCCACACATACCTGGCCAGGGCTTAAAGCTTATCTGAATATTATTAAGCCTAAAAAGCCCCTCCTGTCAGTTCTTATTTGCCATTAAATGAGCTTAAAAAAAGGCTTATAGAAACAGCTAACTTAGATAGTCCTGCTTCTATTTATACAGGCACTCACAGAGGACTTAAAAGGAACTATTTCTTGAGTATGGTACAAAATAATCTAGAATGTGGATGGTTTATTAGTCTGTTTCCTTCTCCAACCTCAGACTCTGGTCTTGTGCATTAGCTAACACCCTAAACTTCCTAGCAGAATATAGCTACCAGGCATCCAGGGAAAAAAACATAGATAGTTCCAGAAAGTTAATTATTTAACCCTTATCCTCACCCCTGGGGAGAAAAGACTAGCCCCAGAGAGGATACAAGTCATGTAGCAAATTCTTACTTCTGTAACCTTAAGGCAGTCTCAGTATTTCCTTAACAGGTTACAAATTCCTAGATACAGGAAAATAGTAAAGTTCCTAAATCAGACTCTCAATAGCCAAAACAAAGCCCATTCCTTTGGGAAAAACAAACAAAGCACAACCTTCATCCAATGAAAGGCTGCCATGACTAGGTCTACCTCAATAGGATTGCTAAACTCAGTCCTTCATAAAGGCAGGCCCTAGACCAGCTAACTGCTGCCCAAGAAAATGGCCCCAAACTAGTGTTAAAGGAGATGGGTACAAAATCATCTTCATATTTTCTTGGATGAGGCCAGACAACTCCAGGACCAGATCAGACAAAGCTAAAATATTTGGCCTAGCATCGCACATGGAAATTCTGATCATTGCCTCGCCTTGACCCTATAACTTCTATACTTTAAGTGCTTCTCTGTAGACTATTGTGTTTTAATGCCTTTGTTTGTTTTGTCTCTAACAGAAAACAAGACATCCAGCTCTAGGTGCTTCTGAAACAGGGCTTCCAGCCTACCCCATTAAACCAGCCCTCTAGACCAAGTAGGACAATGTTTTCTGAGGCCACCCTCAAATACCATAAGACAGCAAGAGAAGAATACCCATATCCAGCTCTCCGCACATCTGTCAGCTCTGAAGAAACTATAGAAAACAGATCTTGGTCCATTTTATCCCCATAAGATTATGGATATTTTCTCTTGAGGGGGGAATGTCAGGCAGGAAATTAGAAATTAGCCTATGCGTATGAGAGGGGCCTGAGGAAAACAGCATCTGCAGAGGCTCACCTTGGAAGCAGCCCAGTGTTTACACTTCAAAGTCCTGCCCAGACCCTAATAAATTTCCAGGTGTTTCTTTCAACCCTTACCCCAAGGGAAGCTCCCCAGGACAATCCACTCTCCTCACCCCCAAGTGAGTTACCTCACCTGATAACATGGAGCAACAAAGCCTTTATAGCCTTCCTCCAAGGCAGGAACATTAAAAGAAGCTCCTCTGCCTGGCTCCAGGTGGGCAACCCAGTCTGATAGCATTGGGTAGTAAAACCTGGGTAGGAATTATCCCAGTTTACACTCAGCAAACCTTTTGTCCTAGAGGAGAATGGGAAGGGGAAGAGAGAAACTGTGGCAAGAATTTGACCCATTCCCATAAAAACCCCAGTCTGAACAAAGAATCCATGCTCAGCACTCAGCTCTCTACTGAGCCGCCCACTTGGCCTGCCAGCTATAGTCTCTCTATTTAATCATATCCTTACTTTCCCCCAGTCTGAGTGACCACAGTCTCTCTCTATCTATTCTATTCTGATGGATGCCCTATCCCCAATAAACATTGCTACTTTGCCAAAAAAAAAAAAAAAAAAAAAGAAAAAAATGTTCCTGAAATATGCAATTAATAATAGCAAAGGTCTTTTATAATTATTTAATTTTCTGTTTTTTGATGTTTACATACATTAAAGTAGATAAATTTAAGCACACACATCAACTTATACATTATTACTTAATGATTTATCTTATAACTCATATGATTCTAAATGCCAGCTTTACATACAGAACCTACTTCAATACTAAGTTACGCATTGATATTTTAAATATCAGCAGCCAGTCTTGATGAGCAGCTTAACAATTCTAAAACAGCATGCACATTATAAAAAAGGAAAAATCAGTATGCAAACTCATGTCAATATTTTATTCTAGTGCATGCAAAGTGGCTATTGTTAAAAATAGTGAGTTGAAAAATAGCTAGCCAGTGTCCTTTCCAAATTCATAATGTCTTAGTAAATTGAACTATAATATATTTAAGCTACTGAAGACTCACTTATGCCCAACTTGAAAAGAATATTAATGTAGCAATGGGAAGTTGAATATGAGCATCAGAATGATGTTCTTTTCTTGTAGACATTATATCATGTGAACAGATGGCCTGCATTTTTGAAAAAGAGATTTTCTATTGCCACAAAAAACACTCATGGTATAAATGAAAAGGCATTGGACAGAGAGTGACAAAAACTGGGTTTTAGTCTAAGCTCTTTCTTCAGTCTACTTGTGTGACCTAATGGAAGTCTGGATAATGGGTGACAGATCAGAGTTACCTCAAAAGAAGTTCCTAGTGTTATGCATAGCTGGATGGCTATAGTTCACAATAACCTATTATGTATTTTATGAGCAAATAAAAGAGCTCCAAGGCTCCAGTCATAAAGTAATGTCAAAGAAGGGGAAATGTTTATTACCCATATTTGATTAGTAAACATTGTACATATGTGTTGCAATGTCACACTGTAGCCCATTAATATGTAGAATTGCTTTTAATTAAAATGTTCAAAAAGAACCTGAAGAAATTTGGTGATGTGAATCACAACCCATTGGAGGACCATAAAATCAACTAAGCGAATCATAAGGAATGTTTTCAAAAGCATAAGAATACAATAGAGAAGGAACTAAGTGTCTCACAGATAGCAGGTACACATACTCTTTAAATGTTCTGTTTCGGTTATATAGATGTTCTGTGGTTTTCCAAAATATTGAGATACCAGGAGGGTATGCAAAATGACTTATTACTCACATAATGAGACTTTCTGTGATGAGCAAGGCAGATATGAAATTTGGTTCAAAATGGCTTGAGTGAAGGGAAAAGCAAGTAGCTTTTCTTCTATTGTGATTAGGAATTGGGGATGGAGTGATATTTCCTAGAGGTTACATGACTTTTTGACATGCCCCCAGTACTGATGTCTTTTTTTTTAAGAACTTCTTTATTTTTTGGCATTAGACAATGTTTCAGGTTCACTTGATTCATATTCTATCCTAGGCCTACAGCTATCCCTTTTCCAAATATTACTGGATTTTTTGTTTTTGTTTTTGAGAGTGGAGTTTGAAACCACTACTTGAACACTGGATATGTTTATTGCTACTTTTGTTTCATTACTTCTAATTTCATTCAATAGCAACCTAGAATATATATGTTTGTATACTAACCTGTAAATACACACACACAGACACACACACAATTGTTTCTAAATATCTCTATTAAGTTAAATATGAGTTTATACTGATGTCTGCAACTGGAATTCAGTATTAAAATTTTCCTTCTAACCTTTTCTCCTTTTTTCTCTGTAACCTCTGAGTCCACAGTGAAAACTCCGGTTCTGACTATCTACCAATCATTACTTATCTATTCAATTCTAGTGTACATGCATAATGGTTTCATAATGGATCTCTCATACATACAAAATCTCTTTTCCAATCAGAATACATACAGCGCTTATGTGCATTCTTTTGTCCTTATTCTTGCAAACTCCATCCATTTTCAAAGCAACTCAGGTCAGTATCTTTTCCTAAACTCTTTCACTGGGGTTATAAAATGTATTTGTAATGTAGATAGATCCTGTTGTCATAGTCTGCATTTCACCCTGCAATACCCTGCACTCCTAGCTAATGTTTTAAAATTTGCTTATTTCAAAATTTATTCTTTGTACTGTGAAGTTCGATGGATATGACAAATATATAATGTCATGGATTCACCACTAGAGCCCCATTAAAGAAGTTTTACCACCCTAAAAAAAATAATCCTTTGTGTTTCACCTAGCTTCCATGCTCCATATCTCAAACCCTTCACATATTGATCTGTTTACAATCCCTAAATGTTTTAATTTTCCAGAAGGTTGTACACATGAACTCACACAGTTTATAGCCTTCTCAGACTGACTTCTTTCAAGTACCAGTAGGCATTTACAATTCATTAGAGTTGTAGAATGCATTAATAGTTTTGTTCTTTTAATTGGAAAATAGTATTGTATAATATGGGTGTACCAATTTGTTTATCCACGCCTATATGGATGAATATCCTGGTTGCTCCCTATTCTCAAGGATCAAGAGTAAACACTATAAACATTTACATACTGGTTTTAATTGAACATAAATTTTCAGATCACTTGGGTTTGATTGGTGTATTGTATAATAAAACTATTTTAGTTTGAAGCAACTACCAAATTGTGTTTCAAAGCAAGTATACCATTTTACATTCCCACCAGTGATGAATTAGTGTTCCTGTTGCTATACATCCCTGCCAATAGTTAATACTGTCATATATTTTGACTTTTACTAATTTTAGTATGTGTAATAGTATGTTGCTATTTTTATTTTATTAGCAATAATTGTACATATTTATGGGCCACAGTGTGAAATTTCAGTACCTGTATGCAATCTTATTAATTTTTTTTTCCCTTTTTGAGATTACTTTGTGATTGGAGGCTTGTGATGTCTTCTATTTGTTAATACAATATATACTACTTATTGTGAATTCTGTGTGTGTATTTATACAGTTACTGTGAACTATCATCTTTCCACTATGCAGGTTAAAACAAGGAACTCATTCCTTCAATCTAACTCTGATTTGGTAACTTACCCAAACTATCTATCACCTCAATGCTTCCCAGACTCTAGTAATCAACATTCTGTGTTAAAATTGAGTTTTTTACAGCTCCCACATATGAGAGAGAACATGAGACATTTGTCTTTGTGTGTCTGTTTTATTTCATTTAACATTCAGACCTCCAGTTCCATACATTTTTCTACAAATTAGAGTATTTCATTCATTTTTGTGGCTGAATAGCATTCTATTATGTATTTTCTTTATCCCTTTATCTGCTGATAGACCCCTTGGTTGATTCCATGTCTCAGCTATTGTGAACAGTGCTGCAATCAACCTGATGGAACAGGCATCTCTTTGTACAATGATTTCAGGTTTTTTGGTATATATCCAGTAATGGGATTGGTGGATCATATTCCAGTTATATTTTGAGATTTTATTTAGGTAGAGTCTGAGAGGGGGAGGGGCGCTTCCATATGCTGGTTCACTCCCCAAATGGCCACAAAGGCCAGAGCTGGGCTGATCTGCACACAGGAGCCAGTGGCCTGTTTCATGTCACTCATGTGGGTGCAGGTACCCAAGCACCTGGGCCATCCTCTGCTGCCTTCCTATGAGCATTATCAGGGTGCTGGAACTGGAAGTGGAGCAGCTGGGACTTGAACTGGTGCCCATATGGGACACTGGTGCTACAGGCAGCAGCTTTACTCACTATGTCACAGCACCAGTTCCTTGAGTTTTTTTAAAAGAAATATCCATGCTCACAGTTGCAGTTCCCAATATACTAACTTAACCAAGGTGTCCATCATTAGTCAAATGGATAAAGAAAATCCTCTCTCTCTCTCTCTCTCTCTCTCTCTCTCACACACACACACACAATTGAATATTACTCAGCTATAAAAAGGAA